>NC_063334.1:96222813-96258549 GCF_021869965.1 Rhincodon typus
TTAGAACTGGCACCTTTCTTTGCAAAGTTAACTAATATTTTTCAAAAGTCATTTGTTATGTAATGGGAAATGCTTGAACTTGCCATTCATATCCATTATTATAAATTAAGATGCTACCACTTAGAGGTAAGACATGAAAGTGACAATTGTTAGAGTTATTACATAAACTTGCAATAGTTTTCTGTCCTTGTAATTTCTTCCACTGTCTGAAAATGTAGTTCTGTTAGGGTGTAAACTATACTCTGATATGAACACACAGTGAAATGAATACATGTCATGGTCTCCCGGCTAAAATAAATTTAAACATTTTGCAGAAAGCTTTATATAAATATGGACTTCTGAGAACATCAGTGGGAATGAGGTAAACATTATTATACATACTCACCTATGTTTGATACTTGATTCTGAATTTTTAGATCAATTTCGTTAACAGTTGAAGTGGTTCAACATGCCAATTTAATCTTAATTGAAGAAAATGTCTGAGTATTTCACATAGTTAGCTAAGATTGCCAACTGAGCTGATGTGCTGCAGTTAATGAAATTGCTGCTGATATTGGTGAGAGTGAGAAGTTGTGGCTTTGGATTTGGAATTATAAATAGCTACTTTTGTTTTTGGAAGGCAGGAATGGGATTCTTTCTTGTCTGTGCATATAAGCGATCAGGAGAGCCTGGGGAACGCATTGGACCATCAGTTCTCCAATTCGGTGTCAAGTGATGCAAAATGAGATGGAAACCAGGAGCACTTCTGAGAGTGTGAGAATGGAGGAAAGAGCAAGTCAGAACGAATACCTTAGATGTTCCCATTATTGCTTCAGTTGTGATAGCTGTCTTAGTGCCTGTTATACTCATTATGATCATGGAGTCGGAACAAATTACTACAGATGCTGGAATCTGTACTGAAAAACAACAAATGCTGGAGATCATAGCGGGTCAGACACCATTTATGGAGAGAGAGCAAGCTAACGTTTTGAGTCTAGATGATTCTTCATCAGAGCTGAAGTGAAGTGTGGAGGGGGCAGCATTTATGCTATAGTTGGGGGATTTTGGGGTGTATAGTGCTGGTGGAGAAAAGATGTTGATAATTCAGATTAAGTGATCAAAATGTAAGAGTGGCAATGCTGTATCTAACTGCCAGACTTGAAAGAATAGACAGTCCCATTGGGATGGGGGAGGGAGAGAGGACATGAAGACAGAGAATGTAACAAGTAAAGCTAAAAGAAAGAGAAGAAATGGGAGTTGGTTCACAATTTGAAGGTGTTGAACTCAATATTAAGTCCAGAAGCCTGTAAAGTGCTTGGTCTGAAGATGAGATGTTGTTCCTTCAGTTTGCACTGTGATTCACCGGAGCACTGCAGCATGCTTAGGGATAGATAAGTGGCCATGTGAGCAAGACGCTGTGTCAAAATGACCGGCTGTGGGAAGGCTGGGGTCCTGCTTGTGCACAGACTGGAGGTGGTCCGCAAAGTGATCACCCAGTCTGCGTTTAGTTTTTCCAAAGTAGAGTAGGTCACATTAGGTGCGGCGAATACAGTACACGAGATTGGAGGAGGTACAGGTGAAATGCTGCTTCACCTGAAAAGACTGTTTAGTCCCTTGGATGGTGAGCAGGGAGATGGTGAAGGGGCAGGTGTTGCACCTTCTGTGGTTACATGGGAAGGTGCCATGAGAAAGGGGGGTGTGTTGGAAGTCATGTCATGGACTAGGGTGTTCCGGAGGGAACAACCCCTGCGCAATGCAGACAAGGGGATTGAGGGGAAGGTGTGTTTGATGGTGGTGTTCTGCTGGAGGTGTCTGAAATGGTGGAGAATGATCCACCAGTTTCTGCATCCTTCTTATTAAAAAAAATCTTTTCAACAAGAACAGTTTACGTTTTGGTAATTGTGTTCTCAGTTGCTGCTTTCCCATTGACTTACATTGGCTTGGTTTCCAAAAAATGAATCACTAGTTCATAATTTTTCAAATGAGTGGGCACTTACCTCATGTGGGTAAAATAAACTGTCCAAAAAGGTTGCTGTTTGCCCTGACGCAAGCTCAGAACAATAATAGTTCTCTTTTTGGAAGAATGATTGGCCCTGCAGATGCATGCACTCACAAACCAGAGTCTGAGATTAGGCCCAAAATACTGTCCCTCCCTAAACCTGTTCATTTCAACATCTCCCTCTCCTCCATTAAAATGCTCCTTACATTCTATTGATTTGATAAAGGTTTTCATCGCTTGTCTATTTGCTCCACAACAATTTTTATTTCATTACGCTCTTGTGAAAAGTATTACATTAAATTGCATTACATTACATCCTACATTAAAGGTGTATGGAAGGACAGATTGTCCTTCATCTTGTTTGGATCAATTTTAAAAGTCATGGAATATCATAAGTAATATAACATTATTACAAAGGATCACATGGAACTGAAGATTTAAAATGTATTAATTTACACTTGAATGCCATTTCATTTTTGAAATAAACATTGATCATGTAATACATACATTTTGTGAATATTTTGCAATAAATTGAAAAGAATAATGCAAACATTATATTTGAAAATATAAGTAAACCAAAGTCACAATAGTCCTATTGGACCATAGGGCTGCTCTGTCATTGGAGAGGGATAACTGGTGGTGGTTTGACCTGAGGGTCAACGTGTTTCAGACAAGGGGAGAGGTTGAGAAGGAAAGTCTTTCATGGTAACCTCAGTCAGTGCAGAAATTGAACCCACACTGTTGGCGTCACTCTGCAGCCATCCAGTCAACTGAGTTAACAGATCCCTTTTGAAAATATACTTAATGTCATTTTTATATATGGTCAGAAGTCACATGACACCATGTTATAGTCCAACACTTTTATTTGAATTCATAAGCTTTCGCAGTGGTGATGAAGGAGCAGCACTCTGAAAGCTTGTGATTTCAAATAAACATGTTGGACTATAACCTGGCGTCATGTGAATCCTGACCTTGTGTACCCCAGTCCAATACTGGCACGTCCACGTCATTGTTACATACAACCTCCTTCTATCAGAGTGTAATTTACATTATTGGTTGGAGTCAGTGGTTTTCCAGAACAAAATAAAACAAGAGGTCTGATTGGCAAATAGTCATTATAATCATTCATCTTTATTGGTAGCCATCAGTTTGGTTGCAACATTTTACTTCTTGGAATGCACTTCCTTTGTCTTGAATTTCACTCATCTTCAACTGCAGTTCCTTCTGACTAACCTTCAGCACAGTATGAGAGCAGCTTAAAATCATAGAATCCCTACAGTGGGGAAAGAGACCATTTAATGCATTGAGTCTGCACAGATTCTCCAAAGAGCATCCCAGTCAGACCTAGGATTTCCCCCCACCAATCCCTGTAACCGTACATTTATCATGGCTAATCCACCTAGTCTGCTCGTTCCTGGACACTATGGGGCAATTTAACATGGCCAATCTACCTAACCTAAACATCTTTGGACTGTGGGATGAAACTGGAGCACCTGGTGGAAACTCACGTAGACATGGGGAGAATGTACAAGCTCCAAACAGACACAGTCACCCAGGACTGGAATCGAACCCGGTTCCTGGTGCTATGAGACGGTAGTGCCCCCACCTTTCTCCTTGCTGAGGGCAAGAGCAGAAACAACAGCATTGCCATCAGTGGGTGCAACACTGTCTTCTCCTCAGGCACATGACCCTCCACAGGCCAGAGAAGATGGACATTGCGATTCAGCTAGAAGGAGATGAGACATACTCTACAAGTAGAGGATCAGTAATGTCGATGCTTCTGAGCACTAGTGTTTCAGAAGGCTCAGGGTCCTATAGCAGATTATTGATATGTGTAGCCTCCTGGAACAAGGCCTCCTTACAGGTGGAACGAGTGGGAATGCATTGCCAGTGGCTAGCAAGATGCTGATCCCTGGAGAGCACTTTGGCGTCTCTGACTCTGAGCAAGTTAGGTGCTCTGTTCAGTAAGGAGGAAAAACATAATGAAGAAAGAGGGAAGGACCCATACACAAGAGTAACATTGAGATGTATTTGTGAGTGAATAAGATGAATTTCTGTGAGAATGTTGGCTGTCCAGATAGGATGTGAAGTGCCAGGAGAAAAGAATGAGTGCAGCTGCAAGGGGTATTGTTCTGAGGAGATCTATCCAGGAGAATGCTGGAAAAGCCATAATATGGACCTTGGCATCTGAAATTGCTCTACCACTTACCTGTCATCCCCACAGGAGACCCTGAATCCTCTTGGTAATCAGTCTCTAAGTGGTAGGCAGCACAACCCTGCTCTTGACTTTATTGGTCATTTCCATCCATGTTCTTCATGTTAGTTGGAAGATCATCTCACTGAAGTCTCTCAGATTCTGCAGTATGGCTCCCTGGTAAGGGTGAAACTCTGAGAAATCTTCTCATATTTCCTCTCCGTTCCTAAGGTTTTGGGACTGTTCTCCTTGGAGAGAAGGGGGCGAAGAGGAGACCTGATAGAGATTTTCAAACTCATGAGTGGGCCGGATAGAGTAGATGGAGAGAAAACTGTTCTTGGTTGTAAAATGAACAAGAATGAGAGGGCATTGACTTAAAGTGATCTGCAAAAGAAACAAGAATGAAATGATGAAATACTTTTTCATTCAGTGAGTAGTTAGGGTTTGAAATCACTGTCACAAAGTGTGGTTCAGGCAGGTTCAATGAAGGCATTCAGGAGGATATTGGATGATTATGTGGATAAAAATAATATGTAAGGATATGGGGAAACAGCAGGAGACTGGTGTTAGATACTGATGTTTATTTGAAGACACAGTGATGAGCTGAAGAACCTCCTTCTGTGCCATAACATTTCAGTGAATCTGAAAATACAATGTCAGATTTTAATTTGCTCTACAATAAGATCTATGCATTAGAACATCTGGAGATTGGTGGTGGTGGTTTAAAATCAATATTTTTTATTTGTAAATAGGATTAGGCACTGAATAACCTCAGTTCATGAAATGGTTAAAAACAGGCAACATACACTGAAAATCTTCAGATGGAAACAAAATTTTACAACAAGCATTTAGTTTTTTGTCAGAGTTATTTGGCTGTGATGCTACAGTGTCTAACTTAGAATGAACTATTCAAAAGTTTAAGAAGTTGACATTCTAAAAGTTACCAAATTGTTCTGACAAGTCAAGAGAACATTTTTCTGTGATCTCATTAACATATATAGCACTTTGGTGTCCACATTTCAAAATTGTTCGAACCATATTTGATTTCCCACAATTGAATGTGAAACTGGATATGTTGATTCTAACTTGACTGATAATTATCCAAACTTGATAGGTATGTTGTTAAAAATGGGAACAGATACTCCATTTTCAACTACTTCTTCCTCATTGAAATACAATTAAGAAGATCACTTGCCACTTAAAATAAGCCTTTTGCTGCTGATCTCTTAATTAGCATGGACAAAATAATTTGCAAGTAATCTTTCTGTTGGTGGAAGGTAAGACAAATTTAATAATCAAAATTAATAGAGTTATAGCTTCCATTTACTTCTCACAGTTTTATAAGTTATGGTGGAGGATGGTGCATAGCGTTTTACAACGAGTGAAGTGCTTTGGATGTGTGGTTAGTGTTTTAACATAAAAAATATCAGGGAGAAGTGAATCAAATGTGTTCCTCCTTATTTAAGTCACCATTTGATGATGAAAACTTTCTCTGTAGGCATAAATGCAAAGGAAGGCTGCACTGTTGAAAATTTTGATGTAGGTTTTTGCTCATCCTGAACCTTTGTAAATGGGGAAAATGTGTATTGTATGTTCACTTGAAGGGTTTGACTGATGCTAATGAATAGTGCACGATTTGAGCCTATGTTTTGATTGAGAAAATTTTGGTGTAAAGAACATAACAATAGGAGCAATATTAGGCAATTCAGCCCCTTGAGCCTGCTTTGCCTTTCAATACAATCATGGCTGATCTCATCTTGACCTCCAAGCCACTTTGCTACCCGCTCCCCAAAACCCTTCAATCCGTAGCTAAGTAAAAATCTGCCTATCTCCACCCTAGATTTACCCAATGTCCCAGCATCTATCGCACTCTGGGTAATGAATTCCACACATTCACAATGCTTTGAGAGAAGTAATTTCTCCTCATCTCTGTTCTTATCCCTTATCCTGAATATATGACCTCTCATTCTACATTGCCCCACGTGAGGAAGCATCCTCTCTTCATCTACTTTGTCAGTCCACTTTAGCATCTATATACCTCACTTAGATCTCCTATCATTGTTCTAAACTCCAGAGAGTACAGAACTAAACTGCTCAATCTGTCTTCGTAAGACAAACCTCTTATCTCTGGAGTCAACCTAGTGAATTTCCCCTGAACTGCCCCAACGCAATTACATCCTTCTTCAAGTTTAGAGACCAAAACTGTATGCAGTACTCCAGCTGTGGTCTCACTAATGCTTTGTACAGTTGCAATTTATATTCTGTTCCACTGGCAATAAATGCCAAAATTCCATTTGCCTTCCTTAGTACCTGCTGTACCTGCACACTAGTATTCTGTAATTCATTCATGAGGATACTCAGATCCTTCTGTACTGAAGCACTTTGAAGTTCCCCTCCATTTAGATAATAAATTGCCTTTCTATTTTTCTGACTTTTAATAAAATGTTTAAGACAATAATTGTTCATGCTCACCTCAGAAAGGTTTTCTCAGCCCTAACACAACATATGTTCAGAAGTCGGACTTTGTGTGATGTGATCTGTTGCATTTTACGGTGGAAACACAAATGGCTATTGATGTTCCTATCCTTTCTTCTGACTCTCAAATAAAACATTGACAAATTATTTCTCATGGTAACAGCTAGAGTTAATGTGCATTTAATTTGATACACATATTTAAAACTTATTTCCAGTAGCAACATGTCAGTAACTAGATGCAATGAAGTAAGGTTGCTGATAAAAGAATCAAAAGCAACATGAGGAAAAAGCAATGAGTGGTTTGGCCTTGGAATGCACTGCCTGTTTGGGTGGCATAGACAGATTCAATAATAGCATTCATGAAGGAATTTAACAAATATTTGAACATAGAAACAAATTCAGGAATCTAGGAATGAGAGATGGAGTGGAGCTAACTATATTGCACTTTTAAAAAGCCAGCATGACTTGAAGGGCTGAGTGGAGACTTTCTTTGCTGTATTATTTGATGCAAAGAAGCCAAATAAATTAATATACAGAATCTGTGACTATGTTTTTACTTTTAGAAATGAAACATTATGTCTCTCAGCCATTGCTCAGTGCTAGCACTCCAAACACTGAATCTGAAAGCACATGTTTCCTGGAGAAGTGAGCACAAAATATCAGTTGAATCATGACTGGAAAGTGCTGTCTTACATGAGAGTTATTAAACTAAGGCCTGTCTTTCCTTCCAGGTAGATGTTTTGATGGGGAGAATGTGGCACATGGGGTGTAATATCACTGAACTAACAATCCAGAGGCCCAGCTGGAGATATGGGTTGAAATCGTGTCATGGCAGCTCTATGGGAAAGTAAATTCAGTTGATATATCTAGAATATAAAGTTAATACCAATAATGGAGATCATGACAACAGTTATTGATTTTAGTTAAAGAAAACCCCGGCTAGTTCAGTAATGACCTTTAGAGAAGAAAATCTGCCAACCTTATGTGGTCTGACTTACATATGACTCCAAACCCATAGCAAAGTGTGTAACACTTTAACTCCCCTCTGAAATGGCTGAGCAAACCAAGGTCAAGTCGGGTTGGGCAACAAATGCTCACCTTGCCCACATGTCGTGAAAACAAAATCTCATGGCACTATTTTGAGCAAGACCTTCCCCACTCATAGAGAAACCTTACTTTGTACAATTTTCTGTTAGTAAGGAAAGAACATTTTAAACTTTTTTCTTGCTATCTGTGAAACATGTGATACCAAGGGACATTGGACATACATATGCAGGATATCTGGTTCTGAAGGCCAAGTCAGAACCTGGAACAAAACATCGCTGACCAACAAAACAGTACAATTCCACAACACTGACAACAAGATTAGCGTTCCATTTTCTTAACCCTGCAGGTCGTGCTAGTGGTATCAGGGAAGCAGATACTTTTACTCCCATTAACATTATATGTTGTAGAAAGGCAACTTGTCACACCCCAAAAGTTAAAATGACACAACAGTTAGTGCCAAAATATTACCAGCATATATCCTGAAAGTCATGTACGACAGCGAGTGATGCTACAAATAGCAGTTTACAAGAGACTGTTTCAAAATGCACTAAGTCTGTTCATTGGCAGAATCACACTACAGTGTAAATATGCAAACTCATCTTGGCTTCCTGAAATATTCTACCTGGCAGATTCCAACAGTCTTGTCTAGAGGCAGACTATCAGTATAAGCAGACCTCTGTATAGACACGGTTCTTAAAACTCAAGTTGTACCTACTGTGGCAGAGCAGATCACATGATGCAACTGATTTTGTCAGTGATTTTTGCGCCTATCACTTTAAAATGTTGAAATGTGAGAGGAAAAATATTAGCAAGGATATATCTGAGTCCCTTATAGGGAGGAACAGGAGAGTTCACAGTGGGGAAATGGAAATAGTAGAGCAACTAAACAGTTACTTTGCATCTGTCTTCATGGAAGAAGTTGCAGTTCATTTTACAGAAATACTAGGTGACCAAGGGACTTGTGTAACTTAAGAATTAAAAATAATTGGTATTGGTAAAGAGGTAATGCTTGATGATCTGAATTGAGGGTTGATAAATTTCTTGGATCATATTACCTTGACACCAGAATATCGAACAAAGTAGCAATAGTGATAATGGATGCATTTGTGGTTATCTTTTGTAATTCTATAGATTAGTTTCTGTAGGTTCCATGGGTAAGAAATGTAACCACACTATTTTATGAAGAGTGGTCAGAGGGGGAATGAAGAAATACAGACTAACTAGCTTACATGCATAGCAGGGAAGCTGTTAGAATCTAAACAAAAGGATATGATAAGTGAACATTTAGCAAGAGAGGCAAAATTGAGCAGAACCAACATGGATTTATGAAAGGGATATCATGTTTTGACGAATGTTGTCATTTTTTGAGAATATTACTTGTATATTATACAAAGGAGGCTCAGTGAATATGATGCTTTTGAATGTTCAGAATGCTTTGATAAGGTCCCACATGGGAGGTTAGTAAATAAAATTGGAACATATGTGATTGGTGGGATTTTTGTTAACAGGCAGAAAGCACAGACAATATGTAAACAGGCCATTCTCAGGATGGCAGGCTTTTGCTAGTGGGGTACTGCATAGGTCAGTGTTAGGTTCGCAATTGTTTGCAGTAGATGTGGGGACCAGCTGTAAGGAATCAGGATGGCAAATGGCATGCTGGCATTCATTTCAAGGGAATTTGAGTACGGAGCTAAAAATGTTTTGCTATGGCTGGATGGAGTCTTGGTGAGAGTGTAACTGGAGCATTGTGTACAGATTTGATCCCTTTATCCAAGCAAGAATATACTTTAAAGTTTTAGCAAAGATTTGTAAATCAACAACCTCAAGAATATACTTGCCATGGAGGGAGGGCAATGGAGATTCACCAAATTAACTCCTGGGATGGATGGATTGTCTTGTGAAGAGAGATTAAGAAAATCGGCTGTGTATTCTTGAGAGGTGATCTCATTGAAACTTAAAATTCTTAGAGGTCATAACAGGTTGATGATAGAATATCTTCCCTAGTTGGTGACCCTAGAAAATGGTTATGTCTCAGGATAAGGGAAAGGCCATTTAAAACAGATGAGGAGGATATGTTTCGCTCAGAGGCCTGTGAATCTTTAGAAATATGTACCAGAGGTCTATGGAAGCTCAATTTACTTAGCAGATTCAATACAGGAATCAATAGGTATCTGAAAACTAAAGCTATTAAGTGAATTGGCAGCAATGTAGGAAAATGGCGCTGAAGAGATGATCGGCTGTGATCTGGAGTGGCAGGCTGGGCTCGATCGTCTGAATGCCCTACTCCAGTTCCTAAATTCTCTATAGGCCAGGTACCAGGATGATTACATCTGACTCACAAAGCAGATTACCAAATCCATAGAAAGACAAAGAATTTCCTCTTGGTCGACACATTGATGTTCTAGTCTGTAAAGATATTCAGAAGGTTGATCAGTAGCAGTATGACCAAAGTGACTGTGAACAATTGCAATCAGCAACTGCCAAAGATAAGTGATCACAAAAATATGAGGAAGCGATGGTCCAGTGGAATTTTTGCACGATTAGTAACCCAGAGACCTAAGAAAAGCTCCAGGGAGCCAAATTCAAATCGCATCATGGCAGATGATGGAATTTGAATTCAATAAAAATCTGGAATTAAAAGCATAATAATGATTGTGAAAGAATTGCTTATTCATTATTAAAATTAAACTCCAGTTCACTACTTGTTTCAGAGATAGTAGGAACTGCAGATGCTGGAGAATCTGAGATAACAAAGTGTAGAGCTGGATGAACACAGCAGACCAAGCACCATCAGAGGAGCAGGAAGGCTGACATTTCGGGCCTAGACCATTCTTCAGAATTCTGAAGAAGGGTCTAGGCCCGAAACACCAGCCTTCCTGCTCCTCTGATGCTGCTGGGCCTGCTGTGTTCATCCAGCTCTACACCTTGTTATCTCCAGTTCACTATGATCTTTCAAAGGCTAAGAAGAGATCTGATGCAGGTTTTCAAAATCATTAACAGACTGGATAGAGTGGATAGGGAGAAACTGTTCCCATTTGTAAAATAACCATGATAAGGAGGCATAGATTCAATATGATTTGCAAAAGGAGCAAATGTGACGTGTGAAAATGTTTTCACACAGCGCAGTTGGTGTATGGAGTAAACTGCTTGGCATTGTGAGGGAGGCACGTTCAATTGAGACATGCAGGAGGGCATTGAACAATTATTTGGATAGGAATAACATTGCTAAGATGTGGGGAGAAAGCTGATGTTTAACACTAGACAATGATGCTGATTAGTACGGCTGGTGCAGAAATGATGGGCCAAATGGCATTGTTCTGCACTGTAATGCTTCAATGATTCTGTATGGTGATGATGTTCGATAAAGCCTGACAACTACTGAAGCATCAGTTCCTCGCTATTTTAAAGTCAGAAGTCATACAACACCAGGTTATAGTCCAACAGGTTTATTTGAAATGACAAGCATTTGGAGCGTAACTGTGGACTGTAACTAGGTGTTGTGTGACTTCTGACTTTGTCTGCCCCAGGCTAACACTGGCACCTCCACAAATTGTATTTTAGCATGTTGAGACAAAGACCAACATTTCGTCAGCTTTTTAATTATTTTTAATCCTGTGCACTAGTTTGTATTGATTGGGAATAAGATTGTACATAAGGTTTTTAAAATATATTTTTCTGATATAATTTGGAGAAAAAATGGAGTGTTAATTCATTTATGTGTAATATATACTACTATAACCCATATTTAGCAGGTATCCTATGATGTTGCTAACAGTGAGTTGGAGAATTTGCTGTTTTCTAAACAAGAACTTTTTTTAGCATGCTTGCCATCGTTGCTCAGATCATTGAGTGCAGGAATTGGGACATTATGTTGAGGTTGTATTGCATGTTGGTTAGGCCACTTTTAGAGCATTGTGTACAGTTCTGGTCGCCCTGATATGGGAAGGATATTATTAAATTGGAGAGGGTTCAGAACAGATTTACCAGGAAGTTGTCTGGACTGGAGGGTTTAATTTATAAAGGAGAAGCTGGATAGGCTGGGACTTTTTTCACTGGAGTGTAGGAGTTTGAGAGGTGACCTTATAGAGGTTTATAAAGTCATGAGAGCATAGATAAGGTGAATAAGGTCTTTTCCCTAGGGTGGATGAGTTCAAAACTCGGGGAAATGTTTTTAAGGTGGAAGGAGAAAGATTTAAAAGGGACAACATTTCACATTGTAAGCATTAGGAAGAAGTCATTTATGTAATACTGGTTGAATTTTCAGGAAATTGAAAGTCAACCCTGAAATGTGACCACTGTTACAGTTTTACATGGAAAATGTTTACTTGGTTCTGGAGAGCAAAGGCTGGGATTAATCTGATAACCCTACCACAGAGCTACCTTTGCAGGCACATTGGACCAAATAGCCTCTTCCTTTACGGTATAATTCCACAATTCTGATTCTACTTTGTGTAGTCCTAGATTCAATGGATGAGTGAACAATTGCCTCCTCTGATCAAGAAAAGGGAGCCTCAGGTTTTTAGAAAACATTTCCATGGGATGTTTGTGTTGCTGGTAAAACTAGCATTTGTTGCTCATCTCTAGTTGTCCTTGACCTGACCGAATTTCTTGGACATCTCAGAATGCAGTTAAGAGTCAATGGCATTGGTGTATGTCTGGAGTCACATTCAGGTCAAACAGGGTAAAGATGGCAGATTTTCTTGCATGAAAGCGTTTGTGAATCTGCTAGATTTTCACAAATCAATGGCAGCTCCATGGTCACCATTACAGATGGTGGCTTTATAATCCAGTTGTCATGGAGGGATTTGAATGTGTTCTGCAAAACATTAATTGGGCCTCTGGATTACTGGTTACATTTTATCTTAAAGTTGACTTTTCCCTCTGAGTGATATTGGAGTTTGGTTTTGATTTCTGGCATGAACGTAGAAGGTTCTGTCTGAGGCAAGAGTGCTACCAAATGAGGTAAATTGACATTGACAACAAAAGGTGTTGTTGCAGATCATTGAAGTTCAGTTGTATGGTATTGCCTAATGTCTGTTCATTGTGTAAAATGAGAACCTGGGCAAATTTTTTTTGTCTACATTTTATCTTGGATTAGGAAGTTGCCTTGCTAATTACTGTTCCTCTTAATGCTGGGTGTGTTAGTAGCTAAATTGCAATCTGTTATTGTTGATTTTCAACTTGTTCCTTTGTGGAAAACCAACAATATGCTATTTTAGCTCCAGGAAGTAGTCATATAGCAGCAAAGGATTTGTTTGTAGAAAAACAATCGTAAGCTTGTTTTGTGGCCTGGGTTATGTGCTAGCTTTGGTCCAATGGCAGCTGACATTCAAATAAGGTCAGTACCTTTTGAAGCTTGTTAAGTAGACTTGGGCAGAGTATTACGATGATATCTGATGAACTGTCCAGCTAGTTGGGACTGTTCTTATCTGGTTTCATTCTTGGTCTATCTAATTATAGCCAGAGCACCACTTGCAAAACTTTCTCTTTCTGCTCCTGCCCTGTTACTTCTGGTATCCAGGAAGGAATTAAATGTTGCCTCCTCCTACTTTTTATCCTTGTCCTGTCCCTTAACCAATCATCCAAGAGCACAAACATTAGTTTTCACATGTACTCAGAGGACACCAAGCACTACTCTGTCATGGTCACCTCTCTTGGTTCCCTCTACTGTTACTAAGCTGTCAGACTGTTTATCTGATATCCAGTAGACATTAGCAGAAATGTCTCCCAATGTAAGAATCAGGGAATTATAATTATTTTCTCAGATCCACTCCAAACTCTTAGTTTCCTCGCTACTGATTCAATCTCTTTTCTTGGTAACTATTTGACGCTAAACCAGATTATTTTCAACCTTTGTAACATTTGAGCCCTAAGCGAGCTTCTAGCCACAAATTCATGCCATCAGCAAGGTTGTCATTTTCCAACTCCGTGACATCACTGTCTTACATTTGTATTACTTATGCATATCTTTCTGACTGTTGGGGACTGGAGGAGTGCACCATTGCTCTAGTGTCATGACTCCATGTCTCACAACATAAATTAAAAATACCTTTGCTAGTTACCAAGATGACCAATTAAACATGTTTTTTAGGTTTTAAACAACAAAATCTATCAACCAAGTTTCTTAATGTACAAGCATTATGATTTATTATCAAAACATTACTTATTCAGTAAATGTGCAGTTATTGGTTAACGTATAGTTAGTAATATTGAAAAATAAATGTTCATCTCTCTGAATATCCCTGAAACACTCACAAACACACACACGCACACGCACGCACACATGCACACAGGCACACGCATGCATACACACAGAAAGAAAGCAAAAATGGGATTTCTCTGTGGCCATTAATTATCTGAAAATAAAAATCACTTAGGCTTTTTATTGAAGACAAAGGGAATGTATTGCTTTCATGTTCTGGCTCATTGGTCAAGTCACGAATCATGTATGGTGTCTCTGAAGTCTTACATACACAGCTTGCTCAGAAAATACAGTTTTGAAATGTTTCTTCAATTGCTGTTCAAAAGAACAAATAGGGTTCACCCTGAACTCAGCAAGAGGGTTTTCGTTTCAAAACTGGCAGAGATCAGCTGGGTAGCTTTCCTCCAACTTGTCTTGTTCTTATCAGGCATTTCCCCAAAACAGCGTTTTCAAAAATCTGTTCATGGGATCTGGGTATGGCTGGCTGAGCCATTATTTATTGTACATTCCTAATTATCCCTTGAATTTAGTGGTTTGTTAGGCCCATTTCGAGTCAACTGCATTGTTGTGGGTCTGAAGTCACACACAGATCAGGCATGGTGACAAATTTCCTTCCCTAAAGGACATCAGTGATCCTTATAGGGTTTATGACAATCTGCAATGGTTGCCATTGGGCTAGCTTTTCATTACAAATTTTATTGAATTCAGATTTCACCATCTGCCATGGTGGAATTTGAACCCAAGTCCCAGAGCATTAGCTTGCGTCTCTGGATTACTAGTTTAGCAACAGTATGCCACTGCCTTGCCACCAACTATGTCATCACCTTTCCTCTGAACAGGAATCCCTCCTGAACCATGCAAAGAAGGAGATCTTGAAGCCAGTCATTGTTCAAAACAGCCCAGAAGGGGTCTATAGCAGAGCAAGCAGTTATTATCAATCAGGTACTTTACAGAAAACCTTGTTTAAAAAGCCTCCAATATCCCCAGTGAACTTTCAATGACTTTAAAGAAACCACTGCAGGTATTTGCAGAAAACCTGAAATAAATCCATTTTCCACAATCCTGCAAAACCTCAGTTCTCCAAGCAATGTAAAACAAAAACCGTCTTCGTAAGTCACTTATAAATTTGCTGATCCAACACACTCTGCTGGCTGGTCTCTCATATTCTACCCACACAAAATGAAGTCATTCTATACTCTGCTTCCCATGACCTAACTTAACCTGTGGGTGTACGTTGGCTCCTGATCAAGCAACATCTTGATTTTCAAATTGTTACCCTTGTTTTCAAAATGGTAGTGTCTGACACCTAGATGAGCAGGAATATGAGAACAGTGCCACCTGCAAGTTTCCCTTCATGCCACCTGCCATCCCAACTTGGAACCATTTGCCATTCCTTAATTGTTGCTGGGCAAAAATCCTGGAACTCCCTTCTTAACGGTTCAGTGAATTACCTGCATCAGATAAACTGTAGTGATTCCATAAGACAGCTCAGAATCATTTTCTCAAGAGTAATTAGGAACGGGTCACAAATGTTAGCCATGTCAGTGATGCACACATTCCATGAAAGAACTCCTGCTGCACAACCACGTGAGATATCTGTGCTCCTCTAATTCTGGCCTCTTGAGCATCCAGAATTTAATAGGTTTAACTTTGGATTCCATGCCTTAAGTTGCCTAAAGCTCTGGAATTCCTTCTCTTCACCTCTCTGTCCTTTATTCACACGTTCCTCTTTTCAGAACTCCTTAATTCCTAAACTAAAAAGTTAAGTACTGTGGATGGGGAGATCTGACATAAAAAGAGAAAGTGCTGGAGAAGCTCAGCAATTCTGACAGCATCGGTGAAGAGAGCAACAGAGTTAATGTTTTGAGTCCAATGTGACTCCTCTTTGAAGATTTTGCAGCCAGAGTTGCTGAGTTTCTCCAGCACTTATTGTTCATTTTCCTTAAATCTTACATCATTTATTAAGCTTTAGGTCATTTGGCATAATATTTCCTTTTGAGGCCCAGTTTCATCCTTTGATTTATAATGCACCTATAAAGCATGTTGAGATGTTTGTTATATATAAATATAAATGTCTTTGTTAAGTACAAAATTTAGGATATATTACAGAGCAGCATAGGAGCTACTATGATGAAGTGATTTCAGGTGTTACATTGAGTACCAAGAAGCAAAAGAAAAATCAAGTTTTTTTTAATAAAAGTGAATATGTCTAACAGATCTATAAATATTTTTAGTTAAAAAGTACACAGTATGCATTGTTTTGTTTAGTTAGTAACAGTGGCAACATTCCACGCCTTCTAATGATTTTAAACTTGCATTAAAATGTAACAATGCAGAAATAAAGCTCTAAAATGATTGTTTAAGCTCTAATGTTCTGGCGTTTGTGAAGTTTCAAACCAAAATTGTCAAGACTAAATAAACGTACAACAAGAATTATTCTTCAATCAGTCTGCTTTGGTGGAAGTGAAAAACATATTTTGGTCTTTTGTTGGAAACATTCTAAACTTATCTGTATAATGATGTATTATTTTCTTGCCAGACTTCAAACAAACTTCTTACACCACATACATTGAAAAATACAAAACCAGGAAGGTGCCAACTTTGATTTCCAGTCTCTGCTGAATTAAATTATTTCAGCTAGGCACATTAAGAGAGAGAACATAATTGGCTGCAGCATCGCTGGATTAGGAACTGAGAAAGTCACCCAAAATTCCACAGTTGCAGTTCAATCATCCCTGCTGGAAGATGCTCATCTAGATGACAGGAATTAACAAAGCAAGATTGGCATTTGAATGGCTCGCTGACCTTCATTTTCTAGGCTCATGAATCTAGACTGGTTACTATTAATTGATACGTTTAGCAAAAAGAACTTGACAGCACAAATTCAAGCTTTCCTGGTTCATTCTCTGCGTAATATCATGTAATGTGGAAGTCCAAGATGAGATTTTTAATAAAAACTGAAAGAACTGTAGATGTTGCAAATCGAGAACAAAAACAGAAGTTGCTGGAAGAGCTCAGCAGGTCTAGTAGCATCTGTGAAGAAACATCAGAGTTAACGTTTCAGGTCCGGTGACCCTTCCTCAGAAATGTTAACTCTGATTTTAATTCTCAGATGCTGTCAGACCTGCTGAGCTTTTCCAGCAACTTCTGTTTTTGTTGTGATTTTTAATGTCCTGTATGGGTTCAGGTGCCTCTTTATCAGCATTGAAAATTACACAATCTAGATTGGAATGCCTTTAGGGCATCCTGCATGTCAGAATTCTCATCTGAGCAGGTGATACACCCAAAAGCTGTAGTTATCAGGGAATGATGGTTTCAGACGTTAAGCTGTGTGTTGTCCACATTCCTAGCTTAATTATACCAGATATTCATTAGCTCAATAACATCCATTGTTGATTGGTCACATATTGTAGAGGTCCATGTACTTACACAAAATATCAAGATCAAGAACTCAAGACTGTTGTTAAATCTGAGCTTGCTTGCTAGCATGTAGCTATGAGAAGGCGGAAATCATTCATAAATGTCCTCTGCAAATCAGACATGGGTTTTTTTCTGCATTTTAGAATCAAGTCTTCCAAGTGTGCAATGTAATAGCAATCTCCATAAGATTAAAATTATCCTTGAGGTTTCTTAAACAGACACGGTCAGAAACAGGCTTTATAGAGGTAAGAAATATTGTTACCTCAGCCACAAAACTCCTTGATAATTTGCAAAATATTTTAAAAGCATTTCCTTTTGCATTCACAGATGGCATTACTGAGCTGTAATTACATTGTGTATCCTTGTTATTTTAACAGAGGAAATGTCTTTATGGAAAGAGGATTCTGGTCTTCATTTCTGAATGCCTGGCAAAAGTTTTAGCTTTAATTGGGTGCTAAAAAGACCAAAACTTCCTTGCAATCTTGTATTCTGGCACCCCTTAGAGAACTCTGCGTACACAATTCAAGGGATGATTGAACAAAATAATGTATATCATTCATAATGCTACTTTTTTCTATTTCAGTTATTTAAATTGATAAATATTATAAAAATTTGGCACCTGATTCCTGGATTTGATGTAAAAGTCAATTTGGACATCATTTTGATACTTGAAACGTTTAAAAAATTATACAAATTTAAAGTCCTGAAACATGTTTTTACAGTCATAACTTGCAGAAACAAAATCTCTTTAAAGGCTCAAAGGCACAGTGGAATAAAATGTAAGTAATATATTGTATTCCTAAAGGCTTTGAGGGGCTCCACTATTGAATGGATTGGCAATGCACTCTAGTGGTAGACCCTTGTAATGCATAATTATATGATGACAGAGAGCCAACATAACTAGGTTTTTATTAATCTCTCTCTTTATCAACCCCTCTATAACCCTTTGAGCTCAGGGTGCATTACATACAGGCAGTGCATCATTAATATTTTAGTTATTTTTCTGTATCTGTAGTTATATGTGTTTGTGAAGACATGTTGATTTGCCTAATTCTGAAGTTTTGATTAAATTTCAGAGGGCGAGGAAGCAGTGTCCCTCAGTGACTGGGGAGTGAGAAGGAGCAGGAGTGTTTCTGAAAGGGTGGGAGTAAGAAGATTGTCCCAGTGAAAAGGGGGGAGTGTCCCTATGTGAAGGGGTAAGTGTCTTTGTGAGGGGGGAAGTGTCTTTGTGAGGGAGGATGGAATTGTCTCCATGAACGGGGGAGAGAAATATCCCTGTGAGGTGGGGGCCATGGTGGTGTGGAGTTTCTGTGAAGGAGAGGGTGGGGGTGCAGTGTTCTGTGAAGTGGATTCGGAAAGTGTAACCATTCATTACAGTATTGGTAGAAATGATCACTGCACAATTATAGTGGAGAGGAATTCTCATTGCGAATTGCCTGCAGTGTGCGGTGTGGCACTTTCGCTTTACTTAATGGGACAGATCTTGAACAAATCTAGCAATCCAGACTGGGCATCCATGAGGTGCCATGAGAGATCAGCAGCAGAACTGTATCCCACCACGACCTGTAACCTCATGGCCTGGCTTACCTCCCACTCTACTGCTATCTTCAAGCTAGGGGATCAGCCATGGTGGAATGAAGAGTGAAGGAAGGTATGCTCGAAGCTGTACCAGAAATTCCTAAACTTGAGATGTCAACCTAGTGAAGCTACAACACAAGATTTTGCATAGCAAGCAGCAGAAACAGCATGCAATGGAAAGTGCAAAGGATTCTTCAACCAGCAGATCAGGTCTAGAATCACAGGTCTCAAAACATTAATTGTTTTCTCCCACAAATGCTGTCAGACGTGCTGAGTTTCTTCAGCAATTTCTGTTTTTGTGTTGGATAAGATTTAAGTCCTCGACATCTTGTTGTGAATGGCAGTGGTCAGTTAACAAGTAACAGGAAGTGGAGTCTCCACAAATACCCCTATTCTCCGTGATGCTCAGCACACTGGTGAAGACAAGTATTTGCATCCATTCAGCTTGAAGAACCTCGTGAATGATCCATCTCAGTCTCCTCCTTATGTTCCCCAGCATCACAGATGCCAGTTTTCAACTCATTTGATTCACTTCACATGATACCAACACACTGGATACTGAAGAGGCAATAGGTCCTGAAAACATACCTGTAATATACTGAATACTGGTGTTGCAGAACTAGCCATACTCCTAGCCAAGTTGTCAAAAAGCAGAACAAATCCAACTTGGCTAATCTAAGCCCTGTTGATATACTCTGGATCATCTGAAAGTGATGGAAGTGGCCATCACCAGTGTTATCAAGTGACACTTGCAATGTGAAAGGCAATCTTTCCACTGGTTGGAGCCATATCTAGCACTCAGGAAGATGGTTGTTATTGAAAATTGTTGTCCTCAGTTCTGGCACATCATTGCAGGAGTGCCTCAGGGTACTGTCGTACACACAATCATTTTCAGCTGTTTCACCAATGACCTTCCCTCCATCATGAAGTCAGAATTGGGGATGTTTGCTGATGATTGCACACTGTTTCGCACCGTTCATGCCTCCTTAGATACTGAAGCAGTCCATGTCCACATGCAACACAACCTGGACAATATCAGGCTTGGCTTCTTAAGTGGCAAGTAGTATTTGTACCACACAAAGGCCCCTTGAAATTCAATGACGTTACCATCACCGAATGCTCCATTGGGGATTGCCATTGACCAGAAACAGAACTAGCTTGCCATGACCTCCAATAGTAAGTCAGAGGTTGGGAATTCTATGGCAAGTAACTCACTGCCCATTTCCCCAATGCCAGTCTGATATCTATAAGGTACAATTCAAGGCTATGGTGGAATTCACTTCACTGGGCTGAATGAGTAGAGCTCCGACAACACCCAAAAAACTCAACACCATCCTGGACATTGCAGCGTGCTTGACTGGAAAGCCAACTGCAACATTCAACATTCCCTCCATTCATCACTGACACATTGTGGATGCAGTGTGTACACTCTACAAGGTCAGCCTGGTAACTCACTAAGATTCCTTTTAACACACCTTCCAAACGCAACAACCTCTGTCACCTTGAAGGACAAAGTCAGCAGATGCAGACAGACACCACATGCCTGCAAGTTCACCTCCACCTTACATACCATCCTGACTATGTTGCTGCTCCTTCGTTGTCACTGGGTCAAAATCCTGGAAATCTCTCACTAACAGCACAGTGATCACCCTTGCACTTCAAGGACTGCAGCAGTTCAAGAAGACAGCTCATCACTAGCTTTTGCAGGGCAGTTAGGAATGCTAATAAATGCTGACCTAGCCAGGGATGCCCATCTTCTGTAAATGAATGAAAGAGAAAGGGCAGGAAACTCCTGGCAAGGTGGTGACGGCAGAGTAGCAGCATTCCGGCTCCTGCTCATCCACTGCTTTCTTCCGTCCACTTCTCTTTTTTTTCTATTTTTTTCTTCTTTTCTTTCCACTTTTCTCTACAGTGCTCTCTTACCTTTTTGCCCTTGGGAAGCTCAGCTGCGGCGGAACCAGTAGCATTGGCATGGTCCCAGCAGTGAGAGATGGTGCCGGAGCCTGGCAACTTCGATGTAGTTGTGCCCAGCACAGGACTGGAGGTGGTGGTGGTGGCACTGGCGTCAATTTTCATTGAGTATATTTAAGACAGAGATAGATAGGTTCTTGACTGTCAAGGGGATGTAGGGTTATGGGGAGAATGGGTTGAGAAACTTATCAGCCATGATTGAATGGCAGAGTAGACTCGATGGGCTGAATGGCCTAATTTCTGCTCCTATGTCTTATGGTTTTATGGTCAAACAGTGGCTCTGATGTCAGTGCTAGTTTTGAGGATTACACTTTTGCATTTGTTCAGGAAGGTTGTGGGCTCTGATACTTTCAGTTGATTCCAAGATGGTGGCGGTGTCGGCAAGATGGGCCCAGTGGTTAGTGATGGTGCCAGTGCATGGCAACTTTGACATTGTTGGTCTGGTGCAGGTAGTGGTGAGGCACAAGACACAAGGTGATGGCAACGGCGGTAGTGAAGACACGATTGTAGTGGTGGCAACACCGCAGCATTGGTGGGTCCAGTGCAGGCGGCATTGGTGAGCCTGGCTGAAGACTCAGGGCGGCAGCAGTGGAAATGAGGGTGATCCGGACATTTTCTTTTCCTTTTGGCTTCTGTTTCTTTAATTTCAAGTTTTGCTTTTAATTCTAACTATTGTGTTCTAAGATGGTGCCAGAGATTGGCGACTCTGTACACTTTTCACTGTGCTCCTGTAGTCAGGTATACGTGACAATAAAATTTCATTATTTTGTAGCTCCTCCTGGGGCGTTTCAGCACTGGGTCAGATTCCTCCAACTCTGCCTCTGATACAGGTGGCGGATAATGCACAGTAGCTCACCTTTTATGCCCAGAGCGTCTCAGAAGAAATTCATTCTCCTCTTTTGGCGTCAAAGGCATTGAGGTGGTGTCATCTGCCGTGTCCATCTCAGATTTGAGGTATCTTCAATGCCTGATGGAGAGGGAGAACACATGAGTTCCGGAACAGTTGGAAAGGCAGTTGAGGAGCTGGGCACATTTTGCTCCCGCACTGTTTGTGAGTTTTGCAGCTTTCATATGGTCCACGTGCTTATTCAGGACCGTCGCACCTACCCGAACTTTATATGTCACAGGACCTGACCTTGCATTGACTATGCCTCTTACAAATGCAGGCCCATTCCTCTGGTCCTACACCAAACCTCGTCCCCTGAAGTAAACTATTTCTCTTGCTTAGCAGAATCTTGTATCTGGTATTGGCGTTCCTGATGCCATTTCACCCTCCCCTTCCAGGTGCGGATAGATCAGATTTAACATGGTATGGAGTCTTTTCCCATTAGCAACTCTGCTGGAGCTATCCCTGTATTTGCATGAGATGTGGTCCTATAATCAAATAGCGATCGGGACAGTTTGCTTTCTAGTGAAACTGTAGGCTGTTTCTTTAAGCCTGTCTTCAAAGTTTGGACTGCTCTTTCTGTGAGACCATTGGACGATGGATGGTATGGAGCTGTCCTTGTATGACGAATACCATTCTCCTTTAGAAATTTTGTTTCCCCCATTACCACCAGGTGTTTCAGTTTTGCCAGGACCAGATCTTTTTGTGTCCAAACTCTGATATTGTCAGCTGTGACTGGAAGTGTGTCCAGAAAATGTAAAACCATTACGGACTCTTCCAGTGGCAGTACCACCAGTGGTGTATCTGCCAGTGAGAAGTGGCTCAATGCATCTGCATTTGCTACTTGGCTTCTGGACGATGTTCAAACTTGTAATTATATGCATTTACTATAAGAGCCTACCACTGAATTCAGCCTGAAGCTATGGGTAGTACTGCCTTGTCTTCTTTAAGGGGATCTAGCAGGGGTTTGTGGTCCGTTATTATTACAAATTTATGTCAACAAAGGTTTAGTATCTCTACCCAAACTGACTCTACATTCTGATCTCCAGAACTAAGATCACCCATGTTTATTGTATCAATGTCATTCATAACAAAACAGAGTGAACTGTCACCCATCCAGCTTTGCCGACAGGGTCTTGGAGGCTCTGATAGATGAGGGATGATTGCGGTCACTGTCCATGGAGTGAGTCCTAAGACGTTGGTGCCTGTTGTCCAAGATGGACGCCCAGAGGATCACGTGGCAAGCTGGAGTCTTCAGGTTCTGTTCTGAATTTCATGTTCGGAATTGTTATCATCAAATTCCTATCTGGCAGTTGGGAGAATGGGAGACTGCATAATAATGAGGCAGGATTCACAATAATGGGGATGCTAAAGCATGCAAATAGGCTTCTTGCCACACAATTAGCTCACTTCATCCTTCAACATTTTGCTGGGGAAAGGTACACTACTCTTGAATCAGGAGCCTCCTTCCTGCTGATCTCATGCAATTCTCCCAATTTTATCTCCAATGCCCATATTATTCAATGGTTTGGAAGATTTTTTGTATGATCAGTGATGAAAAGGAGTTATGCAGTCAGTGGTGAGCGTCTATATAGCCACAAGATTAAAGGCTATTAAAATGTCTGAAAATGTAAAGTGTAGCTTGAAGAACAGGTATTTGCATATCATTATGAAATAGTGTTAAATGTGTAATTAATCAAATGACAGCTCTTTTTGAGGGAATAACTAAATGTGTCATTATTAGAATAACAGCTGATTTAAGGCACTGATAATTTGGTTTTTCGTTCACTCCTGCTCTCTGATAAATTTTGCCCAGTGACTCTTTCTGTTTCTTACCCTTCTTAGGGACAGGGGCACAATATTTTTAAATGTTGGTGTATATATTCATGTCACAACAATATCAGTCTCTCTGCATACTTAATTTTAAAATATAAACAATTTTTCTCTTTCTGTATGCAGATGCACTGGCAATGGAGTTGAGCTGCCATGAAGTGCCAATATATGTAAGTATATTTTTGGTAGCTTTATTTGTGATGTCCTTCAGCCCTACAATGCTCTGTTATGTGTGTTCCTCAACTTATAACCTCTCGAGCATCCCCATTTTTAAATGTGAGACCTAATTTGCTGGTTATGCCTTTAGCTGCCAAAGCCTTATATTCGGAAATTCTCATTTGAAACCCTTGTTGCCACCTTTGTCTTTCCTTCTTTATGTACTTGTAGAGTACTTCCTTCCTGTAAAGTCTTGTCTCATGTCTAGAACACATTCAGATCATTTTGAATGGAGTGTTCTTTACAAAATGCCAAGTGTGAAAGACAATAATAAATTGTGTTTTTTTAAGTTAATAGTTCAAGTCCATCCATTCTTCCATCTTTTCCTTTTTTAAGAAAGGTGAAGTAAACTATCTAGGCCAAGTGTCAATGATGGTTTCTCTGATCTTTCCATACTATTGAGTCAGGAGTTTGACTGATGTATGCTGTTGTTAAAAGTCCAAGATGTCCTACATTCTGCAACTTGTTCTGAAGCTATTATATTGTCTTGTAGAATGTGCAATAAATAATTTCACCTTAAATGAGTGAGCTTTTTTTTAAAGTATGTCTTCTTTCCCCTGTTTCTGTCTTTCTTCTTAATATCACTTCCAGACAAATTTGTGTACAGATAGGCCCAATCTACACTGTGCTTCCAGCTCTATTTCAGTGCTACTTCTAAACCAGCACCATGGGAGAAAACCCCAGGTTGATCATTCATTTGCTTAGAGATGCCGTTTGCATCTTAACTCCAACCCACAATATCATAATAAAGACCAGAACCTAATTATGAGAAAGACAGGCTTCTCTTTTAAATAAAATAGTTTCGTGAGATGTGGGCATCAATGGCTAGGTCAGAGATAACAAGGTGTAGAGCTGGTAAACACAGCAGGCCAGGCAGTATCAGAGGAGCAGGAAAGCTGACGTTTCGGGTCTGGACCCTTTTTCAGAAATGGGGTGTGGAAGGGGGTTCTGAAATAAATAGAGAGAGGGGTGGAGGTGGATGGAAGGTGGATAAAGGAGCAGATAGGTGGAGAGGAGACGGACAGGTCAAGGAGGCGGCGATGGAGCCAGTAAAGGTGAGTGTAGTTGGGGAGTTAGGATGGGGATTAGTCAGTCAAGGGAAGACGGACAGGTCAAGGAGTTGGGGATGATGCTGGTAGGTAGGAGGTGGGGGTGGGGGTTTGTCAGTGAGGTGGGAGGAGCAGATAGATGGGACAAAAGTTGGACAGGTCAAGGAGGCGGGGACGAGCTGGGCTGGTTTTGGGATGAAGTCGGGGGTGGGGAGATTTTGAAGCTTGTGAAGTCCACATTGATACCATTGGGCTGCAGGGTTGCCAAGCGAAATATGAGGTGCTGTTCTTGTAACCTTCGGGTGGTATCCCAAGTGAAATACGAGGTGCTGTTCCTGCAACCTTAGATTCTCCAGCATCGGCAGTTCCTACTCTCTGATGCTGCATGGCCTGCTGTGTTCATCCAGCTCTACACCTTGTTATCTCAGATTCTCCAGCATCGGCAGTTCCTACTATCTCTGAATGGCTAGGTCAAAATTTGTTGCTCATCCCTAACTGCTGTTGAACTGAATGGCTTGCTAGGCCATTTTACAGGGCAGTATACATAAAAAGACCCCCATAATTTAACATTTTTGTAGGTCTAAAATCATTTGATTTAATTTAATTTGATTTAATAAGTCACTTGTACCTAAGTACAGTGACAAGCTTAGTTCTGCGAGCAGTATAGGCAGATCGTAGCAAACAAGGACACATAGATCATAGGGTGCTTAGACAGACTGAGGCATACAGGTTACAACTGCACAGGAGGTGTGCAAAGCAAGATCAACATTAGCATGATCAACATTATTTGAAGTTAGAGAGTCCATTCAGCAGTCTAATGACGGCAGGGAAGAAGTTGTTCTTGAACCTGTTGGTGTGTGTGTTCAAACTTCTGTATCTTCTGCCTGACGGAAAAGGTTGTAGTAGAGCATTACCAGGATGGGAAAAGTCTTTGCTGTGGAAAGACTGCCAGCACCGTCAACGAGAAGTGTAAATGGAGTCCATGGATGGGAAGTTGGCTTCTGTGATGAGCTGGGCTGTGCACACAACTTCCTGTAGTTTTTTACAGTCATGGGCAGAATTGCTGTACCAGGCTGTTATGCACCTGGATAGTATACTTTTTATGGTGCATCTGTAAAAATTGATGAGGGTCCTTATGGACATGCCAAATTTCCTAAGCTGCCTGAGGAAGAAGAGGCGTTGTTGTGCCTTCTTGACCGTCGCATCAACGTGGGAAGTCCAGGACAGGTTGTCAGTTATCGTCACTCCTAGGAACTTGGTGCTCTCGACTCTCTCCACCTCTGCTCCGTTGATGTAGCTGGGGACATGTTCTCCTCCTTTCTTCCTGAAGTCAATGATCAGTTCTTTTGTTTTGCCGATGTTGAGAGACAAATTGTTTTCATTGCACCATGACGCTGAGCCCTCTATCTCCGTTCTGTATTCTGACTCATTGTTGTTTGGTATCAGTTCTACCATGATGGTTTCATCAGCAAACTTGTAGATGGTGTTCATTTGGAATTTGGCTACACAGTTGTGGGTGTACAGGGAGTTTAGTAGGGGGCCATATGGAGGTTATACAGAGTATGGATGGCCAACTTCCTTCCCTGAAGGGAATAGTGAACTGGATGAATTTTTAATGATATTTGACATAATTTCATGGTCACCAAACTGGAATAAGCTTTTTATTCCAGTTTTATTACTTGATTTTAAATTTTACCAGGAAGATTTCAACTCATGATCCTACAGCATTTACCTGTGTCTCTGGACTACCAATCCTATGACTTTGCCACCACTTTAATTTTAATAATTTCCTCTCATGTGTGCGAGGCTTCATCTCTGTGGTTCACTGGGCTGGTATATACATAATGTAATTTGCATTAGCTTTTTGAACATAATGGCATTTTTGTTTGTGTCACATAAAAAGCTTACATTCCAAGAGTGGTAATTTGAACTATAGCCCATCAGATGATGTGCTAAGTGATCCAGGATTTGCAAATCTGAGAAAGGGTGTATCGTTGTCATTGAATTATGATGACTACAGAAAATACTTCTGAGCTTTATAGCATCAGAACTAGCTCCGCAACTTGCTTGCTACACCCACTACAACTTATTCAGATAAAGAATGTTGCTGTCCAGTTGCTGACATTATCAGAAAATGGGTGGTATCAGTTAAGGTACTTCTTGGGCACACCTGTAAAAGCTTCATGATGGATCAGTAGGAAAATGAACTTTGGGGGTTGACTCTGAAAATTGTAATTTAACTAACAATAGTTTTTAAGAGATCCAACATTGGCAATCTACAGAAGTTTCCTCTATGAAAATTAATTGGTAATTTGATAAAAGGAAAAATATGTGGTTTTGTTTTTGTTTTATAATTCAGTAATATGAACATTGTTTCAAGTTTATATAGTTAACAAGTTTAACCAAATTTAGGCTGTCAGATGGTTCTTGTATTAAAAAGATTGGCATTCTTGCTGAAGAATTTGCAACTATATTAATGTGTCCTCCTTTCAGCACCATACCTAGACAATTGAAAATGAATTGAAATTTTATAGAAGACTGACTTTTCTGCTGTGCGAAGAATGTTATAATGAGCTCCAATAACTGAACAAAAACATTTTCACTGCTTTAAGTGGAAAGCAAAGAATGAGATCACTAGTGAATATTGGTGTGCAATTAGAAAACAGGTCAATACTCCTGTGTTAACCAGTGACATCATAACACAGGCAGGATATTGGCCATATCTCATTTTTGCCTGCAAAACAGTGTATAATGTCGTTCGTCGTGTGCCAGTTCACCTAAATGTGTATCAAAGTATATAGGGTGAAATTAAATCAAATTAACATCCGAGATATTTTCCATCATAAGTCAGACAATTCATAACCATAAGTGTGTTTGTATTCTGCAGGGGTTAACATCACGAGGCAAGATTTACAGTGACTGAATAAGTCAGATTACAAATGTTCGTATAGTTTTTCTGAGACTCATTCTTGTTGTTTGGGAACAATGTTTTACAACTCTGCATCTAGTTTTCTGCAAACATTGTGAATAAATTGCAATTATTTTACAATTTATCCATGCAGCACCCTTTTTTCAGCTGCAAGCCAGCCCTCAAAGCCTCAGATATGACAGGTAGGAATCAAATGCTTGTTATTAGTTAGAATTGCACCTCTGTAGGCAATGGAGAACCCACACTGCAAACAGGTATTGGCTGTTTTCATATTCAAATCAGCCTGTCTTTACAATATTGGGCAGTCTTTAATACAATTGTCTATGTGTACTTATAAGTTTAGCATGTGTGTATCTTTCTGTCTGTCTGTTTACTGGTTTTTCTTTCCAATCATTTGTGGTTCATCTGTAAATGTGTACATCTTCACTGGTGTTTTCATCTTGTCAATTGAGTACCTTTCCTAAAACTTTCTATTTTCTCTATGCCTTTCTTCAATTATTGTTCTTTGTTCTATTAGATCTTTCACATATCTGCAATTTTTGTCCTCCTCCTTTTTATTCTTTTATATATCTGTCCTTCTCTCCCTGTTCTAAAATCTGCCTATTGTTCTGACATTTCAGAATAGGATGGCGTCATTTGGACCCCTATGCCCATTTTTTCCAAATAACAGCTCCCCAATCTGGAACTGGCTTCATTATATCTTGATATATTGTTTAATACTTGTACAATTCCACCATAAATAAAGTATGCTTTTTTTAATTCATGATCCAGTGGTAAAGTATTCCATGTCCTAATGGCTGTATCTGGGCATAAAAGCTTCAAACTTCTCTTTTGTTTGTCAAATGATAATCTTCAACCTATTCCCAATACAGCAACAAACTGTACTGTTTACCCTTGTAAAACCTTTCAGTGGTGTATACCAAATACAGGTTGTGTGATTGTGTACATGACAGTGTGTCATCAGTATTTGAATAATGGACTATATTCAACTACTCTGCAGTAATCCAGTCATTGATCAGGTATTTGGCAGCAGCATGTTGTAACATGTTTCTGAGACTGAAAAACCATTGAGCAAAACTGGCCAAGAAGGCTGTGGAGCTAAATGACTAATTTGACAACAACCCTATACGTACACAATGACTTTAACATGGAAAAACATTGTGAAGCATAACAGAAATGTATTCAAAATTCGATGCAGAAGCAATGCATGAAGTACCAGGTGCAGTAATCAATGATTTTTGGCCTGGATGTAGGTTTTAATGAGGATTTTAAAGGACGAAAGGGAGGTTGAAAGATAACGGAAGTCTTTTTTCAAGGGGTTCCCAAAGTGTGAGACCTTTGCAGTTGAAGATGCAGCCACAATAATGGAAATGGTAGGGTGACACTGAAGAGGTATAGGTCAAAGATATGAGCAGTTTGAACGGATGGAGTGTAGTTTTAATCAGCACCCTCCCTTATGCAGCATAAATGCTGCTGTTCACTTTGAATTGGTATTCTTGTGAATTATCATGATGAGTGCAAGATGAAAAGTTTTGACAAAATGATTCCTTTCTGTCAGCAAGTTCTGTGCTACTAAATAACAGTTAGGATTAAAATGATAAATTTCAGGTGTTGGGAAATCAGGAACTGATAAATGCTGGCAAAGATAGGTCTAATGGGTCTGAAAGAGTTCGTGTAGGTTAAGAAACCAGTAGCAAAAGTCTGGATACAGTAAAGTTTATGGAGTGTTGGAGGCTGTGCAGGAAAACATTAGAAAGAATCTGAAAGTGAGAAAATATTCCATAAATTTAGTCATCAACTTGTGAGGGAGGAGCCAACTGGGCATATGATCGAACATGGACAAGGAAACTTCCTGCTAATTAGCACATACCTCCCCCTTACATCAGTTGCTCTTCCATATTAAACACCACTCGGAGGAAGTATTGATGGCTGAAAGATGGTTAGAATGTACTTTGTTGGCGTCTTCAATGTCCATCACCAAAGGTGAGTTGGTGAAGCCATTACTAACCGAGTTCTAAAGGGCATCACTCACAGACTGGTTCTTGGGTTAGGGTGCAGGTGGTGAAGGAATCAACAAGACGGAAATAATTCCCTTCCAAGCCACACACAGTCTTGACTTGGAACTATATTGCTGTTCCTTCACTGTTGCTATGTTCAACTCCTGAACCTCCCTCACTAACATCATCCTGATGTACCAACACTAAATGGAGTCAAGTGGTTTTTTATCTCTCTCTATCTCTGTAATGCACAGAACATGACATATATTTAGCTATGATTATTTCTGCTCTTCTCTGCTCTCCTAGTTGTAAACCAACTCTAAACCAGTAGAAACGTGCTTGTAATCAATTCCATTTGTAAGATGAGATGGATTTACTGAATTTACAGTGAGGGTGCAAAATATTTACAACCTTGCAACACTAGCATTTTAAGCAATAATTTCCAGAGGCAGAAGCATGGAAAATTATATATTTAATGGTTTGAAGGATAACTAACGAACTGGAAGAAGAATGGTAAGCACATTGCGTTTCCAATAGCGAGTGAATATGTTAAATGTTTTGAAGTGTTTTTATGCATTTTTAGTTCCTTTTGACAGTCCACACCATCCCAATCTGGCACTAATCATTAATTACCATAGAAACATTGAAACTGCTTGAAATATTTCCAGGAAATCAGATGTCAGCGAAGTTTCCTGCCTTAGTAATGTTACTGCACTGTTATTGTTTGTTGGTGACTTTTATTCTACATGGCTTCCTGTGTTTCTTTTAAAATCATTGTTTTGTTAATTTTTTGATACGTTTAAATAATTTTAAGTGAACGGCTTAGATCTAAGTCAGCATTGACTCTTTATGAGGCACATCAAATAAACAGTTCAATTCTTGACAGTCTACGTATACTTCGAAGCATAATAATGGCAATAAATAGTTTGTGATCTTCATTAATTTTTTGTCAAGATTTTTGAATCTGCTCTGTCTGAAATTATTTATAGTTGACAGTTTTGTCTATATTTGAAAAGTGCACATCGAACCATCAGCTGTAAAGTAGTAGCTGTTTTCCATTTCCACTTATTTTCGTATTGCACCATCTGTTAACCAGCTTAAAAATGGGGGTCAGCAGATTCAAAGTTGCAACACTAAAGACAGTAAAGGCAATCCACAGTAAGCTGACAGTACTTGCTTTCATAGTCATGCGAACAAATGAACATAAGAAATAGCAGGTGTAGGCCATTCAGCCCTTTGAGCCTGCTGTGTCATTCAATGAGATTATGGCAGATCTTCTACTTCTTCAAAACCATTTTCCTGCACTATCCTCATATCTCTTGATATTTTATGATATGTAGAAATCTATCAATCTCAGAATTGAACACTGCTAAGCTTCCACAGCCCTCTGAGGCAGGGAATTCCGAAGATTCACTACCTTCTGAGTGATGAAATGCCTCATCATTGCAGTCCTAATTGATCTCCCCTTATTATCAGGCTGTGTCCCCTGATTCTTGATCTCCCACTGAGGGGAAATATCCTTCATGAATTGGTCTGGATGAATTTTGATTGTTTCAATGAGATCTCCTCTGATTCTTCTAAACTCCATTGTATACAGACCCAGTCATTTAATCCTTTAAACCGAATGTTGGTTTTCCCATCTATCTCAGGAATTATTTGTTGAATGATCATTTGAGTTTAAATTTGATCTAAGACACTATCAGTCCTGGGTCTCAATTAATATCATGACTTGGATGAAGGGATAGATTGTCTGGCAGTTTACTTTGCTAACAATGCCAGAATAGATTGGAAAGCAAGTTGTCTAGAGGAGATAACCTGTCTCTATCCCTTTGCAGAGAGATTATCTGAGACAAAAAGAATTGACAGATGGAGCATAACATGGGAAAATGTGAACATGTCTGCTTTAGAAAAAAAGAATAAAAACAATGTATACTTTAACTGGAGAGCTCAATGCAACAGACATATCTGATCCTTAGTATGAGCTCCTTCAGGGTCAGTCTTCTCCCCACCTCATCGAAGATCTGGTCCAAACATGTACAGAAGAGCTGAAGTAGGGTAAGGTGAGAGTGACTGTTCTTGACATCAAGGCAGCATTTAACCGAGCATGCCATCAAGGAGCCCTAGCAAAACCAGACTCATGGAAATCAGAGGACAGGTCTCTTCTAGTTGAAGTCATACCTGGCACAAATGAAGATGGTTGTGTTTGTTAGAAATCAATCATCTAAGGTCTAAGACATCGCTGATGGCATTACTCAGTGTGGTGTCTTAGGCCCATCAGTTTTCAGCTGCTTTATCAATCGTCTTCCCTTCATCACACAGACACAAGTATGGATATTTGCTGGTGATTGCAACATTAACAGCATTGCAGATACTGAAACAGTCTGCGTCCATATGCAAATGACCTGGACAACGTTTAGGTTTGGATGTACAAGTGGAAAGTAATATTCGTACCATGTAAGTACCAGGCAATGACCGTCTCTGCCCAGAAGAAATCTAACCGTTGCCTCTTGATCTTCAGTGTAAATCCCCTATTATCAATATCCTCAGGGTTACCATTGACCAGAAACTGAAATGTATCAGACATGTAAATATTGTGGCTACAAGAGCAGGTCAGAAGCTAAGAATGCGATAGCCAGTAAATCATCTGCTGTCTCCCTAATACCTGTCCATCATTGACAATGCACAGGTCAGGAGTGTGATGGAATTCTCCCCACTTGACTGGATGGGTACAGCTCTTACAACACTCAAGAATCTTGAAACCATCCAGGGTAAAACAGCTTACTTGATTAGCACCCCATCTACTACCTTCAACAGCCACTTCCTACACTTGCAGTGCATCGTGGGAGCAATGTGTATGATCTACAAGATACGCTGCAAAAACTCACCGAGGCTCCTCCGATAGCACGTTCCAAATCTGTGACGTCTAGCACCTAGATAGACAAGGGTACCAGATGCATGGGATCAACACCACACACTTCCACCTTCCCTCCAAACCACACAATATCTTGACTTGGAAATACCATGGTTATTCCTTTACTGTTACTGGTCAAAATCCTGGAACTTCCTTTCTAACAATTATGTGGGTGTCCCAACATCCCAAGGGCTGCAGCAGTTCAAGAAAGCAGGTCACCACTGACTTTTCCAGGGCAATTGGGGATGGACAACAAATGCTGGCCTATCCCATATCCCAGAACAAATTAGAAAAGAGAGGGATCTGGATGTTTTGGTATGTGTGTTACAGAGCTTTAGAAGATGATCGGAGGATAAAGGCATGTTGGCATTTATTCCAATGACAATGGAGTGTAAAGGTTGGAGAACTTTACTGCACCTGTCCCAGGCATTGATGAGACCATATCTGGAGTACTGTGTATAGCTGTGGTCTCAACTTGTTCGTTTGTTGAAGGGCTTATTTATAAGTAAAGGTTGAAGATTTTGGGCCTATACCCATTAGAGTTTAGAAGATTGAGACCTGATCTTCTTGAAACATATAAGGGCCTGAGAGGACTTGAGAGGGCGGACACTGGACAGATCATTCCTCTTGGGGCGTATAGAAATAGAGGATGGAGTTGAAGAATAAGAGGTTTCCCTTTTAAGATGAAAATGAGGAGAATTTTTCTCTCAGAGGGTTGTTACTCTGTACCTGGAAGGCAATGAAGTCTGAATTAGATTTTGACAGACATGGGTTCCCGGGATTCTGGGGAGAAAGCAGGAGAGTGAAGTTGAGTCTACAAGTGGTTCAAACATAATTTTATTGAAGATAGGACTGCTTCTGAGTTCTATGCTCCTGTTCTACCTTTGCAGTTATTTTATAAGCAGGGATAAAAGGGGCAAGTTCGGTAAGCCTAGCGTATTCACTGCTTGGGATACTATCACATAAGAAAGAAGGAATATGTCCTGTAGAGGTTTCCGTGTGCCATCGAAGGCATTCCCCTCTGATGAAGCGATCCCACTACCCTTAACCCTCCACCCCTAGTCCACCTCCCACACAGTCCATCCTCCATCTACTGAATGATAGCCATCCTATTTCTTTCAATTTCTATCTCATTATTAAGACAACATCCCTCATTTGCACACCACTTCCAATTCTGTTTCTTAAGAAACTAGACCGTGCAGATTCCCAACATAAAATTCAGAGTGGATATGCAGCAGCTTCCACCTGCCAATTGCTTGTACTGGCCATCATCCAACTGTGTCTTCAGCACATTGTCCCTCCATGCTCCATCCTTTAATATCCTCCTCAACCATTTGTCCATGCAAGTTGGCATCGACAAATCACTAGCCTCACCACATCATCATGACTGCTCTTTGGTCAACTCTCACATTACTTCAGCCCTTCAGCACTTGAATTTGGAACTCAGGAACATTATGACTTCCATCCTTCTGCTAGGTAGCTTAGTGTGCAGGTACATGAATGCATCCTATCCATCTCCACAGCATACATCTTTTGGCTGTGGTTTGCTTTTCTGCTGCTCACTCACTTTGCGCTCACTTGGATGCCACTAGCTTCTGGGTCTTGCATTGATTTTTAGCACCGATGGAGAGGCAGACAGCCCATTACAGTGGGGAGCACTGAGTTGTCGAGGAGGTGGACATGTAACTGTATGGCACTAATTACAGCAGTGTCACATTTGCAGCATGTGCCAGTTGTTTATGCTGCAAACACAGTGCATATCTTCAAGCAAATGGCCATGTATAAAAGTCAAAATGGTGCAGTCTTTAGTGGTGTGAAGAAGGACTATGGTCATTCAAGGGATACCATTACAGTGAGTCAGTGGGCCCATTGGATTCTAGTCCAGTACGTTAGCTATATCTGTCGGGTGCTTGATCCAACCAGAATACAGAGATCTGGTCTTTACAGTTTGTGGATTCAGCCATGGACACATGCATTGCTGCAGATAAGTGAAACTAATCTGGGATTTACAGGTAGTTATTTGGGGTACTGTAGAAATAACAATCTCAGGGATGGATTGTGCTCAGTCAGGTCTGTCCTGCTAAGTCTCTCTGGTCAGGGGGTCATGGTCAATCCTGGGGTTCTGTTAATATTGGTCAGGGGTTTATTGTAGGTAGCCTGGATAGTCCTAGGGAAACTGAGAAGCTCATGTCTGGGGATGGAGTTCAGTGCACTGGGTTGTTGAGAGAATGATCACAGTTAAAGGAACAAGGTGGGATCCGAGAGACCAGAAGAGGTGAACTTAGATTTCCTGAAGGGGGCAGATTAGAGTCACTCTGGTCTCTCCATGGATCATGTTTCTGGATAAAAATGGGATAGCAATTTGTAAAACCATGGACTCTGGGAATAAATTGGGGAATATTAATAGTTGTATCGAGGGGCTCAACACAAATGGGAGGAGGCTGAAAGATTGTCAGGGGCACAGGATCAGCAACATAATGTTTGTTTTTTCTTGAAGTTTCCCCATCCCCACATGCTTTTGTCTGACTAAATTGAGTATTTTCTCCTGAAAAGGAGCGAGGAGCCTGCTTTCTGCCACCACCCCAACTACATCCTGTTGATCTTGGCCCTCTTCGCATGTGGACCAGTTTTTGATGCAGAGACAAAGGGAGGGATTGAATATGATGCAGGAGCAAGAGAGATGGCATGGTGTCCCCAGTGAGTAAATAGAAGGCACAGAGGGCATAAAAAGATGGTAGTTTAGGAAGATGAGGAAGGTAAGAAGCATTGAGTGAACAAGATACATAGAATACTGAGACTGTAATCCATAAATATTGAAGAGAAGCACGTACAATGGCAAAGTTAGAGTGACTGCTGGCCCAGTGAGTCAGAGGTAGCAAAGAGAAGATTGTACTGTAGTGCACAGAAGATCAGTCACCTCCTTTCAGGTTTCAGAGATAGTAGGAACTGCAGATGCTGGAGAATCTGAGATACCAAGGTGTAGAGCTGGATGAACACAGCAGGCCAAGCAGCAAGGAGGAGCAGGAAGGCTGACCTTTCAGGCCTAGACC
>NC_063334.1:96258949-96342634 GCF_021869965.1 Rhincodon typus
TTCTGAAGAAGGGTCTCGGCCGGAAACGTCAGCTTTCCTGCTCCTCTGATGCTGCTGGGCCTGCTGTGTTCATCCAGCTCTACATCTTGTTATCTGTCCTCTTTCAGGTTTGCTGGGCATTCCATTTAACTTACCGACCTGCTCCACTTATCTGTGACCAGGCTGACTGTGAGTAGTGGTGTGGCTCCCTGTAGCAGTGTACAGGAAAAAGAACTGCCCTCCTCTTCACCTCCCTATTTACCACCTTCGGATCTCTATCTGCAAGTTTGAAAGCTGATTCACCTTTCTGGGCAGTTTCCTCAAGGGTAATAGTGTGGGACCCCAGTGTCAGGGCCAATTCCTGGTTTGCAGCATCTGAAGTGGTGTGCAGCTGGGCTCTAAGATGATGCAAGCAGCATGATCACTGGAAGATTTTGGCATTGGCAAGCATTCTGGCGCAATTCTGAGAGAGGAGTGCTGAAAAGCCTGGTTGCATAATTAATGAGGTGGAGCATGGAAGATTGTGTGAGCACACTCAGTCCAGGCCATGGCAGACTAGGTAGTTTTCACTTGACAAGACACTTTAATTGAAACTGGGAAAGCTTCATTCATGGTATGCACTACTTTCTTTTGCACAAGATATAAAGTTTCAGTCTTCTGTTTTGCTATGTGCACACATATGCTTCTGGCTTTCTTGACTGAGTTGAATTTATGCCCAGAATTGAAGAGAGCATACTTCAAGAATGTTATCCCAAATCTTCTTCGATGCCTAATTAATTTGTATGATCTGCACAGAGGGGGCAGGAGATTATAAACTTCATATGATTCTATGGATGTACTGACAAAAGTACTTAAAATCCCCAAAACATCCTCATTTCAATGTACAGTCAATAAACAATTTTTAATGATGCTTTTCAAGGGAAAAAAGCAACAATGCAAAGGAGTTTATGGAAGGGTATTTTAGGTATTGTGCTATATACATGCTAATAACTTTTCTTTTTTTCCTTGTGCTGTCAAAGGATGAGGTACATATTTGTTAAACACAGTCAAATCTAACCTTATTATTGTTCAATATCTAAGTTATAGTAGAGTTCACTGGGTGCATGCAGGAATGAGAATCTTGTCTGATAAATTCCTTGTTCCTGGTCTGGGTACTGAATGAATTTTAAGACTGCTGACACAAATTGTCCATTTTATCTTTATGGAGAAAAGGATTTTTTGAAATTCTGTTTCAAGATCTCTCCCATTTGCATGGTGTTAACTTGACACCTGAAATTACCACTTCCTTTTCGTCCCAACTTTCCTTCCTTTTTCACTATGACAATTTGACTTAGCAGCTTACTGCCTGGTTTTATTTTGGTTAAATCTCCCCTGACTGTAAAAAGTTCGACAGGTTGAGTTTTTGACATTTCTTTGTGAGATATGCTCTTTCATTCCTTCTGCTCAAATAACGATCACAGATCTGTTTGATATTTCCCATTATTTTTAATGAAAGAACAGCACAACACTAACATTTTACTTCAGCACTAAACTGAATCATTGTGTAAGACTTTTCAGCTAATATAAAATTAAAGATGTGTGTCTGACAATTAATGCTTTTAAGTATTCAAAGCTAGCTGCCCACAAAGTGTGAATTATTAATTTTCTTTTTTACAGGGTCAACAGTCTGTGCTAGCAGTGTTTGAAATGACCTGTCCTGTACCTGAGGGTGCCGAATGGTACTTTGTATATGAAGGTTCAAGCCAGAATCATGTAACTGTGGCACAGAGACTTAATGCGAAAACACTGGAGTCAGTTGTTCCAGGTTAGCATGCAGAATTGGATACTTCATTCAATGTGATGAAAAATACGTGCTAATACTTTTAAAAAATATATTTGATTTGTATGCATATATAAATAGTGAAAATAGATTGTATTCCTTTGTATTCTGAAACTGATACTTCCTGGTTCTCTTTTATCAATCTTAGTGCATGACGTTCATTTAGGAAGTAATATGAGTGGGAATTTAGTCCTTCAGGGAACCGTAATTAAATTTGTAGGAAAATAACAACTTGTATAGAACTTTTAACATACCAAAATGTTCCCAGGTATGTCACAAGATAAAATGAAATATGAAAGCAAACCACATAAGGTGATATTTAGATCAAATGACCCAACGTCTTGTTAAAGAAGTAGGTTTTAATGAGTGTCTTAAAGGAGAAAACTGAGGTGGAGAGATATAGGGAGGGAACTCCAGCGCTTAGGACCTGGCAACTGAAGATATGGGCACTATTGCAGGAATGATTAAACCAGGGATTTTAGGAGGCCAGCAGATAGCTTGAAGGGTTGTTGTGGTGAAGGAGAGTACAGAGATAGGGTGGTGCCAGGCCATGGTGGGATTTGAAAACAAGGATGAAACACTTAAAATCAAGGCTTAGCTTGTCTGAAAGCATTGTGGTCATGCCATTGAGCTAGTAATCCAGAAGTCTGAACTAATGTTTGAGAGATGTGAGATCAAATTTCACCATAACTTGGAATTCAAATTTAACTGATTAAATAAATCTGGAATAAAAAGCTTGGTATGGTAACCATGAAAATACTGGGTTAATGTTAAAACATATTTAGTTAAATAATGTTGATTTTCAGAGGATCTAACACTATCATAGAATCCCTACAGTATGGAAGTAGGTCATTCATCCCATCAAGTCTTCAGTGACCCTCTGAAGAGCATCCCATTCAGACCCACGCCCCCTACTTTATTCCTGTAACCACACATATCCCATGGCTAACTCACCTAGCCCAAAAATCCCTGGATACTTTAGCATGGCTAATCCACCTGGACTGTAGGAGGAAACTGGAGCACCTGGAGGAAACCCACGCAGACACGGGGAGAATGTGCAATCTCCACACTGATAATCGCTCAAAGTTGGAATCAAACCCAGGATCCCAGTGCTGTGAGGCAGCAGTGCTAACCACTGAGCCACTGTGCTACCCATAATTTTTACAGAGGCAAAGCTGGTTCAGTAATGTCACACATTGGAAAGCAAAGCTACCATTTTTATCCAGCCTGCCTTCATTATGACTCTAAACCTACAACATTATTTACTCTTAACTCCCCTCTGAAATAGCCAAATTTAAAAAAAAACTAACGGCTACAAAGAACTACGAATGAATTCACAACTTCTGACTCAGAAGTAAATGAGCCAAAGCTGATGCACATATAAATTAATTTATATTATATTTAATACTGCATTGTGTTAGGCGTTGTGTGTTGTCATATTTTTGTATTCGTTTTTATTCATGGGTTTTGTTGCAGGTCATGATACTTTAGAAGATGTTACAGTTTCTGCCTGTATATACACAGAGGCAAAATCAGTATCTATCCTTGGGTGCAGCAGGATAACATACGTTGAGGATGTAGCATCTAAACTAACTCAAGTTCTGGTTGAAAGTGCCGGGATGGTGGATTGCACTAGCCACCTGACTCTGCTTGAACAATTTGGCCTAACCAGAGAGGCTGCACAGTCTTTAGATGAAAATATGACAGCTGCCGTTGAGCACTTGGAATTACCACCATCTTGGAATCTGCTTGGAAAGTGGTCAGGAAAAGGTAATTCAACTGTTAAATCTCTAGTTTATATAATGCCACTTCACACACTTGGAATGCACAGCATTCAAGTTTTTGAACGTTTTTAAGTTTTGCATTAGGAAGAAAGGTCTTTTATGAGGGAACTTATAGATTTCATTAGATTTTTCAAAAATGGTTGCAGTGTTGTGAAGAATTCTGTTACACCTGAAATAAGTAGAGCTTTGAAAACCAGCAAAGGGTGACCAAAAAGCTGATCAAAAGAGGAAGGAAATAGAAAACGAGTAACCATGCATATAAATTTGGACCAAGTGCTTTTGCAATTAAATACGGAGGGGCAAGTAGCCAAAGTAAATATGGGTTTGTTATTTGGAGAAACACACCTTGGGCAGTGAGGAAATGTTAACAGCATTGAATGAAAATTTTGTGTCCATCTTCACAATAGAAGATGTAAATTAGCCAACAAAAAAAGGTATGATGTTTTACCTGATGTGGCAATGCTTGTGTTATCTAATGTAACATAAGAAAGTAGACTATCATGGTATTGAAAAAAATCAATGCATATTTATAACAGCTTTATTATGCACAAACATGACATTCCTCAGGCATAGGTGTCCGGCCTAGTTTTAAGTTATCAATTTATAACAGAGGAGCTTGTTCTCTATAGAATGTCATGCTTCAAGTGATCTGAGGTAAGATAGAGTATAAAATCCTTTTACTCTGAGCACACATGCTGTGATACAGACCCATTGCGTTGCTAAGTTGTTGAATAGTGGTATATTTCAAGAAGTGATCCATCACCACGTTTAATCTGCCATGTGCACAGTGAATTAGACAGTTGTTACTTTTGTCTAAGGGGTGGATGAAACATCATGAGTATGTAGAGGCTACCTCTGTTACTGAGGTCAACCAGTCATTGAATATCCTGTTTTACCCCTGGCCTGTACATAGGTTCATGAGCCACCTGACTTATGCATTTACTAGCCAGACTTTAGTGTAACATGGACATGATACATGATTTTTTTATTCAGTTGTGGGATGTGGGTGACACAGGCTGGCCAGCATTTATTATAAGAACATAGAACATAAGAACTAGGAGCAGGAGTAGGCCATCTGGCCCCTCGAGCCTGCCCCGCCATTTAATAAGATCATGGCTGATCTTTGAGACTCAGCTTCATTTACGCGCCCACTCACCATAACCCTTAATTCCTTTACTGTTCAAAAATTTATCTAGCCTTGCCTTAAAAACATTCAGTGAGGTAGCTTCAACCACTTCACTGGGCAGGGAATTCCACAGATTCACAACCCTTTGGGTGAAGAAGTTCCTCCTGACCTCAGTCCTACATCTACTTCCCTTTATTTTGAGGCGATGCCCTCTAGTCCTAGTTTCACCTGCTAGCGGAAACAACCTCCCTGCCTCCACTTTATCTATTCCCTTCATAATCATATATGTTTCTATAAGATCTCCCCTCATTCTTCTGAATTCCAATGAGTATAATCCCAGTCTACTCAGTCTCTCCTCATATTCCAACCCTCTCAACTCTGGAATCAACTGAGTAAATCTCCTCTGCACTGCCTCCTATATCTCTTCTCAAGTAAGGAGACCAAAACTGCACACAGTACTCCAGGTGTGGCCTCACCAGGACCCTATACAGCTGCAGCATAGCCTCCCTGTTTTTAAACTCCATCCCTCTAGCAATGACAGACAAAATTCCATTTGCCTTTTTAATCACCTGCTGCACCTGCAATCCTACCTTCAGCGATTCATGCACAAGGACACCCAAGTCCCTTTGCACAGCAGTGTGCTGCAATTTTTTACCATTTAAAACATAGTCCATTTTGCTGTTATTCCTACCAAAATGGATGACCTCACACTTATCAACATTGCACTCCATCTGCCAGACCTTTGACCACTGACTTAGACTATCTATATCCCTCTGCAGACTTTCAGTGTGTTCTGCACACTTTGCTGTACCACTCACCTTAGTGTCATCTGCAAATTTTGACACACCACACTTAGTCCCCAACTCCAAATCATCTATGTAAGTTGTAAACAATTGAGGTCCCAACACTGATCCCTGAGGCACACCACTAGCCACTGACCGCCAACCAGAAAAACACCCATTTACCCCTACTCTTTGCTTTCTACTGGTCAACCAATCCTCTATCCATGCCAATACATTACCTGTAATACCGTGCAATTTTATCTTATGTAGCAGCCTTTGGTGTGGCACCTTGTGAAATGCCTTCTGGAAATCCAGATACACCACATCCACAGGTTCCCCTTTGTCCACCATGCAAGTAATGTCCTCAAAGAATTTCACCAAATTAGTTAAACATGACCTACCCTTCATGAACCCATGCTGGGTGTTCCCAATGGGACAATTTATATCCAGATGTCTTGCTATTTCTTCCTTAATGATAGATTCAAGCATTTTCCCCACTACCGAAGTTAAACTAACTGGCCTATAGTTACCTGCTTTTTGTCTACTTCCTTTTTTAAACAGTGGCGTCACATTGGCTGTTTTCCAATCTGCGGGAACCACCCCAGAGTCCAGTGAATTATTTCCCAACCTTAGTTGTCTTTGAGAAGGTGGTGGTGAGTTACTTTCTGTGTGCTGTTGGTAGACTCATAATACCGTAAGGGAGGTAATTCCAAGATTTTGACCCAGTGAGTGTGAAGGATAGTGTATATATATATTCCCAAGTCAGGATGGGGTGGCTTGGAGGAAAACTTGCAGGTGGTGGTGCTGGTGTTCCGATGTATCTGCTGTAATTGGCCTGCCGGATGGAAGTGGCCATGTGTTAAAAGGTGCTGTCTAAGGATGTTGGGCGAATTTCTGCAGTGTATGTTGTAGAGAGTATACACTGTTTCTACTGAGTGTGGAGGGAGTGGATGCTTGTGGATGCTTATGGATGTGGCATCAATCAAGTGGGCTGCTGTATCCTGAATCGTGTCAAGCATCTTGAGTGCTGTTAGAGTTGCAATCATCCAGGCAGGTGGGGAATATTCCATCACACTGCTGACCTGTGCCTTGTAGATGGTGGACAGGCTTTGGGGAGTCGGGAGGTGAGTTAGTTCTAGTCTTTGACCTGCTTATGTAGCCACTATTTATATGGTGAGTCCAGATCAGTTTCTGGTTAATGGTAGCCCCCAGCATGTTGATAGTGGGGGATTCAGCGATGGTAACACCATTGCATGTTAAGGGACGATGATTAGATTCTCTCTTATTCGACATCATCATTGCATGGCATTTCTGCGGCATGAATGTTACTGGCACTAAGACTTGTTCACCCTATGGAATAACTCATCATGATATGCCAAGTTCATTTCAGCTAAAGTCAAAGAATCTTCTCAGGTACTTTCTTAATACTGTCAGGCCATCCCTGGCTAATGACCTTTTGTAAATCTTATTGCTGCTCACCTTCAACAGTTGTCAACTGCAACTGTCAACACTGGCTGTCGCCAAAGTATAAAAGATCAACCTTGAGAACCTTCACCTTCATTGTCTCAAACATCAAAGTGAATACCTTGGTCTTCCTATGAGTTTGGTAATCTGCTCAGAATGTCAGGTGTAATCATCCTGGTACCTGGCTTATATCTCACTTCAGAGTCATATGCTTGGAGATCATTGACTGATTTGATTGTATCATGTGTGCTCTGTTTTGCTACAGTAGATGTGGTTTGAATATCATGAATGGTGATTTTACTGACATCTGTGCATACTGGTGGCCCTCCCAGTGCTGGACCAGTGATATTCACCAACTGAAGAATACAGGAAGCCGAGTTGAGCTTGTGTATTGGCACTGCAATACATTTCTGCCAATACGTGGAGTTTATAGTTCATCATATCCAGTGAGGAGTGCTCTCTTAGGCTACGTATGGAACTTCACTTGCTGAGGTTCATGCCAGACATTGTACTAATGTGTCAACATGAGCTCCCTTGTTGATGTTAGCTTTTTGTATGTGTTGTCCTTCTGTCAGGACATATAATATTAATGTTTGTAAAGTTCTTAATTGCCTTTACCATCAATGACATGTAAAAGATTAATATAATGGAAAACTTGGTCATCTTTTGAAGTTTGCCTTTCACTTGGTCATCTCTGTACTTCATTGATGTGTTTGTGTATGCTCTTAACACCTTTTTCTTATTGTCAATGTTATGGTAGTGTAGCTTTCTGTTTGCCTGTATATTGTTCTCTGGCTTTGGCTTGGTCTTTAGAACCAGATTTACTGCACATTTGTGCTCAGTGTCCCTTGATGCCACATGCTTTATAGATATCAAGAAAAACTGGATAGGGTGTTGCAACTAACAGCATATGTACACATTTTGTTGGTTTGATGTGTTTTGTTGATTGTAGCAATCATATTGGCTGCATCTAAAACCTGTAATTGTTGTTGGCCTGCCATTATGGCTTCATACTTGGATTCATCCTCAAGTGATGCATTAATGAAACAGCTCTTTTACTTGCCTAAAAGATTCTACCCAAAGGTTTTAAATGGTGTAAAAATAATGACTACTTTCATGTGCCGCTCTGACAGGTCCCATTTAGAAAAGACAAATTCATGCTCTTTGCTGTAATGTCTTGAGGCAAGCTGGTCAGACATGTACAGCAGAAAGAGGCCATTAGCCCATTTTGTCTGTGCCAGTCAACAAAGGTCTGACTACACTGAGCCCATTTTCCAGCTCTTGATTGATAACCCTGGAGGCTATGGCAAGATAAGTGAGTATCTAAATGTGGAGATAGTAAGAACTGCAGATAGTGGAGTCAGGGACAACACAGTGTGGAGCTGGAGGAACACAGCAGACCAGGCAGCATCAGAGGAGCGGGCACGTTGACGTTCTAACTGCTACTGTTATGACTCACTGGGGTAGCATGCTAGAAATTAAGCCCCACTATTCTCAGTGTCATCACTAAAGCTAAAAATTTTATAAAGTACTCAAGGTTCTTTGATTTACATGATTTTCAGACCCAGATTGATAGAAGACATCGTCTGGGTTTTTGTACTTAACATGGATCACTGTTTATTACAAGTAATTAGATTCTAGCTACAGGTACAGTTATAAACTATTGGTATGTAATGTTGCCAATTAAAACTCTAATCCCCTTATAAACTCCTCCTTACACACACACATACAGACACACACACACACACACACACACACACAGACAAACACAGGGTAAAATAGGCTATGGACAGAGAGGAAAACCTGGAAAGTAATCTTTATTCCCAAATATAGTTGTAGAGATGATCCTTATGACTCTTCTGCTAGCCAGCACATTTCTTCTTCTGATATGTTTCCTCTGGTTGGTAAGAGACACAAGGTAGACAGTTTATTTGTAAAAAGTCTCAGACATATCAGTTAGAAGTTGCAGCTTACAACAACTGTTGAGGAAAAAATTAACTGTTTTCTTAGGTTTACAGTGAGTTTTGACTGAAGTGAATAGAGACACTGCTCCTGAGCTGGGGATAAAAACTGAACTCTTCTCTCTCTGTAAGTTGTTCCCAACTCCCAAGTTGTTCAAAAACAGAAATTGCTGGAGAAACCCTGCAGGTCTGGCAGCATCTGAGGATAGAGCTCACCATAGATGCTGCCAGACCTGCTGAGTTTCTCCAGCAATTTTTGTTTTTGTTTCAGATTTCCAGCATCTGCAGTTCTATGTTTTATCCCAAGATGTTCACTTTCACAGTTGTTGGCAGGCTGAATGGTCTCTGTCAATGATAACTGGTCACTAGTCCATAGACCAATTAACTTCTTGTTTCCAGCAAACTCTGCATCAGTATACCCTGTCAGCACCAAATTATCAGCACCATAAACCCCAATTACTGCTTGTTCAAACAATTGTGTACAATACTTGCCATTGCTGTCAGGTTTTTCACAACGTTACAATCACCCGTTCAAACACTGGCTTCAAAACAGCATTTTCTCATTTCAGTTCCCTTTAAAATAAATACAAAATAGAAAAGACATAGTCCTTTCACTGCTTAACTGTTAAAAGAGTTTCTGACCTTGTGAAAGTTTATGAATGATTTTTAAGGGCATATTGTTCAGGTGTGGCATTGTTTAGTTCTCAGCAAAAGTCTGATAGCAAAAAAAAACAAATGCTGCAAGTTTGAAATAAGAACAGAAAATTTTGGAAACATTCAGCAGATCAGTTAGCACCTGTAAAAGTATAAGAAAGTTTCTGATATTTCAGGTGTGTTTAATTCTTAATTTATAATCTGACTCAGGGTATACTTAAAGTGTTTGTCTTTTTCTTTTGAAGATTTTCATTCTAAATTAACGGAGTTTCCCTTGTTGATGACCTGTAATATATAAAGGGACAGTAGCTCTTCTGGAATTGGAAAAAATTGGGACGTCTAAACCCATTTGCCCTGGTGACAATCTCATTCCACGTTCTAGGATCTTGGATATTTCATCATAGCATCATAGAATCGCTACAGTATGGAAGCAGGCAATTTGGCTCATCAAGTCCACAGCGACCCTTCCAAAGAGCATCCAGCCCAGAAATTAGGATCATAAAAGGAGCAGATTCACAGATCATAGAATCCCTACAGTGTGGAAACAGGCCCTTCGGTGCAACAAGTCCACATCAACGCTCGGAGCATCCCACCGAGACCCATCCCCCAATAACCCACCTAATCTACACATCTCTGAACACTATGGGCAATTTAGCATGGCCAATCCACCTAGCCTGTACACCTTCGGACTGTGGGAGGAAACCAGAGCACCTGGAGGAAACCCACGCAGACATGGGGAGAACGTGCAAACTCCACACAGTCACCCGAGCGTGGAATCGAACCTAGGTCCCTGGCGCAGTGAGGCAGCAGTTCTAACCATTGTGCCACCCACTAAGATCATTAGAAGTGCTACAGAGGCATTGAAATGTCAGGCAGATCTAGGCAAGGGGCTAAAAGTTTGTAAAGTTGACAGAATTGTGAACTTTGCCATTGCCCTTGTACATAGATGCTGCCAGACCTGTTGGGTTTCTCCAGCAATTTCTGCTTTTGAACAACTTGGGAGTTTGGAACAAGTTACAGAGAGAGAATGTTCAGTTTTACCCCAGTTCAGGAGCGGTCTTTCTATTCTCTTCAGTCAAAAGCAGGTGATCTTGCCTGTAGCAGTTGTTTAAGGGCAGTAGTCGCCAACAACATGAATGTGTTTTTTCTAAAACACCTTCCAAACAAATGAAATAACACTTTGCCCTGATTTTCTTTTTTTTTATTTTAGAGATAAACCACAAGGAAACCCTGCTACATGTTTCAGTGAGACTAGGTCTTTACAAATTCTCTCAGTTTTTACTGTGCCAGCCTGGTGGTATCCAAGCTGCGATTGTGCCCAATGAGGAAGGACTGATGCCCGTGGACTTAGCTTTGCAGAATGGGATGCATTGCCTTGCTGAATATTTGAAAGAGTGAGTACCTGATGTTTGTGAATTAGGCCTGTTTTCCATTTTTAATTTTGCTGCTTTCATTTTTTATGTGAAGACTGAAAATCTGTTTCATTTCTTATAACTGCTCAATTAATTGTATAATGACTGAATTATAGAATGAAGTGGAAGTTACAGGGCTGGGATAGGGTTAGAATTTAAATGACCTTATAAGTGGGGAAAATGTCAAATTCAACACATGGATATTTAAGTAAATATAGGAACAGTATTAACTTGAATGATACATTTTGCCAATTCAAAGGATATGTATGCTGGTGAGAATTTTTTGGTCATACTTTAAGCTCATTTGGTTAAAGACACTAAATTAAACAGTTTAATGATTCCCACAAATGAGCAGATGATAAAGAGGATGAAAAAAATTAGCATTAGTATGACTCATTTGTATTCCACATGACTGAGGAGAACAACATAGTTCTGCTTTAACCAGGATGAAAGTGGAAGTTGTGTTTTATTGTCTGCTTGGATTTTTGTAAAGGATCAGACAGCATAACTCCATATTTGTGTCATAGAATCATAGAATCACACAGCACAAAAGGGGCCCTTCAGCTCATTCAATCTGTACCACCATGTGGTCTCATGTATTCAAAATGTATCCATGGAACACTGCTTGTCCCTACTTCCTCTTGGCACATTTCAATCATATGACTGGTGTAATACAAGTAGCAGTACTTTTGCAGAAACTATAGAATTAATAGGAGTTACTTTGACACATTGTAATGTGCAAAATGCACTCTGGGATAAGCTCAAGATAACACCAACCAGCAAAATGAAATCTCTGGTTCAGAGATTAAGTGGTGTAATCTGCCAAAAATATCTGGGGATGAATAAATCTACTGTTCTTCATAAAAATCAGTTGACTACAGCAGGTTAGGGCAATATTGTCAGTGTGGTTCTTTCAATTTGGAAATAATTTCTAAATTGTTCAGATTGATGAAACTGGTTGTATCCTGTCTGACACAGGAAACTATAGGGAGGTCAAAACCAACTTTTTTTTTGATACAGCAAAGAAAACCCTCCTGTAATGCACAACACATTTTTGGCATTAAATAAGTTCTTTGTATTAGCCAGCTTTGTGATCTATGATGTAAAATTGGGAATACTCCTGAACATTGCAGGGTAAAAGCAAATTGTAGGGCACTTGGTGGAGGATTTGCCTTGCAACTGATCCTGTGCTGTCCAATGTGTGAAATCCTTAGAGATAGTAAAGGTCTTAGACAAATTCCTCAATTTTAAGAAGTTCGATTGGACTGAATGAAAGAACAAGGGAGAGTTGGAGGAAGACAGATTCTTACAGATCTGGAGAAGATTGCAGAGATCAGAAGGATGACGCCATAAAGGGATTTGAATAGGATAGGAATCTTAACCTTGAGCCATTGCAGGAAATTAAGCACAGGCATAATGACTTATTAGAATTAGTACAGAATACAGTATGGACAGAGTTTTCAATGACTTGTAACTCTTTGGTGGTGGATTATGGAAGGCTGGCCAACTATTCCAGTAGAATTGTTGGACACTGAAGATGACAAAGCCTTTGGTGAAAACTCTTGCAGAAGAGGATTGAGGACAGGCAGTTTCGTGGAGGTAATTCTAGCTGATCTCTGTGATGGAAAGGGTATGAGGATGAAAGGTCAACTTATGATCAGAGAGTGGGTTCAGAACAGGGCAATGGAATGATGTTTGTGGTAGGTGCCAAAGACAATGGCATCATAGAAACAAACAGTATAGAAGAGGCGCTTCAGCCCATTGAGTCCACACTGGCAGAAAATTACTCCAAACATTTGTTAGTCTCACTTTTCAACACTTGGCCCATAGCCTTGAATATTATCATCAGTCTTCTCAAAGTTTTTAACTGGGGGAGATTGCAACTCCTCCAAGACCAAATGTTAGATAGGCAGCAGAGCTGTGCATTGTCAGTGTGTACGTGTAAGTTGACCACATGTTCGCAACAAAATGTTGCCAAGAACAGACTTGTAGATGCAGAATAATTTGGGTCAATGATATATCTTTCAGGAATTCCAGAAATAACAATGCAGGAGTGGGAAGTGAAGCCATTTCTGAAATCCTTCTGGTTGCACACATAAAAGTGGAACCAGCTGAGGTCTGTCCTGCTGAGCTGGTTAATGGAGAAGAGCCAATGAAGTTGGATGCTTTGGTTAATTATGTCAAAAACTGCAGAGATGTTTGAAAGTGTAAGGAGGAAAACATGATACTGTCACCAGACATCACAGTACAATATGCAAATAAATTTTTCTCTCTCAGAAAGCTGTGGACATTGGGTCAGTTGAAGCTTTCAAGAGTGAAATTGATAGATTGTTTTGGGGTAATGGTATCAAAGGATATGGAATAAAAACTGATAAAGCGATGTTGAACTAAATATCAGCTGTAATTTAAATGAATGGCAGAGCATTCTTGAGGGACCAAATTGTCTACACTTGTTCCTAAAGAAAGCTCATTGCTTTATCTCACTTCCTGTACCACCACCTTGGCACCAATTAGTAATAGAATTTCTGAAACGGCTATCTTTTACAGTAACATTCTAGACTGGGCCTGGGATAGGCAACAAGAGGGGAAAATACTTGATCTTATCCTGACCAATCTATTTGTCACAGTTGCACCTGTCTATGACAGTATTGGTTGGAGAGACCACTGCACAGTCCTTTGGAGTTCCATCTTCTTCATAGAATCCCTACAGCGTGGAAACAGGCCATTTGGCCCAACAAGTCCACACCAACTCTCTGAGGAGTATCCCATCCAGGCGCACTCCCCTACCCTATCCCTGCAACCCTCATGGCTAATCCACCTAACCTACACATCTTTGGACTGTGGGAGGAAACCAGAGCACCCAGAGGAAACCCACGCAGACACAGGGAGAATGTACACACTCCACACAGACAGTTGCCCGAGGCTGGAATTGAACCTGGGTCTCTGGTGCTGTGAGGCAATAGTGCTAACATTGACACACCATGCTAAATGGAATAGATTACAAACTGACCTAGCTACTCAAAGCCAGGCATCCATAAGGTGCTGTGGGCGTCAGCAGAATTGTAATTGATCAAAGTCTGTAACATTATGGCCTTTCATATAGCCCACTCTTCTATTACTACCAAGACAGGAGATCAGCATTGGTTCAATGAAGAGTGCGATAAGCATACCTAAATATCAGGTACCATCCTGGTGAAGCAACTTGAATTCCAAACAGCATGCAGTAGACAAAGCTAAGTGATCCCACAACCAATGGATCAGATCTCAGCTCTGAGGTACTGCCACGTTCAATTATGATGAGCAATTAAACAACTTATTGGAGGAGGATGCTCCACAAATATGCCAATCCTCGATGGTGGGTGAGCTCAATGTATCAATGCTAAAGAAAAGCTGAAACGTGTTTTGGCCTCCTCCTGAGGTCCCCATCATTATGGATGCCAGCCTCAGCCACATGTTAAAGAAATGATCAGCTTAGTTGTCTGGCAACAGGTTTGTGATGCAGAATGAGGCCCAGATTATAGGTTCAATTCCTGTATCATCATGAAGAGCATTGTCTTCTCAGCTTCAAGCCTTGCCTCAAGGATAAACTCAGCAATAGTTATCTTCCTCTAATTAAAAAGCAACCTCTAGAATTATGAAAACTTTCATTTCACTTCATCAAGAAACACTGAAGGTACTGGATTCTGTGAAGGCTATTGGTCCTGACCACATTCTGGCAATATTACTGCCCACACTATTTGTTGACCCTAGACAAGATAATCAATTTGTTGCAATCTGATTGGAGACCAATAAACTTCTATTTTTAAAGTCGATAAAAGATGAGATTCAGGGGACCTATCAAGAGTCTAAACCCACAAGGTTCCACAAATGACCAGACTTTACAGTGCAATTTAGAACCTTAGTCTAATTGACAATATATATACAAATTTTTTCTAACACCCATAATTAACATACGGTAACTGTGGGTAATATACTATGAACAAGCACATTACAGCATATATCAAATAGAAAATGTGATCAAGACAGATCCCATGGATTTCTCAGCACCTCCTGCCAGTTGTTAATAATACTGTGGATCATCAAATCTTCTTAAAGTTCACAACAGATTATAGTTCTTCATTTTGCCGATTTAATCTTGAAATTGTCGTGTGCAAATTTATGGTGAAGGAGAAAGTGTATTACCCAACATGTATCTCGCAATGAACATTGCAAAAAAAATCAGGTTAACTCCTTTTTATTTGTGAGACCATGCTCTGCAAAAATTGCCTGCTGTGTTTTCCTACATTATACTGGTGACAACATCTTGGAAGTACTTTTATTGACTATGAAGCTAGGTAAGATAGAAGCAGGGAAGTTGTTTCCACTGGCGGGTGAAACTAGAATTAGGGTGCATAGCCTCAAAATAAGGGGGAGCAGATTTAGGATTGATTCGAGAAAGAACTTCTACTCCCAAATGGTTGTGAATCTGTGGAATTCCCTGTCTAATGAAACAGCAGAGGCTACCTCATTGAATGTTTTTGAGGCAAAGACAGCTAGATTTTTGAGCAGTAAAGGAAGTAAAGGTTACCGTGAGTGGGCAGGTAAGTGGAGCTGGGTCCACGAAAAGACCAGCCATGATTTGAAAGCTGTTGTAAAGGAGGGGTACATTGAAACATGTTTTGTTCCTCTTTTTTGCTCTCTTAGTATTGAGAATTCCCAAGTCACACCATCAGTTGGAATCTCAAAGACTTATGGTGACAGCCACATACTACAGAAGTGCCGAAGTAGACGAAACACATCTATACTGACTGTGGATAACAAGATAAGGCATTCACTGGAGTCAGATATTCTGTTGCTGCGGGGATATATACATGATACTAACTTGGAGAATATGGTAAGATGATAAAATCTTCCTGCAATAGAGTGCATAAGTGTTCTGGTGTATCCTCAATAGTGGTAGATATACACTAGTACTGTTCAGTGTAAGGTTGGATTTCTGCATTTAGAGAATAAAGCATAGGTTAGCATTCAGACATATTGCTGTCATTTAGTTTTGAACAGCTCAAACACAACAGCATTTCTATTTTTAAAATAACCCAGAAATATGTATTAAGGACAAAAATATCTGATCAATTGATTTGATTATACAGCATAGAAGGAGATCATGATTGTGACAGCATAATGACTATAATTTGTGGTACATCATTTATCTGAGAGGTAATAAAAACTGAAAGAACTGCAGATGTTGTAAATCAGGAGCAAAAACAGAAGTTGCTGGAAAAGCTCAGCAGGTCTGACAGAATCTGTGAAGAAAAAATCAGAGTTAACGTTTCGGGTCTGGTGACCCTTCCTCAGAACTGATGGTAGCTGGGAAAACGTTGGTTTATAAGCAGAAAATAGGGAGGGGGTTGAGGTAGGGAATAAACAATAGGATAGAGCCCGAAGAGAGAGAAGAGCAGTTGGAAATACAAAGGTGTTGATAACAATCTGGCTGGGAGGGTAAATAGTTGTTAATGGGGATTGTAAGTGACTAACGATAGGTAGTGTGTAATGGCAGACTGTGTGATAACAAGGTCTGGTGTGTGGCGTAGGGGGCTAGGACATGGGAGAGTTTAGGCCCTAAAATTGTTGAACTCGATATTGAGTCCAGAGGACTGCAGGGTCTCCAGCAGAAAATGAGGGGTTGTTCTTTACGTTTACATTGAGCTTCGCCGGAACACTGCAACAAACCAGAGACAGAGATGCTGGCCAGGGAACAGGATGCTGTGTTAACGTGGCAGGCAATAGGTGGTTCAGGGTCTTTTTTGTGACCAGGACATAGATGTTCTGCAAAGCGGTCACGCAGTCTACGCTTTGTTTCCCCAATGTAGAGGAGACTATATTGTGAGCAGCGAATGCAGTAGACTAGATTCTGGGAAGTGCACGTGAAGTGTTGCTTCACCTGGAAGGTATGTTTAGGCCCTTGGATAGTGGGGACGGAGGAGGTAAATGGGCAGGTGTTGCACTTTTGCCAGTTGCAGGGGAAGGTGTCTGTGGGGGTGTGTTCGGGGTGAAGGAAGAGTGGATCAGGGTGTGCCGAAGGGAACGGTCCCTCACCCCTTCTTTTCCCTCCCGCAACAGTGATAGGGTTCCCCTTGACCTTACCTACCATCCCACCAGCATCCATATCCAGAAGATCATCAGATGCCATTTCTGCCACTTCCAGCGAGATGCCACCACCAGACACATATTCCACTCCCCTCCCTTGTCTGCCTCCCTGGTCCACCCTTCCTTCACCTCCAATGGGGTCTCCTCTACATTGGGGAAACGAAGTGTAGACTGGGTGACCGCTTCACAGAACATCTACGTTCTGCTGCACATAAGACCCTGAGCTACCTATCGCCTGCAACTTTAACCCACCACCTTGTTCCCTGGTCAACATCTCTGTCTCTGGCTTGCTGCAGTGTTCCAGCGAAGCTCAGTGCAAGCTGGAAGAACAACACCTCATTTTCTATGTGGGGACCCTGCAGCCCTCTGGACTTAATATCGAGTTCAATATTGTTAGAGCCTAAACTCTCCCATGTTCGACCCGACTAAGCACACACCAGACCTTGTTATCACATAGCCTGCCATTACACACTACCTATAACACAGTGTGGAGCTGGAGGAACACAGCAGGCCAGGCAGCATCAGAGAAGCAGGAAAGTTAAGATTTCGGGTCAGCACCCTTCTTCAGAAATGTGGAGGGGGAAGGGAGCTCAGAAATAAATAGAGAGAGGAGGGGGTTGGGCTGGGGAACATAGGTGGCATGGTGATAGGCGAGTGCAGGGGGGGGGGGGGGGGGGTTGGGTGGGGGGGGGGGGGGGGGGCGGATAGGTGGGAGACAAGATGGACAGGTTGTGTCAGGTCAAGGAGGCGGGGATGAGAGGAAGGGTTAGTCATGGGATGAGGCTGGGTTTGGAACTGGTAAAGTCCACATTTAGGCCATTGGGCTGTAGGCTCCCAAGGTGGAAAATGAGGTGCTGCTCCTCCACTGGCATCATTGTGACACTGGAGGAGGCCCAGGATGGACATGTCACCCAGGGAGTGGGAGTGGGAGTGGGAGTGGGAGTGGGAGGGGGAGTTGAAGTTGAAATGGTTTGCAACCAGAAGGTGTTGTCTTTTGTCGTGAACAGAGCGCGGTGCTTCTACAAAGCCGTCTCCAAGCCTCCGCTTGGTCTCCCCAGTGTAGAGGAGGCCTCAGTGGGAGCAGCGGATGCATTGAGGGATATGCAGGTAAACCTCTGTCTAATGTGGAAGGTTTGTTTGGTTCCTTGAATGGAGGTGAGGTGGGAGGTGTAGGGGCAGGTGTAGCACTTCCTGCAGTTGCAGGGAAAGGTGCTGGGGGTGGTGGGGCTAGTGGGGAGTGTGGAGCGGATGAGGGAGTTGCGGAGAGCACGGTCCCTACGAAAGGCAGATAGGTGTGGAGAGGGAAATATATTTTTGGTGTGGGTTCAGATTGTAGGTGGCGGAAGTTTGCGGAGAATGATATGTTGGATATGGAGGTTAGTGGGGTGATATGTGAGGACAAGGGATATTCTGTCTTTGTTTTTGTTGGGGGAGGGGAAGTGAGTGCAGAGGTGCGGGAAACATAAGAGATGTGGTTGAGAGCATTTTTGACCACTGAAGGGGGGAAGTTGCGGTCTTTGAACTAAGCGGACATCTGGGATGTTCGGGAGTGGAACGCCCCATCTTGGGAGCAGACACGGCGGAGGAATTGGAAGTAGGGGATCGCATTCTTGCAGGAAGGTGGGTGAGAGGAGGTATAGTCTAGGTAGCTGTGGGAGTCGGTGGGCTTGAAATAGATGTCAGTTTCGAGGTGGTCACCAGAGATGGAGACAGAGAGGTCCAGGAAAGAGAGGGAGGTATCAGAGATGGCCCAGGTGAATTGTTAGTCACTTACAGTCCCCATTAACAACTATTCACCCTCCTATACAGATCATTATCAACTTCTTTGTCTATTCAACTGCTCTTGTCTCTCTTCAGGCTCTATCCTATTGTTTACTCCCCACCCCATTCCCCCTCCCTATTTTCTGCATATAAACTGACATTTTTCCAGCTACCATCAATTCTGAGGAAGGGTCACCGGACCCGAAACGTTAACTCTGATTTTTTTCTTCACAGATGCTGCCAGACCATCTGAGAGTTAATGTTTGATTGATTTCTAACTCGGTTCGCAGAGCTTTTTTTAGTCTCTCTGCTTGATTCCATTTTCTTCCACTACAAATAAGCAAATGGGAAAACAATATATTTTCCATTGACTTCCAAAATGAGTCACTTGTTGGCAGAGGGCATTAAATTGCTGAGATTAGAAATAGTCTCTATCAGTAAACAAATTTGAGGGAATCTAAAATGCCTGGTTTATCCTGTTCAATGTCCAGTTGACATATTATTTTTTCAGTATTTATAGAATGTCATAACTGTTGTTGAAAACTTCAGTTAGCAAACAATTTCATAATATCAAGCAACACAGTATACTTTCAGCACAATTATTTTACTGTACTGAATCAATACCATTAGACATTGTGTGACCATAAATTACTTTTGTAGCTTGCAGCTTTTGGATTAGGTTAGAGTTGATTCATACTGATTTATGTCTACCCATTGTTACAATGCATGAGAAATGAACAAAGAAACACACTTTTAGAGATAAAATGTTGTTTTTATCAATTGTGGCAAAAGATCACATCAAGTTAAATCAGGGTGAAAGTGTGGTTAATTTTGAGCTAAAGTGCTTCAGGAGTGTTGCCAGTGTATTGCCTCATATCCATGATTACAACTACACTACTGCCTCTCTCTCTTTCACCTGACAGAGACAGAGGTCTCATGAATACATGTAATTTGCAGCTCTATGATGCATTTAACCATATTAACCAAAAGGTGATACAATCTGTCTGGTACTGGACTAACTAGTAAAGCCTAGTGGGATTGGTCACTTGGAGCCACTTAAACTTCAATGTAAAATTGCACTCAGCTGTAAACAATTGGATCATGTTTTCTGTGTGGATTGCCAGACGAGTTTCCAGGTTTTAGATCACTTCCTTTTGATATTCTCACTTGATTATCTTCAGTAACTATTATCTGCATATAATGGTTGCTGTTATTGTTTGCTCCATTTGGAAGATGAAGAGAGTGGCAGTAGTAGCCTTGGCAATGAGCATCAGCAATTGCTGAATCTGTAAGAAGGCAGCAGGTAAGCAGGGCTACTTTTGGAATCCAAACCCAAAACATGGGATGTGGAGGCCACAAGTCAGTTTCTTGGATCTAATTGAAGGGAAGTAAGCAAGCAGCTTGCATTCATCTAATCACGTTTGCAGCCTCCTGCAAGAATGTTTTCTGTTTCAAAGTCAGTTTTTCTCTGTTATTGGACTGTTATAGTTTGTTGCAGGGCAAATTAGTCATATCTCCTAATCTACAGTACACACCTATATTAACCAGGCTATCAATGTCCTGTTACTGGGGCTGATAAGTTTAACCCCTTCTCCACTGATTTTGACAATCATCCACAAAGAGCACTGAAAACTAAAGATGCTGGAAATGACAGTGGGTCGGGCAACATCCATGGAGAGAAGGCAAGCTAGCATTTTGAGTCTAGATGACTCTTCTTCAGAGCTGGCATGAAGTGTGGAGGGAGCAGCATTTATACAATCGTTGGGGGTGGGTGAAGTGCAGGGAGAGAAAGGATGTTGATAGTGTAGGTTAAGTGATCGGAATGTGAGAATTGCTCCCTGGATGACCGGAGAGCAAGTGAGATAGCAGATGTATTGGGGTCACTCCAGCATCTTGCAGCAAGTGATGTGAGGGATGAATTAATTCTCAGTGATTCCAGTGAGCTCTTTCCTCCACTCTGAGAACTCTTGCCAAAAAATATGAAATAACAATTAAACCATTCAATCAAATCTTATTGCAAGGATATTCTGTCAAAACAGATGGGGAGCAGTGTGCGGACCTCTTCAGAGAAGACTTTGGCACTGCCACTCCATTGTCTAGGTCTCAGCATCTCCACAGATCTGTGGGTCAATGGACAGCAAAAAAAAGTGATATCTTGAAAACACTTATTCATTTGCTCCACTAATCTCTTCAAGGTTCCACTTGATTATGCAAGGTGGATATCTACTTCTTTAAAAATGGAGTGCAGATTCGAGCCCAAAGTTGTATCAGGTTCCAGCAAAACTACAGAATCTAGTGGCTGTACTTCAATATAATCACCTCTGTGATAACTAATCTACACTTGTGTTTCAGTCTAACAACTTAAATTTTAACCTATTTTTCTAATTAACCCATGTTATTACACATCTCTGAAGTAGGTGGAACTTGAACCTGGGTCTCTTGGTCCAGGGGTGGGGACAGTGCCACTGTGCCACTTAATATTCATCATTCTTGTGTTCAAATCTTTCCAATGCCTTGTTCCTCCCCAATGCGGTATCTTCTTCAGGTCTGTTTCCCTCCCAGAATTCTGCAGTCCTCCAATTCTGTTCTTGTGCATTCTCCACTCCTTCACTTGGTATTGAGAGATGATACAAGCACTAATCCCTGGAATTCCCTTACCAAACCTTTCCATCACTCTAACTCTCTCTCTACCTCTGTTGCGCACTCTCTCTCTTTCTCTGTCTACTTTTTACATTGGAACATAAGACTTGCAGCAGTAGGCCATTTGGCCCTTCAAGCTTGATCCATCTGACTATAGGATCATGGCTAATCTGGTCGGTGCCTCATCTCCACTCTCCTGTCTGCATTGTATAACCCTTGAAAATTAAGACCTTTTAATAAAACATAAGTGTGATCATGCTTTAAGTCAACCAAACTAATTGTTTCTTTTAAAGTTTACTGTTAATTTTTGTCTATATTGTGTTCCTGCAAAACCCACGGATGATTATTTCTGCATTAAAGATGGTTTATAAATGTAGGTTATGTTATTTTACAGTTGTTCTTCTTTTCTCGATAATTATCTGCTACTTATCAGTTTCTGGAACTAAATTATATCATGCTTCTTTCTTAGTTGGACTGAAAACGTACTGATTTGGAAGTTAGTCTTGGGTGCATTCTGAAGAGTGTTACCAACTTAATGACGTTCTTTCCCACCTTTCTTGCATCAGTTACAATTGTCCATATTATTTTTCTTGCATATTGCTCTGCCAGAACAGTGCTGTTATAGCATTTCCAATGAAAGGTCATTAATCTGAACCGTTAACTGTTTCTTTCTCCATAGATGCCGCCTGACTGTCAGAGACTGAAGGGTGACCCTAGAGGTTTATAAAATCATGAGGGACATGGATAGGGTGAATAGCCAAGGTCTTTTCCCCAGGGCAGGGGAGTCCAAAATTAGAGGGCGTAGGTTTAAGGTGAGAGGGGAAAGATTTAAAAGGGACCTAAGGGGCAACTTTTTCACAGCAAAAGTTGTGCGCATGTGGAACGAGCTGCCAGGGGAAGTTGTGGAAGCTGGTATAGTTACAATATTTAAAAGGCATCTGGATAGCTACATGAATAGGAAGGATTCAGAGGGATATAGGCCAAATCTGGCAAATGGGACTAGATCAGTTTAGGGTATCTGGTCAGCGCAGACAAATTGGACTGCAGGGTCTATTTCCATGCTGTATAACTTTATGACCTGCTAAGTATTCCTACCACATTTTCAATTTCAGATATGCAGTATTTTGCTTTTGTGTTGCTACAGCAAAATATTATAACCAAAACGTATGTGCAGATAGTGTTAGTAACTTAGGGATTTGTGTAAATAACAAGTTGGAGCAGGTACAATACACGGTGGAAGTTTTAAAAACTCTCAATTCAAAGTTTATATTCCTCTCTAGGCCAATTTAAAACCAAAGAACATGACCACAGAGTACATTAGAAATTATGTTTCACAGTCTTACAGGCATAGAATGAATAACAACATTTTTATACTTCTTAACTTCCTGTTGGGCTTTCCCCAGTGATAATTTAGGCTTAATGTACAAATGTCAAAATTTTGCCTGAAATTTTGCTTAAAGCATGAATTTTGGAATAAAATAATTAATGCTTTGTATTTTCTTCAAGGGAAATGCAAACATGGATGAACTGAAGTTGAATCACCTCTGTACAGGGGAAGGCCATAACGAAGTAAAAGAAGAACAAGGTATGTTGAGAGATAGTAGGAACTGCTGATGCTGGAGTCTGAGATAACAAGGTGTAGAGCTGGATGAACACAGCAGGCCAAGCAGCATCAGAGGAGCAGGAAGGCTGACATTTTGGATCTGGACCCTTCTTCAGAAATGGGGGAGGGGAAGGGGGCTCTGAAATAAAGAGAGAGAGAGGGGAGGCGATGATGGAAGCTGGATAGAGGAGCAGATAGGTGGAGAGAAGATGAACCAGTCAGGGAGGCGGGGATGGAGCCAGTAAAGGGGAATGTATGTAGGGAGCTGGGATAGGGGTTGGTCAGTTGGGAGGGTGGGGCAGGTAGGTGGGAGGGAAGACAGACAGGTCAAGGAGGCAGAGGATGATGCGTTGAATCCGGAGGTTGATGGGGTGCAATTCTCTCCCCACAGTGGTTGAAAACGCCCTCGACCACATCTCTCGTGTTTCCCACAACTCAGCCCTCACACCTCCTCCCTGCAATACCAACAAAGACAGAGTTCCCTTCGTCCTCCCGTATCACCCCACCAACCTCCGGATTCAACGCATCATCTTCCGCCACCTGCAATCTGACCCCACTACCAAGGACATTTTTTCCTCCCCACCCTTATCTGCCTTCCGGATGGGCTGCTGTCTCCGTGACTCCCTTGTCTGCTGCACACTCCCCACTAGCCTCACTTGCCCCACCACCCCCGGCACTTTTCCCTGCAACCGCAGGAAGTGCTACATCTGCCCCTACACCTCCCCCCTCACCCCATCCCAGGCCCCAGGAAAACCTTCCACATTAGACAGATGTTCACCTGCACACCCGCTAATGAGGTATATTGTATCCGCTGTTCCCAATGTGGCCTCCTTTACATCGGTGAGACCAAGCGGAGGCTTGGGGACTGCTTTGTGGAACACCTACGCTAGGTTCGTGACAAATGACTACACCTCCCAGTCGCGAACCACTTCAACGCCCCCTCCCACTCTTTGGACGACATATCCATCCTGGGCCTCCTCCAGTGCCACAACGATGCCACCCAAACGCTGGAGGAACAGCATCTCATGTATTCCGCTTGGGAACCCTGCAGCCCAATGGTCTCAATGTGGACTTCACAAGCTTCAAATTCTCCCCTCCCCCGACCTCATCCCAAGACCAGCACAGCTCGTCCCCGCCTCCTTGACCTGCCCATCTTTTCTCCCACCTATCTGCTCCTCCCACCTCACTGACCAGCCCCCATCCTAACTCCCTACCTACGCTCACCTTTACTGGCTCCAGCCCCGCCTCCTTGATCTGTCCATCTCCTCTCCAGCTATCTGCTCCTCTGTCCACCTTCCATCATCACCTCCCTTTTCTCTATTTATTTGAGTCCCCTTTCCCTCCCCCATTTCTGAAGAGGGGTCCAGACCCGAAATGCCAGCTTTCCTGCTCCTCTGATGCTGCCTGGCCTGCTGTGTTCATCCAGCTTTACACCTTGTTATCTTATAACAAGGTATGTTGATATCATTTTAAAGACTGATGTCCAGTTAATTGACATTTAAATACAGAAACACTAATTTAATGTTAAAATTCTATTTTGGATTGTAGGAACTTAGGAAACTTGCATAATAAGAGACCTTATTTGTAAGTTCCTTGAATTCGACAAATTATCACTGTTGAGATTTCTCAAATAAGGTGCAGCTCAAAACTTTGGATATCAACTTGTAAATCAATTTAGAAGGTGATTTGATTTATTTATTGTCACATGTATTTTGATACAAAATACAGTGAAAAATGTTGTCTGTTGTATAATGTCCATTACTTTAGCCCTTTTTCAGAGTAAATGGAGGCTGATACTTAACATACGTACTTCCCTTGCCCTGATACTGACCTGCTGTACACTGCTACTGTTTGTTACATTGTTTATGCTGTCCTTTTGGAACAAAGTTGAATTGATTTGAATCTGCACAATATTGGGAATGTCTTAGTAAGTTGCAGCTTTTGGATGTGCTGTTAACACTTGGGGATATGGGGTTGAATTCCAAGGTATGTTCTTTAGGTTCTTGAAATTCTATTTAATGTGAACAGATTTGTAACTGAAGTTTATGTCTACCATCTCCCAATTCAGGCCATAACGAATTTTAATGATAACAGATACCTCCATGAGAACCATCTATTACAACCACTTTGGTAACAACAAAATTTGGCTGTGCCCCAATGATCTTGGGACTAATGTCAACCACTGTATGGCCTAATACATTGAATAAGCCAATGAGAGGGTAAGCCAAACAAATCCCATTGACTGTGTGGGACCTCTCCCAAATGATAAAACTTCTCCTATCAGAGCAATGCAATCCTAAAGATGTGAGTGTCTTCAGCTCTTGAGCTAGAGCCTGTGTAGATATGGTGGTGGAAGGTGTAGTGAAACAGTAAAATGCAACAACACCACTACCTTTAAGATAAGGAAGTGTCCCAAGGCTGTACAGAGAAGCTTTATAAAACATGGTATGTTACTAAACTGTATAAGGGAATACAAGGACAAATGATCAAAGGGCTCATCAGAGAGAAGTTTCAAGAATCATATTAACAAGGAAATTGAGGTATAGAAGTGGAGAGGTATTGGCAGGGAATTCCAGATCTTGGGGCATAGACATCAGAAAGCATGGCCTTCTGTTAAAGCAGTTGTGATTGGGAACATGAGATACAAATAAATTTAGTACTTGGCGCCACTTCCGCAGAAGAAGATTTGGAGATGCTACTGACCAGGTGGACTGTGGTGATGTACCGGAGAGATTGCAGGCAAGACGCAAAGAAGTGTATGCATGGGAAACTAATATACGTGGAAGAATCCCGTGCAAAAAATAAATGTTCTACCTTCCATAACACTGTTGTGCTTTACTTGAGTATCCTTACCATTCCAAGGGACCAGTCAAGGCATCACACCATGACATTAGCTAACCCAATGTAGAATTTCCAATAAAGTGCAATTGAACTGTAAATGACGCCATACTATAGCAACTAGTAAAGGATTTATTTTGTGGTGCAGGATATCAGATTTCATGATCATATGAAACAAGATTAACATTGAGCTGCAAACTAATACGCAGTGAAATTGAAGTGCAGCTAGATAGACTTCATTGTGTGCTTACATAAACCGTTACAACAAACTGTCCATGCTGTCAAATGATGTAAAAGCAGGCTTCTGACTTTGCTGCTCTGTGGCTTATGTTGGCCATGGTAGTTAACCTTTGCCTCAGGCCTTCAGCTTTGAATGTTTGCATTTATTGGCTCATGAAGTATTAGTGTCACAGCCCTCACAGGAAATGAGGTCCTGCTCTCCATCCTAACTTGTATTATAAAAAACACCAAGATTCTTTGGCCAAATATTCCTCTATTTTTTTCAGGGCATACTTGTCCTTCCCTAAGCATCTTCCCTTGAGGTGCTTGAACACCTGACAATGACTCTTGGCAACTCGTCTTCCCCTCTCATCCAGGCAGCTGGAGGAGGAGGGGATGGCACACAATCGATGTGCATTTCTAACCTGAGCTATGTGGCTGCTGGATGTGGTTCACCATAATGGTCATTGTTTGTCTCATACCATACGCATACATATCAGAAACATGACAATACTCATGGCCGGATGGACTCTTCCCTGATTTGGAGACTCCTCTGAGCATGAATGGATGTGCCTGTTACTTTCCCTGTCAGCTGTTCAGGCATGTCTCTGATGTGCTCACCATATTGTGTGCTCAGAGCTACACATGCACAAAAGCTCACTGACATGGACTACGAGTGCTGGTGAAGAACATGTGTGAATGATGTGGTGCTGCATCCTCTGGGGTCTCCTCTTCCTCAGTGGTGGATGTCTGTCTTACTGTGTTGGCATCTAATCTTTTATTTGATGAGAGAGACACATGAATGCTTTGTCATAATCAGCAGAGCATATGTTGCCATCAACCATTCGGACACTCCCTGGCAGATCCATGTCTGTGAGCAGGTGCCTGCCACCTCTTAAACAAAGCAGTTACTAAGTTGCCCCTTTCTTAAAGTCTTGAGGTGCCCTTGACTTCCAGCTGATTGTTAGTTGTGCTTTAAATGTGATGCCTGTCTGACATGATTTCATAAACCACCTCCCCAGCCCCTGCCACTTGATTGGCGAGCTACCATGCCTGTTGACTATTAATTGAGTGTCTTGGACAACATTACTGATCCACTTGCACTTCTTGCCCATAAGCTCATGCCAACTGCTTTACATCCTGACATCGATATCTTGTCATTGCTGGCAATCTTATGGTCAACTTCTGTTTCTGACTCCATTCCTCTCTATCGTACAGTTGCTCTTTCATTTTCTCTGCTCGACTTCTTCGCACCCAGTTGTATCACCAGACTTATCCCACAACTCTGTCAAATTTGAAACTTATATTTTTTTACTCAAACTTTTTTTTTGATTACACCTTGAGAACACAATGACTAGTTAGGTCATTTTACTGTTATTGAAAAATTCAAGTTTATACTGAGTTTTATTTTCTAAATGACTGAGTTGCTGGATTGATGAGCTCCATGCCAGCCACACTGATGTACAATTTGTAACTAAGACCTCTTCAGACTTGCCACAAAAATATCTGAGGAGGTGCTTTAACCTACAGCAGGTGGAGCTGTGTACTTCACTGTGCTAAGTGTATTCACAGCAAAACGCAGCACACAACTAAAATATTTTGTATATATGGCAGTTAAAGAATAACATTATAGATTTCTTTCCTTTTCAGAGAAACTTTGTGCCTGAATAAAGGGGAAAAAAGTAGACCTTGTTAAGCTGAGATGCTGAGGCACCTCTTTGTTTTGGAAATGGTGTGGACATTGTTTTAGCATTCCCCTGTTTGGCTGTCTTGGAAAGGATGAAATCGGGAATGAATTAGGAGCTTGGAAACTGGAGTAAATCAATGTGGGAGAAAAATTGACACAGTACACAGTAGATTCATGTCAATGAGTCTACTTTCTGTTATGGAGAATGAGAAATTTGACCCCTACTTGTAGTCTGTAAATTGGATAGACAGTGCTCTATATCTTTTGCAGCACTGATGTGTGATGACAAGCAGAAGCCAGATTCTGGGGGACATGCCTTATCACATCTCTCCAATCAGAGTATTTTCATATTTTGCCTGCTGTCTGGCTCATTATTTGCACAGGAGGACGTCCAGACAAGGCATCTGGAAGCAAATGGGCATCACAGTAAGGGAGGATTGGGAGTGAGAACAGAGATTATGGAAATAGGATATGACTGACTGTGGGGAGGGAAGCAGATAAACCTGTTGAGCCTGGATGAAACACTCCTGCTTCTCTTGGCCCACAATCAGTGCTTCAAAGGTAGGAATCCATATAGATGTGATCCTTTTCCCACTCTTAAGCTAGCACTCGCTCTAGAATTCTTTCCTTATTTATGATACTTCAATTCTTACTCATACTTGAATTTACAAAGGAAGAGGAGTCAGCCGTTCAACCCCTCAAGCCTGTTCTGCCATTCAATAAGATCATGGCTGATCTGTGGTCTAACTCCATATACCTTTTTTTTTATATAGAATCCCTATAGTGTGGAAACAGGTCCTTCGGCCCAACAAGTCCACACTGACCCTCGAAGCATCCCACCCAGACCCATCCCCCTATTACCCACCTAATCTAAACCCACCTACCTGCCTTTTATCTTCTAACACTTTTGTTAAGCAAAAGCATTATCTATTTCAGATTTAAAATTAACAACTGATCTAGTGTCAACTGCCATTTTTGGAAGAGTGTTCCAAATCTCTCTACCACCCTTTTCTATGTAGGAGTCTTTTCCAGCATCTCTTCTGAATGGTCTGGCCCTAATTTTTAGTCTATGTTCCCTAGTTCTGTGGAAATGGTTTATCTTTAATCACCCTGTCTTTTCTTGTTAATATTTTTTCATCTAAAGTTCTCTTTTAATTGTAGCATTTAGTTCCTTTTTATCTTATTTAATTTTCTTCTTTTTTCCAAATACGATTCACAACTTTCCATACAAATTAGCGTGAGCAGATTCTCCAAGTATGAGCTTTCAATAGCTAGCTGCAAGATGAATGTAATACTATTCAAACATGCTGAAACCTGTGCTTACTAACTTTTGGTGATCAGGTAGTCTTGAACATATTTCATTGTAAGAATCTTTATAATATACGATACAAGTGTGAGATGTGACGTGCACAATGGGGAAACATTGTATTCTCATTTGTGTGGTGGAAAGAGAATTTTCCTTCTAAGCCTGATGGTAGAATAACACTCTCAATATCTTGGTTTGATGGCTCTGTTTGGTTTAATTGTGCCTCTTTGATATTTGTTATTGTACAGCTTGAGTATTAATTTTAAATTGATTGGGAAATGCATAGTAGTTTTTCTTTTCGGAACCCAGGCAGCTGTTTTTCACAGCTAAATGAACAATGAACAATGAGGAATGAATTTGCTTGCTTCCAGCATTTTTAAATTTAAAATTTCTTCTATTTTTCCCTGTGCTGCATTGGCCCAAGATTTGTGTAAAATAATAACGTGGAAACTAGACTCCCTCTTAAATTGTGTGTTCATTTCTCAGTGTCCAAGAAGAAGGGTATATGGATGTTTTCATTTAGATGTCAATCTATTAGGACATGATTTAAGCACATTTTACTGATGCTCTTACTGTTGACATACAAGACTTGCGGCACAAATTTTCATCCCTCTGTTCAAGTCAACAGCGATGAAAGGACTTAAATGGTAGGTGAACCAGTTTCTGAAATTCCTGCCCCCACCCCAACCACCACAAATTTCTCTTTTCAGCAATTTTGCCCGTGTGGATAGTGAGCTTACACCCAGCATTCCTGTCATTGCCAGCTTTGTTGTAATTTTCCACACAGTTTTGATACTCAGGTCACTTTTTTTTTTAGGAGACATGGCTCTTGGCACCTCAACAGTAATAAGCTGTAGAGGGATCTGAGTCTCAAGTCTCAAGTTGGGAACTGAAGAAAGAAACCATTTAAAAATCCCTTTGGAAAATAATCCCCTATTTACTTACTCATAAAACTGTCAATCAATTATAGATGGCACATCCCATTTCCAAACTCTAGGAGGAAATCTTACACTTCATATTGAGACTACCTGGAGAAAGATCTGACTAGTTATCTGCTTAACCTGCTTTATTGATTTAGCTGCTGATGACCTCATTATAAATACAAATAAAATGGATTTAACTCAGCAGGGATCTACTTATTCAGTTGTAAAGTGGAGTGTTTTCTTTGTGTGATTGACATATTTAGGAGAATAGAAGAAGTGTGTGCCATTCAGCCCATCAATCCTGCTTGTCATTTAATAAGGTCACAGCTAATTGAACACTTTAGCATCTTTTGCTCATATTATCCCCATAATTCTTTAAGGAATTGATAATTATTTCATGGTGCTCGGGGGTAGAGAATTTTTTTTATTCATTAGCGTGATTAGGACGTCACTGCCTAAGCCAGCATTTATTGCAGGATGGCAGATTTCCATTGCTAAAGGGCATTAGTGAACCAGATAGACTTTTAATGACAGTTGACAGTGGATTCAAGGTTGTCATTAGACTTTTAATTCTAGAACTTTAATGAATTTAAATTCCACCATCTGCCATGGCGGGATTCAAACCTGATATCCCAGAATGTTACCTGGATCGCTAGATTAACAGTCCATCTAAAATCCTACTAGGCTGTCAGCTCCCCAACAATGCTTAGGATTCACAACCCAGAGTAAAGTTTATTACCTTGCTTATTGAATTGTTACATGCCTTTGAAGAGATCTTTCAATGCCTGTGTGTTCCTTTGAACAGGTTTAGAAAGTATGAGGTAAGATGGGCAGGTTCCTTCAGAATAGGGTCAGGTTCACAAGGTCGGGAAGTTCCTTACTACTGATAACTATCTCCTTGATGAAAATTGCTGTTACAAAACTCAACTGTTAGTACTTTTAGCTAATGCCAACCTGGTGTTTGAGGTAGCATTCCTAGTCTATTGCAAAAAGTTTATCAGTGTAGTCAGTACTAGTGTTTGAGGAAACTTTGGGTTAAGAAAGTATGCAGTTTCCTCATTAGCAACCTTCTGTTGTGTCATCAAAGTAAAAATTGGCATGAGCACTTTACTGACGTAAGCATGGAAAATTTGAATACAGTAACATTTCAACATTAAAATAAGAAGCATATGACTTATTTATGTTACAGATTCTGTCTTGCAGCCTGCAATACGTTCACTGTGCTTCATCAATTTTACTGAGTTTTTGCCTAATCTAAGATACATGTACTATAAGTAATGGCACTGTGCCCAGTGTGTAATGGTAGGAATACAGATTTATTTCCCAAATTGTAAATTTATGCACAAATGATTAATTCCGTCTCAGGATCTGTGCTGGCAAGCATGGACGACTTCAGTTTCACTCTCATGAGTGATGACATCATGAGAAACATTTTAATGAATTTCAGCTTTGCGAATCATTTCCACTTTTACAGAAAACAATCTGTTATCCACTGAAAATGATATTGTAATCTACAGAAGTGGTGTACCTTTTAATTACCTTCCTGTTGTTGTAGATTTTTCATCTTGTTCTTTTCCATCCAGCTGGATCATGATAGCCAAAAATCTGTACTTTGCCTTAAGCACGCTAGTAATACAATCTGAATGTGATGATGGGATGGGGAAAGATGATTTAGGGAAGGAGAAATTTTAGCAGGGGAACTTTGGGGTAAATAGATGTGGATTTTGAGTTGAGGTCCAGCTCTGCTGATACTCTGCTATTATCACTAGCAATGTCCAGAGTATCCCTTGCAATGGCTTTTCTTCCTGCCTGTGTTCCATTACCTCTGATATTCCCCAAGGATTGATTCTTGGCTCTCACCTAATTCTCATCTACATGCCACACCTCTGTGGCTGCATTTAAAGCCACAGCATTAGCTTTCACATGTACACAAGGGCATCCAGCTCTACATTGCCACCACTTCTCCTGAATCCTCCACTCTTATTAAATTATCATAATGCTTATCCAACATTCAGTAGTGGAAGTGCAGGATGTTCGTCAATTAATTATTTGAAAGATTTCCTACTTCTACTGACTTCATTCATCTAGGTAGAAGCAGTCAGAGATTAAGTTAGTTGGTCGCAGTTTTGATGTCAGATTTGATCTTGAGGTGATGTTCTGATCTCATGTGCATCATCATTAAGACTGCATAGTTCCATCCACGTATCATTGCCTAACTTTACTGTGTCTCAGCTGATTACTGCCCAATTCATAATTTTTAAAAAAATATTATCCTGGGATACAATATTCCACCTAATCCCTCACCTCGTGGAGTGATAAAGCTGTTCTCAATTTCCTGGTCTGCATTGGCTGGATACCAGGAACTTGAATCATGCAAAACTTGAGTTCCTTTATATTAATTACCTAGTTCTAGGAACTTTGAGATTTGCATTTTACATTTCTCTTGTCAATTTTTGCTCCATGTCAGATTTGTTATTTCTGTTTTGAGCTACATATTTTTCTGGCATTTTAAGTTTTTGTCTTCTGTTTCCTGAGTGTATTTTCTCACTACTATCAGTCGTTCTATCCTGCAGCCCAAATAAGGTGATGAAGCTTTATTTTTGTCAAGATAGTGTACAGTGTTTTATCACTTGTGTTAATATTTCAGGTGAATAATCATTTGTCAGAACCCTACTGAACAGTCATTGAACTAAGTCATCAACTCTGTTTCTCTCTATATAGATGCTGTCAGACCTGCTGAGTATTTTCAGCATTTTCTGTTTTTATTTCTGATTTTCAATCTCTATAGTAGTTTGCTTTGGTATTGAGGTACTCCGTCTCCTTGGATTGACTTAAAAATGTAAAACAAAAAAAAAAACTATTGAAAATTTGTTTTGATTTTTATAGACAGAATGTAAAAATAATTTTAATTTGGGCAGGGTTTTTTGAAATTTAGTTCTTACTTCACAATAAATTGACATTAACAGTTTAAAATATGACATTCAATGTATGTTTTTGCTTATTTTGTTATAGGCAACTTTTAAAATTGAGGCACTTGAATTGGATATATCACTACAATGGAAGTGGTCCGTCACAACATTTTTTGTAATCTTTCACATTATTATGTTATTTTGTCCTCTAGGGCATTTTACAAGGTTCATGGTGTTTGGATATTTGCAGATTTCTATTTCTGTGACTATTTTATGTTGTGTTCAGGCATTCACAATGACACAAATTATTCCTTTTGGCAACATCTAAAATGCATGGATCATGTTTTAAAAAAAGGATAATTCATTTTTGTTAATTCTTTAAGGTTCCCATTCTACTTGTTTTTTTGTTTATTTAACCCTCACTGAGCTTCCAACCCTGCATCCACTCCATCATCTTTCTTGCTTGCACTACCATAACATAACTTCCACCTGTGCTCCTGCCTTGTCTGGAACAGAAACCCATATCATTGCCTTTGTCATTTGCAGAGTTCATAATTTCAGTGTTCTCTTGATTGGCCCATGTTCAATAACATGAGGAGAATGAAAGACTTAGCAGTTCAGGCTGAACCAATGGAGAGACTAGATAACTGTGATGGCCTTTGACTCTGAAGAAATAATAGTAAGGAAAAGTTGTAATGTTTTAAAAAAGGACTGTTAAGTGTGTAATTATGTTAAAGAAGACTTAAAAATGTTCTTCCAGTGTTTGCATCAAATACTGTCCATTTAATCTGTTGGCCCTTGACAAAGAATCAGTACCAACAGAAAGGAGGTTAAGAAGGAAGCTGTGTAGCTGGCAGAAGCAAAGGAGAATAACGAGCAGAAGGGCTCAAGGGTGAAAGTGATCAGTGCACAAATGCAGATGGAGAGAAAGTAGACGGAGACCGAAAGAGAAAATGGAATATTATTGTGACTGAAGAAGGAAATTACTCAGTGTCTCTGTTAGTCAGGAAAGGAGACTGGAACCTATAGAGGCACTATGTGAGCTGGCTAAAAAGTTCTAATCTGTAAACCTGTGTGAATAGCTTGGAAATTCTAATGAGCTCAATGTTATCTCAGAAGTGGCCAAACTGTGAAGTAGGGTGTTGTTAGTCGATCAGGTAAAAATGAACTCTGTGACAGTCTTAAGGTTTAGTTTTCCAATATGAAGGAGAGGGATTTTCAAACTACGCCTTGCTTATAGTTATCATACGCATGCAAATTTCTTAAAGTGAAAGCCGTTGCTTGTGGGAATCTAGACCTATCCTGTGTGAATAAGGAGCAATGTATTTTGAAAATGTGTTACATATGCCACATTTGTGCAGGGAATGATGTGAATGCTTGTGATTGTGTGAGTACTGTATTGACTATTTAAAATTGAGATTTCTTTTTAAACGCATGTTTACTTTGGTTTGCATTATTTACAAAGGGATTGTAACAAAGTGGAAAAAGTTAAGAAATATAAGATTTTAAAATGAGTACAGAGGAATAAAAAGGCAGGAGAATGAGCAAAAGGAAGGCCTGTGATATGGTGGAAGGCAGAAGTGATAACGTGACAAAAAGGATGATGGTGAAAGCAAAAAGTGGGTGTTAATGGGTTAAGTGAAGAAACAAAAATTAGTTTAAATTATATACAAGTAATGTCAAGAGAAAACACTGTTTGTACCCGCTTTCGAAAATCAAAGGCTGTGATCTGAAGTTGACGGATTCATGTTTGAATTCAAAAGGTTAGAAAACGCCTAATCGAAAAATTGATGTTCTGTTTCATGAGCTTTTCTTGAATGTCATTGGGGCATAATAAGATGTCAAGAATGGAGTAGTACTGAGAATTGAAACATCAGAAGAGCCAAAGTTCATTGTCCTGTTTGGAGATTAATTGGACATAATTAGCAAAGTAATCACTCCGTCTGTTATTTGGTCTTCCAGTGTAGCACATTACAGTGAACAGGCCATACTAAATTGTAAGAAATACATGTAAATCACTGTTGCATCGGCACATTTGATGCCCTGGATGGTGGGGGGAAAAAAAGCTTGGTGAGAGGGCACATGTGCTGCCTAGAAAGGAACATAAGCGATAAGAATATGAGAAATATAAATACCCTCTCTAAGAGCGTTGTGTCTACTTATAGCACATCAACTGCAATGGTTCAAGAATGCAGCTCACCACCACCTTCTGAAGGAGTGGGTAATCCAACAAGGGATGGGTAATAAATGCTGGCCAGCCAGCAATGCCCACGTCCCACGAATGAATTGAAAAAAAAAAGACAATACAAACTTCTACAGATGCAAAATAAGAAATGGTAGAGCATTGCTAAAGTAAACATTTATTTCTTAGAAGATGAGACAGGAATCAATCGTATGAAACAAAGAAATGGCAGAAACCCTGAAGTATTTTGCATTCCATATGGTTGAATATATTAAAGTCATCCAAATTTCAAATCTCCTGGACCTGATAGCCCGAATCCTAGGGTCTTAAAAGAATTTACTGCGAAGATAGCGTTAGTTGAAACCTTCCAAAATTAGCCACGTGCTGAAAAGGCCCCAGTAGATTGGAAAGGAGCAAATATAACAGCCCAATTGAAGAAATGAAGGGGACAGAATGCAGGCCAGTTAGCTGTGCATCTGTCACTAAGAAATGCTAAATTCAGAATTAAGAAATTAATAGCGGGACCCTCCAAAAATTGTAATTTATTCAAACAGCGTCAGCATTCTTTTATGAAAAGGAAATCCTATTTGACAAATTTATTAGAGCTTTTTGAGGATGTAACGGGCAGGGTGAAGGGGTACTAATTGATGTAATATATTGGATTTCCTGAAGACTTTCTGTAAGGTGCCACATAAAATACTGCACAAAACAAGAGCTAATGATATTAGGGTAATGTATTTACACAGATCTCTATAAACCAACCTCTCTGGAGATATTGCTTCCTAGATAACTAAATTTGCTGACCATATCCCTGTCAAAAAATCACCATCTTCAGAAAGGTAATGTAGTCATCAGTGTCCATGCAAAATTCAGCAAAGCAGAACCAGCCTTCCAGTGGCTTCACAAACTGCAGGATATGCACCTGAACAGAGTGGCAGTAAAATGAGCATCAGCTGGTGGAAGAGGAACACAGTGCTGATCAAAGAAAATTGGCAGTACATTTAAGGAGGACCTTCAAGAATGGGAAAACCACTCAATTGGAGCAAAAGAGATTGTGATACACTAGGGCTGGTGGCAGAGTCTTGCTGGTCAATGTCCTGCTCAGGCCTGGAATAACAAAAAACAGTTCACATTACAGAAGAGGAAGTGCTGGAGGTGGTAGAAAATATAAAAATGAATAAATCTCTGGGACCTGATCAAGTATATCCCAGGACGTTGTGGGAAGTTGGGGAAGAAATTGTGGGCCCCTAGCAGAGATATTTGTATCATCTACAATGGTGAGGTGCTGGAGGGTGACTGATGTGTCTTTTCTTTAAGAAAGGCTGTAAGGAGAAGCTTGGGAACAATGGATTTGTGAGTCTAATATCAGTGGTGGATAAGTTGTTGGAGATGATTCTGAAAGATAGGATTTATATGCATTTGGAGAGGCAAGGAATGATTAGGGATAGTCAGCATGGTTTTGTGTGAAGGAAATCATGTCTCACAAACTTGACTGAGCTTTTTTGAGGAAGTTACCAAAAAGATTGAGAGCAGAGCAGTAGATTTTGTTTACTTGGACTTTAGTAAAGCCTGGATAAGGTTCCACAGGGTAGACTGATCAGTAAAGTTAGATCACATGGTATTCAGGGTGAGCTTGCCATTTGGATACAAATTGGCTTGACACTGGGAGATAAAAGGTGGCTGTGGAGGGTTGTTTCTCAGACTGAAGGCCTGTGACCAGCAGTGTTGCACAGGCATCAGTACAGGGTCCACTTTTGTTTGTCATTTCATACAAATGATTTAGATGAGAATGTAGGAGGCATGGTTAGTAAGTTTGCAGATGACACCAAAATTGGTATGCTGGAAAGTGAAGAAGGTTATCTAAGATTACAAAGTGATCTTGATCAATTGGATCAATGGGCTGAGGAAAGGCAGATGGAGTTTAATTTGGATAAATGTGAGGTATTGCATTTTGGTGAAACAAACAAAGGCAGGACTTATACAGTTAATGGTACAGTCCTGGTTAGTGTTGTAGAACAGAGAGACCTTGGGGTTCAGTTAAATAATGCTTTGAAATTTGCATCACAGGTAGATGGGGTAGTTAAGGAGGTGTTTAGCATGCTTGCCATCATTGCTCAGACTTTTGAGTATAGGAGTTGGGAAGTCATGTTGAGGTTGTACAGGACATTGATGAGGCATCTTCTGGAGTACTGTGTCCAGTTCTGGATGCCCTGTTATAGGAAGGATGTTATTAAATTGGAGAAGGTTCAGAAAAGATTTACCAGGATGTTGCTGGGAATGGAGGGTTTGAGTTATAAAAATTGACCAGATGGACTGGGACTTTTTCATTGGAGCGTGGGAGGCTGAGGGGTGACCTTATAAAATGATGAGGGGCATATGAGGTGAATAGCAAAGGACTATTCCCTAAGGTGGGGGAGTTCAAAACTAGGGGGCATATTTTTAAGGTGAGAGGAGAAAGATGTAAAAAGGACATGAGGGGCAATTTTTTACAGCAAGGGTGCTTAGTGTATGAAATGAACTGCCAGTAAAGTGGTGGATACAGGTGCAGTTACAACATTTAAAAGACATTTGGAGAAGTACATGAACAGGGAAGGATATGGGCCAAACACAGGTAGGTGGAACTAGTTTAGCTTGGGAACATGGTTGGCGTGCACTTTTTGGATCGAAGGGTCTGTTTCCATGCTGTATGACTCTGACTATGACTCTAAATAAGTTTAATTAGCTTGGATTGAGGTTTGGCAAGTTAGAGTCAGGATAAATGGGTCATTTTTAAATTGACAAACTGTAACTTGTATGCTGTCACAGAGATCAGTGCTAAAGCATTGTGTTTACATTAATGACTTGGATGAAGGGACCGTGTGTATTGTAGTGCAATTTTCTGATGATACAGAGATAGGTAGGAAAGCAAGTTGTGAAAAAATGTAAGGAGTCTGATAAGAGAGGTACATAGTGAATGGGCAAAAATCTGACAAATGGATTATAATGTGGGAAAATGTGAGATTATCAACTTCAGCAGGTGAAGGAAGATCATGAACATTGAATGAACAGGGATCTGGGTGTCCTTGTACATAAAAGACAAAATTCTAGCATACTGCTGAAGCAAATAATTTAGGAAAACAAATTATGTTACAGCCTTCATTATGATAGCGGTGGGGGGCGTGGTGGGAGCTAGAATATAAAAGCATGGATATTTTGGCACAAAGATCTAGGGTGTTGGTGAGACTATTTATAATCTTGCTTACTATTTTGGTTTCCATGTATAAGAACATAACAATACAACTACGAACCGGTGTTGGAGATAATTCAGAGAAAGTTCGGTCGGTTGATTCCTAGTATAAATGGGTTGACAACAGTTTGAGGAGTTTGTACCTGTATTCATTGGAATTTAGGAGAATGAGAAGTGATCCTATTGAAACATTGTAAGATTCTGAGGATGTTTGATGAGGTAGATCTTGAAAGAATGGCCTGAGATTTTGAAAATGGCCAGGGGGATAGAAACGCTGCTAACACAGCACCACCTGTGTCCTATCTGTGGACAATTGTGCCAACCTTGCATCAACCAGGGCTTAAATCGGCATCTTGAGGCCTGCTTTCCACCTAGCCCCTGTATTGAGTATAGTTGGAAGGGTTCAGGAGCAGGGGGTTAGCCCAGCAGGACAATTTACTCAGTCCCCTAGCAGGAAACCTCTTTCAAGAGTCCCATTTCCATATCAGACCCATCGAAGTCTATCTTGATGGTGTTCCCACACCACATGGCCTCTCCATCCAGATCTTTTCCCCCTACCCCGTAAAGGCCCGCACCACCCCAAGCTCCAGTCCCCGCACTCACCTGCTCTTGGACTCTGGGATTTTGAATCTGGGAAATGCTAGTAGTCTCAGTCCTGTCTACTGCTTCTGCTAGCTGATCAGATTGGCTGGAAGCTGAGGTGGGACTTCCCAGAGTGAGGGGTGCAAGTTCCAATCTATTGCAAACTCATGCTCCTCAGAGTGGGTTATATGGTAGTTGTGATAGGTGGGGATGTTTTATCTGACAGGGCAGGAACACTCATCATTCCAAAAAATCTAGTCTTTTTACAGTTCCTATAAAATTTAAGATCTACTTACAAAAAAAACCTTCCTGGTTCCTTTCCTGAAGATTTTGTCTAGACAGTAGACAATATATTTAACTACACAGTAAGTTCTGATTCTAGCTCACTTTAGATTATTAGTTGGATTGATTTATAGTGTGAGAGGTTGAATATATTGATTTTTGTCAATTGTAATGAATAATTGATTGGAGAGTTTCTGATTCCAGCTAGCTTTAGACTATTGGATTAATTGGATTAATGTCACAGTGTTTGATTCTGAGTCCCATGGTTATGTCACATTTTAATGTTTTACGTGAAAACTTTCCCAAGTGTCTAATGGCTCTCTCTACCGAATATTTGCATAAGATTCTGTGCTTAACCAATGTGTGGATGGAGGGCTGTATTCATTTGGATTTATTTAAACAATTTATGTTCAGAAAAGTGAAGTGAGTTGTTTATCTAATTGATGTGTTGTAAACCAGTTCTTAAATGTTAGTTAAATAATATTGTCTTATTCACATGAATGTCAACTATAGCAACAATCGGGCTGGCGACACACTGTGCTCATTCTGTGTTGTGATGCTGTATGTAGATAGTTCTGCCTTTTGTCTAAAGTGAACGGAGTTGCTTTCTTAGGATTTTATTTATAACTGCTTCAGCTATTCTTCATGATACATTGTGTGCTTAAAAAATTCTTTGTCCCTCTTTTGGAATGGATTTACGGTATTGTGAAATGTGCTAACATATTTTGAAATGTTGATTGCCCTATTATCTTGCAAAACTATAAAATACTTCAGGGCTGTTTATTTTTATAGTGCTGACAGCTCAACGAAGTTGTGATAAAAATAGTGCGTAAAATATTTCTAACTATCTTCCAGATCCATTTTCAAAAAGTCTTGATGAGAAATTATCTATCTTTTAAACTCTTTTAGGCTTCATAGTTATTGGACCATTGAAAGTTAACATTTTAAACACATAAATAATATACGATTTTTAAAAATTTTGGACAGAACATTCATTTGAGTCCATCTTGAAAACCCAATGAGTACACCATGAATTCCTTATTTCATGCTTTTAATGTTCTTAACTTAATAGTGATCCAATGGATCTGACTGGAGACCGGATCAACAACTTTTTTCAACTGTGTGTTCTCTAGTTCCAGTTTCCAAATCTTACTGACCGGTTTTGACAAACATTCCTTTTTCACATTTCACTCTGGCTACTTGTGATATTTCTGTAATTTCAAATGATTTGAAAATGAGAATTTATCATGGTTGACTCTAGTCATGACGGTATAAAACTGATGACAAATTTGCGACTCAAGTGGTACTTTGGCTACAAATTTCTTGAAACAATTGTAGAAATCTGGCACAATGGCTGGAATTTAATCCAGCCGGTTGCTGTGGGAAACATGACAGCCTTGCCCACTTAATTGGGCAATAGGCCCCATGCCAGTCTTCTGTAGGTGGGAAAGGCACTTTGAGCATATCCAGAATGAATACTTTACATCTTCCAATTTCCAGTAATATTACAACATTTTGGTCTGTGGTGGACACAGGATGGATGAACAGTGTTGCTTAAGGCACTAGCCTGTTAACACAGGAGATTGGTACATAATCTGGATTATCATCAAATTGAGACACAGCAGTAATAGCTGGTGAAACAAGTCAGGCAGCATCTGTGGAGAGAACTAAAGAAAGGTTACTGGATCCAAACATTGACTCTGCTTTTCCTCCAGAGAGGCTGCCGGACCTTCTGAGTTTCTGTTGCAATTTGTTTTTTTGGTTGAACAGTTGAAGGGATTATACTATAAGTGTAAGTAAGTCTTATTGCATTTGTATAGGACTACATGGGGGTATCTAACAACTGCTGTACAAAAAGTGAAATGAAAGTTCATAGAACAAAACCCCATTTTGTAATTATTCTATGAGGAGAGATTGAGAAGAATATAGCTATATTGAGTTTAGAAGGTGGCAGCCTTCCATTCCATAAGAAAATTGTTTTGCCCTGTGACGGTCAACTCTGTTGAGTTTGGTTGGCTCGCCGAGCTGGTTTCTTGTTCCGCAAATCACCCGAACTAAAGACCCACTCCCCGCCATGGACAGGACCAATGTCATCTACAAGATCCCCTGCAGAGACTGCGAGAAACACTACATCGGACAAACGGGAAGGAAACTAACAACAAGAGTACATGAACACCAACTGGCTACAAAAAGACATGACCAATACTCACTCATCTCAATCCACATAGACAAGGAGAACCACGACTTCGACTGGAACAACACCGAGATCCTGGGACAGGCTAGGCAGACACAAGCACGAGAATTCCTGGAAGCATGGCACTCCACAAAGCAGTCTACTAATAAACACATTGAACTCGACCCCATGCACATTCCACTACAGAGGAAACCCGGAAGGGAGGCAATCCATCGCAACGGACCCCAGAATTTAAAAACCCGGCGGGGAAACACACCGACGCTTCATCAGAGGCTGCACTGAGGATGTTACCAAGCACGGTAACGGAACGTTTGCGGAACAAGAAACCAGCTCGGCGAGCCAACCAACCTCAACACCCACAACCCGAGCTACAGATCTACTCCAAAACTTTAGAGGTCAACTCTGTATTAAATATCGTCTGGTGTAGTTCGATCTGGTATGGTAGATCCTCTGTTGCAGATGAAGAGGGTTGACTAAAACTCACTGTCAGTTCTGACATGTAGACACGCTTACCAAATGACCTGAAGGAATATGGTAACAGCAAAGAGAAGTTCTATGACAAGCCGTGCCAGTGCCAGAACACAATCTTGTGGCCACACTGAGGATCTCAAAAGATTCCAATTTTTTATCCATCACAGCTGACCTTTCCTATTATGACGTAATGGAAATAAGAGGTCACATTGAGCAGCTTCAGTGCACAACCAATTTTCTCCAGCAGCTTTAACCAAGTAAGCAGATGTGGTCTGAGCGCCTTGGTGAGTTCAATGAAGGCAATTTACAGCAGTCTGTTTTGTTCCCAACATTTCTCTTGCAACTGCTGGGCTGCGTAGGATCTTTACCAATTGTAAATCTTTCAATTCTGAAACCACACAGGAATTTGGCGAGAATATGGCTGTAATCATCAGAGTTGGAAGCATGAAATTGTGATTTATTTGAAAAACCACACATGTCTTAATCGGGGTGATGGGGTGGATGTTGCAAGGATATTTTCCACTTGCCTAGAATCAGAGACCCAGTCTCAGTATAAAGGGTCAGTTGTTTAAGGCTGAGATGAAGAGAAAGTTCTTCACTCAAAGCACTGTGTAAATTTGAAATTTTATATATAAGAGAGCTGTGTATGTTCAATCATTGACCATATTTAAGTCATTGATGAATTTGTGGAGATGAAGAGAATCAATGGAAATAGGAATATTGTAGGAAGGTAGATTCAAAGTAGAAGATCAGTTATAACCTTACTTCATGAAGAAGCAGGCTAGCTGGTCTAAATAACTGACTCTTGCAAGTATTGCTAATGTTCTTAGTAAATCAAGATTCAGTTGCAGCACTTGCTGGATAAGTTGATTTCTGCAGATGCAGCTTGAGTGCATTTTTGAGACTGCACCTTGATGTGGTGGGAGAAACTGCATATTTCTACAATTCTGAGAGCAATTCTGGCAGGTGCATGATTCCTTGTAGAGCCTTTTCCCAAACTAGAGAGACTCCGTTAGATCATCAGTCTTCCCAGTACAGGACTTTCAGACAGGCTAGAAATACCTTCCATTGTGGAAACATTCCTGAAACAAGATTAATCTGATATAGACTTCTAAATATAGACATCAACTGGGGAAAACCAGAATCTGTTAGGTGTAAGTTAAATTCATACTCCAATGGCGAGACATGGGCTGCCTCATGCATCACCGGGGCTCAGGAGAAGGGATGCACGTGGTGTTAATCACTGGGCCCATTACCTTGTTGAGGCAGTCCAGATATGGATGGCACTAGCCCCCTTTATGGTGAATCTCAGAAAGGTCAACCCGACTTAGAACACAAGGTAATCTGCGATGATCTGATCCTGTAGTCACAAACTGTTTCTCTCCTTCATTTGATACAGATAGGTTCACTGGTGGTTACTGGCATGTATTTTTCGAAGAGCAGCCTGGAAGGAAAATGGTGGAAGTAAGCAAATCACTGGAATTGACTCTGGGTCTAAAACTTAGGGATGGTTGAGCACGGCTTCAGGCCTTGGAGGTTACTGACAGCTGAGTCCAGGGGTTCCTCTAAAGATATCTGCATGCATTTGGTGTGATATTCATAAATGCACATTAAAATGTCAGAACAACAGCCATCTGAATATCTCAATCCTTATCCTGAGACAGTAAGAACTGCAGATGCTGCAGTCAGAGATAACACCGTGTGGAGCTGGAGGAACACAGTAGGCCAGGATGCTGTTATCTCAATCCTTATCTTGTTTGCTTATTACTTAGACTTAATGGATATGTTCTTTTCTCAAATAGATGTCTGCAGAGAGGATTTTTTTTCCTCACATTATCCCATGTGTAGTGTGTCTTGGCTATTTAAAATGGTGAATATATGTATTTTCAAATTACAAACTGAGGGTGGAATCTTCGCAAACCCTGAAAAATTTAGGCCAATGTGAGATCAGAAATGGAAGATTTTCATCTTTGAGGAAAAAGTCTGATTTTTCCACTCCAGGTGTAAATAACAAGACCAGAATTATTTTCTTTTTTTTCATTCATTCATGCATGTGTGTTGTTGGCTATCCCTAGTTGCTCTTGAGGAGATAGTGCTGAACTGTCTTCTTGTCCATTTTTTAATCATACAGGGGATGTGATTTATTACCCACCTCCATTTGCCCAGAGGATGGTTAAGAATCCAGAACATTGCTGTGGGTCTGAAGTCACATGTAAGCTAGAGTAGGTAAGGATGGCAGATTTCCTTCCCTAAAGGACATCAGAGAACCAAATGGCTCTTCATAACTGACAGTAGCTACATGGCTGCCGCTAAATGAGTATTTTTTAATTACAGACTTTATTTAAATAAAGTTCAAGTTGCACTATCTGCCACGGTGGGATTAGCCTGGGTTATTGGATTACTAGTCCAATACACCACCATCTCCCCATTTCATGTAGGTCTTGTTAGGAATGGAATTGCAGGATTTTGACCCAGTGACACTATATATTTACAAGTCAGGGTGGCGAGGAGCTTGGAGGGGAAGTGGCAGGTTTTTGTCTCCCTGTGAATCCACCGCCCTTGTTCTTTTAGGTGCTCGTGGTAGTGAGTTTACAATGTGCTCTACAATCTGAGTAGTCAGCTGGGAGAAGCCTATTTGCACGCTCTTACGTTTTATTATTACTATTTTCGCTTCATTCATATGCAGTTTGACATTCTCCCGTGTGGCAGAGAGAAACTGGACAGCAGCAATTCCCAACAATGAAGTCTTGAGTGGGTACCTGGTGACTCCAGCTCTTCCATTGCTCCTTTGGGCCTCTATCTTGGTCAGCAGTCCCCAACATCTCAGGGCACACTCCTTGGCTGACATCCTTCGTCCGTGGCATTGGATAAACAACAGCTCCATCTCATGGCGCAGTTCCAAAATGCTTAGAATATAGTTCATCACTTTAGTACTGCATTTTGAAGCACATTGACGTCATGCATTGTAACGCTGCTGCCAGACTGCTTTGCTTGCACTGATGGGTACCCATTTTATCAATCAGACCAGAGTGCATTACAGGACTGCTAGCTTGCTTTCTTGGCACCCACTCACTTTGCGCCTACTTGGATGCTCTCAACTTCTGTCTTCCTTGTTGCAGAACTTATAGCCTCACAGTACTTCTGCCTCTCCTTGAGGTGCAGACATAAAGCCAGGCAGCCTGTCATATTTGCCATTCATGATCAATTAAGGGGACAGACAGTTTCCGTGCAGCACCATGTTACATCAATTTCACACCAGCTTTTTCCAGCGGTTTACGTGGCAGGAAAGTGCACAACCAAATTACTTGAAGTCTTAAAGTCTAAGGAGAGTAGACCCTAATGAAGACAAGATGGAGTGGGCCACTGTCTATACTGAAAGTCCATTGCAACCAGTCCAGGATTAGCGGTGGATCAGATAAGGAATTGCACAGAAATCAGTCAGAGGTATGGTTACTCATCAGTCTTTCTAAGTAGGACGGGTGAGTGGGCCATAGTAAATGCAAGGGATCTGTTTACTGGAAAGGGGTATCAGGGTCAGTGCTGTGGTGGGGTTGTTGGGGAAGTTAATTCTGGGGATTGGAGGCAGCATGCTGGAATAGGGAAAGTAATTGTGAAGATGGTGCACTGCATCGAGTTGGAGACAATGGGCGTGGTAGGTTGTTTGTGAGGGGGTGGTCATTGACTGTACTCACTACCTTGGTATCAGTGAGGGGCACAGTGCATAAGTATACTTGGAATAACTAAGCTGTATGCTTGGAGGTTCGGGTAAATTGAGAAGATGAGCAGTTAAATGAAAGTTGGATGGGCACATGGGAAAGATAAAATCTGATAATTATGACAGGAGGGCAAGGCAAAAGAAGCATAAACATTGGAGGATTCACTAGATTGAGAGGCTGAGCCTGCAACCCATTCTGTGAAGCACCCCTTGAGCTGCTTTCCATCTCCATCCAATTTGCAAATGTATATCAAAAAGAAAAATGGCTGCCACTCGCACTTGGAGTGGGTTGAGAAAACGTCTTTAATTCCTCTGAGGGAGCGGGCTCAGCACATGAGCAACGCAAGGCCTTTCAAAGGTGTTGGAATTAAACAGATACACTCACAGTCCAGGTTAAAGACATACAAACATACAAATAAGAGTAGGCCACTTGGCCCTTCGAGCTTGCTCTGTATCTCAATAAGATCGTGGCTGCTCTGATTTTAACCTCAATTCTACATTCCTGCATATCCCCAGTTGTCTTTCAGCCCCAGATGACATCTGTACTAACATAATCCTGCATGTGAACCTCATGCATTGACAAACCGTTTTGACTGAAAATCCTGGCCACAAGCATCCTTGACTGCATCACTCAACGTTCTAAATTAATCCTACTAATGGCTGTGAAGCACAAGTAATGTCAGGCAAGTGTATAAGTTCACCTAAGTTCCAAAATTTGCAATCCCCTTCCAAGGTCCCATAGTCTGCATAAGGTGCAGGAGCTATTCACTTCACGCCTGGTCTATGAAATGTCCACACCATTATCCTTTTATCCTATATCACTGTCTAGGTGTGGTGCATACATTGAGGTGAGCAGTGGAGATAAGTTACTGGATCTCACAAAGAGAGACTCTGCATTAAACTCTCCAAAACTGACAGTGGGGCTGAATTTTGCAAAAATTGGCGAAGTATGTTAACCGGTTTTGCATCCTCATTGAATTTTCATATTGTATAATTAAATGATTTTACAAGAAACTTGGTTGATGGATCTTTTTATTTTAAGTCTACTTTGAAAAAGCATATGATTGACCATACTGGAAACAGAATAAAATGATTATATTGTGACCCATAATGTAATGGAACTAGAGAAAGACAGTGCAATGCTCCCATCTTGGTCATAACAATAGTTTTCTCTTTCATCCAGATCTTTGTTCTGAAACGTTTACCAATGAACCAGGTCAGTCGATGGGAAGCACAGAGAAAGAGACCTGTGTTGAGGTAATGGATTCTTTGATTATCCCTCTAATTAGATTTAACTGTAACAACTCATTTCTCTGAGCTGTTACTGAGATCTATGAGGCAGAAAGAAAATCTTTGTATACTGATGCTTTGTACAAATGACTTAAGATATATTTATGCTATGTTAGTGCAAACATAATGGGCTGATTGCCCTGCTTCTGGGCTGTAATGATCCTGTGATATTGAAGGCAATTGGTGGGTAGCTGTTTTACCTATTTGCAAATATGATGTAAAACATTCCGATGTAGACTATTGTTCTAAATAAGCTCAATTATTTCAAATAGCCAAAGGAAAGTATCTGTACCAGAATCTATCCCCCCACCCCTAACTTTCCTCCACATCTTCACCTTCTACTGTTTTTTTTAATCACCAGCACCAAAAACTCTTCTAACAGTGTACTTCTGGGATGAAAAACAAGGGTTCAGAGGATTTGATGCAAAATAGCCAAAGAGTGTATAATACACTTGTCCTGTATTTGTGCCTGTCTATATAAAATTAAAATTGTGAGGGCTGTTGAGTGGTAGTGTTCCTACAACAGGTGGTCCAGTTTCAAACCCCACCTGCTTCAGTGGTGTGGAATAACATTTCTGAACAGGTTAATATAGGGAAAAAAAAGTAAAAGTACGCTTGTTAGTTTCTCTCTGAACTGCTTTAAAAGTATTATTGAAGCTTATTGTGTCATTTAGTTTTTGTTAATTATTATGAGTAGATTGATTTTAAGCATTGTATAGCCCTTTAATAGATCAAACCAGTAACATTTTCAGTCACACATTGTAGTGTTTCATAAATTGGCAAAACTGAGTTATTTACAAACTTTTGAGACCTTATAAATCAGTTATGGGCGTAACTGATGTGTCTGAATTGCTACTTGTAATTAATCATCAGAATTAGCTTTAAAAGGGTTTCATATTAAAACTGAGCTAAGAGAATAGTGGCATTGGATATTTAGAAACTGTATTTTATCATACTTTGAATGCTTAGCATTGTGTAATGCACTGCTGTGAAAGCTTTGACTGAACATAATCCATTGTAGATCTGATCAAGCTTAGACATTCTAAAATGCATAAATTAATATACAAGACATTAGTTCAATGTGACTTTTATAACCGATCTCTAGTTAGAAGATATAATGAGAACAAGGTGTAAAGGATGAAAGTTCAGGACCGATCTAGTGCCAACATTTCTTCAAGTGCCCTATTGTGCAGCTGTGGATTTAATTTTCTCACAAATAGATTATTTAATTGTCAGGTGTAATTTACAGGGGAAAAAGAAGGAATAAAAGAGAAACCAGGATCAGATGGACCCATTGTGAAATTTTAAACACACATGTTGCCCACAATTTAGCAAGCCTCTTGGTATTGAGTCTAATGCGTGCAGTGTTCTGAACAAAATAATTTCTCATCACTGCAGATGCATCTTATATGAAATCAAGTCATGCCACTGTTCTTGTTACTTAACTTCATTTAGGATAATTTAAACTTCAAGTTTATTTCTCTATATATTTTACAATACATTGTTAATAGTTAGTCATTTGCCTTAGTTTTTTTTTAGAAATTGTTCTTTTGGTTGCCCTTATACTTTTATTGGAACCTGTGAATCTTTTAATAGCACAGTGGTTTAAGGGTATAAATTTTGATTTTTAATTACCTGATACTTTTATAAGACAGTGTAGCTAGTTGATTAAAATTGTTTGACACTTTTAAAAAGTGTATCAAGGATATAAATTTGGACCAAATGAAGCCTTAATATCATAATATGTGAGGTTGAATTTTATTTTATAGTGTTGTATGCTCAAAGTTTCAGTAGAATGAAAATATTGTGTATGTTGTGCCAACAATGAATGTACTGCTTTATGACCACTTCCAATGTGAGATTATCTTTTTTAACCCTAAAGAGAGTTGCATTTCCAGTTTCGGGCTTTAGCTTTGCCATATTTGTTTAAAAGACTATATTTTTTTTTCAGCGTGCTAGCACTCTGGGAAATCAAGCAGGTTTATTGCTGGATGGAGTGGATCAGGCCCTACTTGATACAGGTACAAAAGAAAGATCAATTTAGCAGATATTGATGCACATTCTTAAATAGCATACTTGATCACCAGACGATCATTATTAACACTGGTGAGGAGGAATGAGAATCCAGCCAGTTTTTTTTAACAATTAACTATACTAGGGTCTACTTCTGAACCATTTATTTAACTATTGAGCAAGATTAAGAACAAATCTGTCTGCTCAAAGCTGACATTCATGAGGAGCTTGGCTATCAGCAGCGGAGATGTATTTCAGAATAATTTACAATGTTGTCTTCTGCTACATCCCTCCTTTTACCTTTACCATCAAACCTCACTTAATATGTCAGGTTCAGCACCCAGCTTCTTAAAAATGAGGTCCTAACTGGGTGGAAGGTACAATACAGGGCTACATACTTACTAAACTTTGGAAGAAATATTAAAAAGACAGAGCTAAGAAATCCCACAACAAATGAGTCAGATCAAAATCCAACCATATCTGGTTGCAAATGCTGGTGGGCAATTAATCAATTAATTGGAAATTGAGGCACCACGAACATCCCAGTCATCAATGATGGCCCAGGAGCCCAGCATATGAATGCATAAGTCCAGGTTTAAATTATTTTCAGTCATCCTCAGCCAAAAGTGCTGAGCAGATCATTATCACAGGAACCAATCTTCAGTAAATTCTGTTCATCTCACATGATATCAGGAAATGGCTGAATGCATTGGATACAACAAAAGTTATTGATCCTGACAAGATCTTGTAAACTGCTGCTGCAAAAATAACTGTGTCTTCAGCCACTCTGTTCCAGTGCAGCTACAGAACTGGGGTCTACTTGGCAATGTGGAAAATTTTCCAGTTTTGTCCTCTCATAAAAGGCAGAACAAAGCCACCCAGCCAACTACTGCTGCAGCAGTCTAATCTCAAACTTCAGCAAAGTTTTAGAAAATGCTAGCAAAGTGCTGTCAAGCTACACAAACTTAGCAATAGCTGTTCAGAAATGCACCATTTCAACTATGCCAGAGCCACACTACTCCACATCCAACATGCACAAAAGACATAAATTCCAAGGGTGAAATGAGAGTGATGTGCCTTTATTTCAAGTTGCATTTGATTGAAGCCATAGCCAAATTGAGTAAAGAGAAATTAGATGTAGGGGGAGGAAACTCTCCTGTGACTGGATGCATAACTAGCTTCGAAGAAGGTGGCTATGATTTTGATGGGTCAATCGTTTTGGTGCCATGGGTGTTCAAATGTTACTCCAGGCCATGTCCTAACGATCTTCAGCAGCTTCATCAATTAATATCTTCCATCATAAAATCAGAACTGGTGGCCTTCTTCATAGATGATTGTGCAACGTTCAGTAGAGTAGCCATAAAAATTCTGTAGTGACAACGGCAGGTCTGAGGCTAGGTATTCAAGGTGAATGATTCACCTCCTGATTTCACAAAGCCTGTTCACCATTTAAAAGACACAAATCAGAAATGTGATGGGATACTCTGCCTTTTGCCTAAATGAGTGGAACTCTAACAATATTTGAGAAATTCTGTACCATCTAGAACAAATGAACATGCTGAATTGGCACTCTAACTACTGGCGTAAAATTTGTCTGTATCCTCTGTATTGCTGATGCTGAGTGGCTACAGTGCATACCGTCTACAAGATATGTTTGTTAACTCTCAAAGGCTCCTTAAATAGTATGTCCCAAACTCATTGCTTCTAGAAGAAGAGAGAAGCAGGCACATTGGAACTTGTAAGATGTCTGAAGTCCTTCCTGACTTGATAGCATGTTGTTAAACCTTCATTGCCTCAGGAGTCTGACTCAATGCAGAAATGTAGGTAAGCTCTTTCTTATAGCCAGCAGAGGTATGATGGGCCAAATGCCTCTCTTCTCAGTTCTAAATTCTAGGCTATGATTCTATCTTGAATCATGATTATGCATTGCATACACAACTTGATTGGTTTATTTTGTGGTGTCTTTGTTTCCGAGATTGTTGGTTTTATTACTTAACTTGTTCAATTTTTGAAATTATTTTATTGATCTGTTTACTTTATAGTTCAGTTGATATTTTTCTACTTTCTGAACCATGGATTTACTTTATTTGAAAACCATTGTCAAACCAGCAATGGGGTCGGTGATAACCAGGTGTAGAGCTGGATGAACACAGCAGGCCAAGCAGCATCAGAGGAGCAGGAAGGCTGACATTTCGAGCCTAGATCCTTCTTCAGAATGTGTGGCATCAGTGTGGCGTTACAGCAACTCTGGTGGTACCACAAGCATATGCAAGCTCGCTCACTTGATCATATGGAATAACCAAATGTAGGTTATTGTAAACTATAATTCCATTACTGAAGTAAATACAGACCAGATTTGAAGTCATTAATCTGTCATCCAACTACAATAAATCATGTAGGTACAAACACAGTGGATTGAGTGGTGTCCTCCTGTGTTGTAAATCTCTATGGTTCTGCTGTAATGCACAGTTCTTGCACACACTACCTCCCCATAGACTGGAATGTCATGAGCCCTTACTTCAGTCTGCATAGATGAACAAATCGGAAATTTTAAAAGCATACCACAGATTCTGTTTGTTGCCTTTAATACTACTCTGACATTCTGTGGGGAGACTATCGCTTCTCTTGTAATAACCTCTGCTTCCATTTCAGTTGGCTGCTGATTCCTCTAAATTAGTGGTCACTAAATTAGCTACAATGAACATTGTAGTTGCTTTCTTTCTCTTAGCTATATGCCTAAAGTCTAATTAATCATCTCCTAGTTATTGCTGTGCCTATTTAGAATCTCTAGTCTGTAGAAATTTCGAATTCCCTGATACCACTTCTGGCAGCACAATGTTCTGTGAAATAAATAATGGTCAATTGCTTTCTGGAGTAATTGATATTGACTAGACTGTTACAATGCACTTCCTCATGGAAATTAAACAGGCTTATTTATTAGGTTTATTTACCTAACAGGTTTATTTGCCTGAATTTGCAAGGACTGTTTTTGGATAAGCAGTTTGAACCACTCCTTAGAAACGCTATAAATTCAAAGTGGTAAATTTTACTACTACTCTATTAATGTGAACAACTGCAATGACACATTTAATGTTCCTTTAAATTTCAGATATTGTCTTTGTTTAGCCTTTTTCAGCATTTCACTGAATCAAACATTCTACAATAGAAGTAAATTTATAAACAGTTGTCACCAAAATTTTTGTTAACATTTTTAAAATTATACCATGACACACATTTTGCTGCAACATCATTTAACCTTATTAGATGCACAATTTAAACTGTAATTGCTTTATAAAATGAGAAAATAGTTGTAAATGGGATGAACCCACAAAACAATTCACTGCAATGTAATTAGTTTGACACGAATGCCTCAATAGAAAGGGAGAGAGAACAGTCAGTGAACCATGCAGTACTCTCCGTACCTTCCAATTACATCACAAAAACTTTAATTGTAAAAGTTTCAATTTTCTATCAACTTTGGACTCATTTACTTTTTGATTCATGATAGCCTTAAGAAAAAGCATAGAATTGTAATAATAATCAGAAAGTTTGCAAATGGCTGCAAAGAGTTTTAGTGCACTTTTACTGTGAACGCCTGTTTTGCAAAAATGACTAAAACTATTATTTACTTCAATCAGTAAGATGGATGCAATTGATGGAATATTTATCTATAAATACCTTTTGGTATTACAGAACTGAGATTTGCTGTAAAAAGGCATGCAGTTGAAGCTTTTTGCCTTGTGTTATTCAGGACAGAATTGCAGGAACGCCAAATCTCTAAGGAAACACATATTTATGCCAGATAAGAAGAGGTTGTGGATTGGTTGGTCAGTGGACTTTGGCTGAGGCATTGCCATTTGGAATGTATCAAACAATTAACAGCCAAGCTTTTGTTCAACTTAAATCCAGTAAATTGACTTTGATTGGTCAAGGCAGTCCCCAGGTCTTAATGGACTTCATCGTAAGGTCTTAAAAACAGTGTCTAGTGAGATAGTTGATCTGTTGGTTTTAATTTTCCAAAATCCTCTGGATATAAGTTTTCAAGTTGTTGGAGAATAATAAATGTATGCAACTATTGTATTTGAAAAGGAAAGGAAACAATGGAGGAAACTACAGACTAGTTGTCTTAACATCTGTAAATGGAAAAATATTAGAAACTATTACTAATGATATAGTAGCATGATTAGAGAAATTCAAGACAATCAGTTAGAGTCAACATGGTTTTGTGAAACTGAAAATCATATTTGAAGCTCTTTGAAGAAGTAACATACTATGAATAAAGGGAATTGAGAGGATGTACTGTACTGACTTCTGGAACTAAGGTACCACAACAAAGGTTATTCAGGAAAATAAAAGCTTTTTGTAACATTAGCATGGATAAATGATTGGCTGGCTAACTGGAAACTTTGGTCTAGACAAAGACAAAATGGATCATTTTCTGGTTGGCACGATGTAATGAGTGATATGCCACAAGGATCAGTGTTGGGGACTCAACTTTTTACAGTCTATATAAATGACTTGGATGGGGGACTGAAGGTATGGTTGACACAAAGCTGTAAGAAAATTGATTTATAAGGAGGATGTATGGATATCGAGAGGTTAATGAGTGGCAAAATGGAGTAATGCGAAGTTGCCTATTTTTGACAGGAAGATTTAAAAATGCACATTATCTAAATGGTGAGAGATTGCAGAGCTCTGAGGTGTGGAGGATCTGAGTTCCTCGTGCATGAACGGTAAAAGGTTAGTGTGCAGCTGCAGCAAGTAATTAGGAACCTTAATAGAATGTTATGTTTTATTGAGAAGGGAATGGAGTACAAAGTAGGGAGATTATGCTTCAGTTATACAGGGAACTGGTGAGACTGCATCTGCATTACTGTACTGTATTGGTCTCCTTGGGGAAGGATGCAGTTGAGTTGAGTATTGATTGGAGAAGGTTTACTGGACTAATAACCTGGAATGGGTGGATTGTCTTATGAGGAAAGGCTGGACAGGCTATGCTGATGTCCATTCAAGTTGAGAAGAGTGAGAGGCAATTTGAAAAATATAAGATCTTGAGGTGCCTTAACAGGTTGGCTGTGTAAAGGATGTTCCTTGTAAAAGAATTGAGAACTAGGAGGTCACTTTTTTTTTAAAAAAAGGACAAGAGCCACCCATTTATGTCAAAGATAAGGAGAATTTCCGGCTGAGAAATTCCTGAAAGTGTCCTTCAAAGGGAAGTGGAAGCAGTGTCTTTGACACTTTTTAAGGCAGAGCCAGATAGATTTTTGACAGTAAAGAAATGAAAGCTTTTGAGGAGGAATGTAGAGCATTCAGATTGTCCATGATCTTATCAATGGCAGAATGGCCTTGAGTTTGGGTAGCTTACTCTACTCCTGCTTGTAATCTATATGTAATACATGCAAGTGGCTACACTGTGAACAACTAATAATCTTAAATTGGTTGTTAGTCTGATTTTTAGCTCAGTTCAAATTGTTTATTAAATTTGATCACAGTATCACATCTAATGCTGGTCACTATATTCTGAGTCTTGCAAGCACAGGCTAGTTGAGTATGGTTAGTAATCTGTCTGCAGTGAACAACCAAAGAATGATCCATCAATTGTTTGAAAATATAGCCTACATCAGCACATTGCACCGCCACTGAAATTCATATACCACTTTACTAATTTGTGTGGTAGGCAGACTAACAGCATCCTATTGGTAATGAGCACAACTTGTGTTGCTGAGTGAAACGGCAAGCTTTATGCCTTCCTGAAATTTTTGAGAAACCAATCCTGAGGTAGACTAGGCATTATTCATGACAGGAAATGGTGACCTTTGGCGCATTCATGATGTCATGAAATGGATAACTGAATTACTTACAAATGTATTGAACTTGTGAGCTCAACATGTGTTCTTTAAAAGAATGACATACAAGCCTAATGATGGCTGAAGTTGTAAATTCAGTGGCTGTCTAAAATCCCTAAAATCTCACTTCTGAGAGTAATTGTAGCATGTCATGCCTAAAGTGTCAAAAAAAATCAGGCAGTAACAATTCAAAAGGAGAGATGCAATTCAAAAAAACTGCACTGTGATCGTTGGGTTGTGTCCCAGACTGCAGATGTGTTGAGTTGAAATAAATTTATCTCGAATATTGAGGAAAGGGAGCTCAACTAACTGCTCCGTTTCAGGACAGGATAGAATGCATTAAGACGTGTACCTTTTAACTGACTCAAATTAAGTGAAGTATTTAATGGTTTAGAGCATGGGCCCACCTTTTTGTTTTGTTTTCATTCCATGTGTGACACGAGGTGGTAGACTGGGCACAGTGGTAGCATACTTGCCTGAGTCAGATGTTGTGGGCTCAGAGCTCATGCCCAAAATTTGAGCAGGTAATCTAGGCTGACACTTAAATGTATTACTAAGGGAGTGCTTCACTTTCGGTGGTGTCCTTTTTCGGATGAGAACTTGAACCAAAGTCCCATCTGCCTCTTGTGTAGATGTAAGTAGTCCATAATGCTACTCAAAGAAGATCTAGGAGTTTTTCCCTATACCCCCCCTTGTTAATATATACCTCTTAACCAACATCATTTTAAGGTGAGAGAAGAAAGATTTAAAAAAGACATGAAGGGTAATTTTTTTTTTTTTACACAGTGGTTCGCGTATGGAATGGACTTCCAGAGGAAGTGGTGGATGCGGGACAGTTACAATCTTCAAAAAACATTTAGATAAGCACACGAATAAGAAATGTTTGGAAGGATATGGGTCCAAGTGCAGGCAGGTGGGACTAGTTTAGTATGGGATTGTGGCCGACATGGACTGGCTGGACCGAAGGGTCTGTTTCTGTGCTGTACGACTCTATGACTCTATCACTAAAATCAATTTTCTGGTTGCTTGTTTTTTTTTTTGGGATTTTGCTCTGCATTCATAAATTGGCTACTGTATTGCTTGTATTAAAATATTGACTGTTTTTCAGAAGTATATTGATTATAAAGAACACTGGGGTGTCCTGAGATCATGAAAGGCAAAATGTATATGTAATTCTTTCTTCATTGTTAATTCTCATTTTACCATTATAAAGCAAAGCTCTCTCGATGTTACAAATTATAAATATTGGGCGCATTAAGGGATGCAGATTAGATCCATTGTTACCTTATTTTGGTTTTATTCCTTAAAAAGCAAGGTGACATCTAATGTTTCAGAATGTGATTGTTTATTCTTCACAATGAACAAGTTGAAGCAGTTACTGACAGGCTGAATAAAATCTCTGCATTTTGCTTTGTTCTTCAAGATGCAATTGAATTTTAGTGGCAATACTCTGAGATATAGCTTTCTTGCTGCATCACCTCCTGCTTTTTATCACCAAATCCGTTTTTAGTGTAGCTAATAGACTGCTTGAAGCATAAAACTTCTTCAAATGTTTTACATGACATATTTGGCAGCTCTTCAAAGCAATTATTTGTTAAATGGAAAAAAATGAGGATATCCTGAGAAAGGAGAAGTGCTATACTTATCAATGCATACTTGTTCTCTTTTGTTTCTTCTAAAAAATTCAATGACGTATATCCACTGTGTAGTCTTTGCACACTAATTTTCTACCTCCTCAAAGAATTCCAGCTGATTAGTGAAGCATGGCCTTCTGCTTAAATCTCTGATAACTACTTCTCATGGACTTGGTGCTGTTTGGATAAATACTAACAGCATTCCATGTAATGTTTGCCCCACAACAGATTTTTAGCTGAATGATGTATAATTTGAGATTTATGTCTTTACTCTCTTCCTTCACATGTTAAGATAGCATTTCCAATATTGCAGTTCTGGAAGTAAGGGTCCTATGTAATGCACCATTTTTTCTTTTTGCTATCTGTAATACAATACCTTTGTTAATCATTTCACCTGATTTTTAATTTTTATTTGTTTGTAATCCTAATTTTTGTTGCATTCTATTCAGTCTTGGTCTTTGTATTGCTGTTTTTCTTCACAGATTTCTTTTCACAAGTGAGATGTGATCTGTTCACATTCAGTCTGCAGACATACTTCCAATATATTCACCTGCTATATTTGCCTTGAATTTTCTAAATGTCTATTCTTAATGGTCTTTCAATCCCATTTTTTAATGTCATTTTCATTTGTTTATAACTTCCATACTTTTAGCTTTTCGCATTTGCTTATTTATGCTTACTTACAAGCATGTTAATCAGCAATCAGTGCTAACTGTTGATGGTAATGTAATTTTTTTTCTTGCACGATCTGCTCCAATACTTAATTCCAAATATAGTCATGAAGAGATCACTCTTCTTGCATTGGACCCTTCTAGCGAAGAAAATAACCTGTTATCTATGAGGTCAGTCACCTTCTGTGCACAAATTTCAATAACTGCTGATGGATGGCCGAGGCATTTTATTGCACTGAGTCACTAGAACAGTTTAATCTCTCAAGAAAAACAACCCAATTTGCAGCATTATCTGGAGTTTGGTCACCCTGTGGATAAAACATTGCATTCATTACATCCTCTACCCTGAGTGCAAACCTATTTGTGTTCACACCAATGAATCAGCACCAAATAAATGTGGTATGAAATGGATATTGACTTTTGTACATCAAGTATTGTTTTCTGGTGACTGCTGTATTTGCTTCCTTGACTTCTAGTGGCTACTTGCTTATCTGCTTTCCTGTAGACTTGATTACTTCAGCACTCTCCTAGCCAGCCTGGTCTTCCACCACCCATAATCTTGAATTCATTCAAAATTCTGCTATCCGTATCCTAATCTCTCCATTTTGTTCCACGATTGTTGCTATGCTGTAGGGTCTCCCTTTGCTGCAATTCCTCTTGCACCTCAATTTTCAAACTCTTGGGAGGGAGCAGGTTCTATTCACTTAAAATGCACAGAGTGTCAGACCAGTCTAAAAGACTGAGCCAGTTCAGTTTGTGGACTAGCTGCATTCTAAGACAAATCCAAGTATGATGGAACAGGGAAATAGGCAAGTGGCGGTTAGTCTTTTATCGGTTGTGGTGGCAGGGTTGGGGCAAGGCAGTGTTGTGGTAATTCCACTGGACCTGTAATCCAGAACTCCAAATTAATGTTCTGGGGACATGGATTAAAAAACATCTTGGTGAAGTCTGAATTCAGTTTAATAAGTCTGGAAACAAAAAATGCATCTGGTTCACTAATGTCCTTCAAAGAAGAAAATCTGCCATCCTTGTGATTCCTGATCCACAGCAATTGTTGACTCTTAAGTGCCCTCTGGGCACTCGAAGAGAAATAAATGCTGACGTAGCCAGTGACACCCACATCCTATGAATTAAAAAAAAAAGTTGCTTGTTTAGCTTTCAAAATATATGGAATTTTTTGGTAATTGTAAGAGTTTATTAGTACAACTATGGCTTGTTACCATAAATAAATCTTATTGAGATTAATAGGGTTTCTTAATTGTACATTTAAAAAAATAATGCATTTAATCAATATAATAAATGCGACAGATGATGTGCTTGACTACAGAATGTGATCCAGGGCAAATATGCCTGTAGAAGGTGTAAGGTCATAAGGTGTAAAAGCAGAAGTAGGCCATTTGGCCCATCAACTTTGCTCCACCATTCAGTGAGATTGTGGCTGATTGGAATGCACAAAGTCTTGGTCTTGGTTTCATATTCTTGATGAGCCCAATGTTTACACAGATTCATAGTTTATTTGTTTTGGTTAACTTTGTCAAGAACCACTTTGCTGATTGCAGCAAACCAACCTGGATTCTGGGTGCTGGCAGTTGAGAGCTGGAATCCAAGTAGACTTCCCTGTCAGAACTCTTCTTGCTTCCTGAGTTCAGCAATTTCTTTTACCCTCCTTTTAAAGTCAGATACTAAATAACTAACAGTGTTTTCACTTTTAAAACTAACTCTAGACCCCTCTGATCAGGTTTTAATTCCAGATCTTAATTTTGTTCCATGTCTGCATGTATTTTTTAATGTCAAGTCTGAAGAATGTTTTTCTTTAGCCAAATGTCCAAATTATCATTCATAGCAACTGATTTCACCATCTTTTTTAAATTCAGGATCACTTTTCTTGAAATTTATTTCCATGATTTATTTCCTCAGAGCTCTTTTCCAGGGAGTACAGGTTTAGCAGATGGTATTCACTTAAAGCTCTTTTCCAGTAGATACAGGTTTAGCATTGACTCATTTTGCTTATGCAGTTCCCCTTTTTTCAAAATAAAATCCTCCATATCTGTTTTACGAACTTAGTTAAGGTTATTTCAGTGATCAGTCTAAAATACTCCTTTACAGGTAGGTCATGTGTTCTGTAAATTTTCTTTTCATCTTCCCATTCAGTTCAAACTTCATTTCATTGACAGAAACTTTCTTTTCCTTCACGTTGAAGTTCTGTGCCACTAGCATCAGATACAGTTGTGCCATTCTCCTTCAAAATATTAATTCCTTTTGTTTCAACATTACCTTTTTAGTATTGCTGTCTGCTTTGCCATACATCGCTCGCGTTTTCTGTCTTTAATTCATTTACTGTATCTCCACTTTTGGACAAATCTTTAAGCAATATTATTATAAAAAGATCCTTTTAATTTGAACATAAGAAATAGGATCAGGAGTAGGCCAGCTGGTACATCGAGCCTGCTCCACCAGTCAATAAGATCATGGCTTATCTTTTCATCGACTCAGCTCTATTTACCCGCCAGCACACCATAACCTTTAATTCCCTTTTACTGTTCAAAAATTTATCTTTGCCTTAAAGACCTTCAATGAGAGAGCCTCAACTGCTTCACTGGGCAGGGAATTCCACAGATTTACAACCCTTTGTGTGAGGAAATTCCTCCTCAACTCCGTGCTAAATGTATGCCCCCTAGTTCTAGTTTCACCTGCTAGTGGAAACAACCTCCCTGCTTCTATGTTATCTATTCACTTCATAATTTTATATCTTTCTATAAGATTTCCCCTCATTCTTTTCAATTCCAATGAGTGTAGTCCCAGTTTACCACATCTGTCTTCCTAAGCCAACCCTCTCAACTCTGGAATCAACCTAGTGAACTTCCCCTGCACCCCCTCCCGTCCCAGTACATTCTTTCTCAAGGAAGAAGACTTAAACTCTATACAGTACTCCAGGTGTGGCCTCACCAGCACTCTATACAGCTACAGCATAACCTCCCTGTTTTTAAACTCCATCCCTCTAGCAATGAAGGACAATATACTTGGTTCTACAATAACACAATAGTTGCATTCCTGTGCGACATCGCGTTATAGAAGATTTGTGCTATAGAAATAACGGGGCATATGGGAAGAGCAGGTTAGGGGCAGACCACCAAAAAAAATCGCTCAAAAATCATACAAAAGCCTAATACAAAGCATAGCACAGTTTGAATAAATGTTTAATTCATATCTAATAATGAAATAAAAGTAAATTTAACACCTTTGCTTGAAAATAAAACGTCAGGATGACTTGATGGGGGAGGAGGTTTTGATGTTGCTCTGTTGTTAATGCAGGGACTGAGGGTCGTCATCATTATCATCGTCATCATCACCTTCAGGTGCAGGTGCAGTTGCAGTTGCAGGGTTAGGATGAAAAATAGTTAATCCAGAAGTGGATGGCTGTGATTCATTGTCTTCTGACTGTTTCTTCGGGGTTGGCTTAAGAACAACATCCAGTTTTTGCTGCTTTGCCATTTTTCTTCTTTCCTAAAGAAACTGTTCATAGGGTGCCAAATAAGATCTTATTCCATGAAATGCTACCCTGCTGCATTCTGCATTGTAATCATTGTCCTTTAAGAGCTGCAACTGCTTCTCAATTTCCTTCAGGATAGAAGACAAAACAGATGTGGAAAGCTGTCGTGGTTCTACATCCTGGACTTCATCTTGTTCATCTCCAGGTTCCACTTCCCCCTCAGTGACAAATTGTTATAGATCAGCTGTAGCGAGGTCTTCACAGTGGGACTCAAGCAGCTCTTCAACATCCTTCCTCTCCACTTCTTCAAATCTAACTTGCTTTGCAAGATCAACACAATGATCATGTGATGACGCAGAGATCCTTTCGGCACTAACATTGCTTTGCGGACTTTGTCCTGAGCATGTGCAATCATGTGAGGTCGATGTGTACTCCTCTGTGCACTGATGGAATCGCGTTATAGCTAACACAAGTTCTTGTTTTAGAAATAGTGTTCCCTATTCATCAGTCATGGTTATAGTCAATTTGCGTTGCTGGAACACGCATTATAGCAGAACTGACTGTGTATTCCATTTGCCTTCTTAATTACCTACTGCACCTGCAAACCAACTTTGATTCGTGCACAAGGACACCCAGCTTCCTCTGCACAGCAGCAATTTTTCACTATCTAAATAATAGTTCATTTTGCTGTTATTCCTACCAAAATGGATGACTTCACATTTACCAACATTGTACTTCATCTGTCAGACCCTTGGCCACTCACAACTTATCTATAGCCCCCTAAAGATTTTCAGTGTCTTCTGCACACTTTCCTCTACCACTCATCTTAGTGTCATCTGCAAACTTTGACACACTACACTTGGTTCCCAACTCTGAATCATCTATGTAAATTGTAAACAATTGTGGTCCCAACACTGATCCCTGACAAATATCACTAGCCACTGATTGCCAACCAAAAAAACACCCATTTATCCTCACTCTTTGCTTTCTGTTAGTTAACCAATCTTCTATCCATGCTAATACACTACCTGTAATGCCGTGCACCTCTATCTTATGCAGCAGCCTTTTGTGCAGCACCTTGTCGAAGCCTTCTGGAAATTCAAATATAGCACATCCACTGGTTCCCTGTTGTCCACTGTACTCTTCATGTCTTCAAAGAGTTCCAGTAAATAAGGTAAACATTACTACTTGCTTTTCATGAACCCATGCTACATCTGCCTGATGGGACAATTTCTATCCAGATGTATCACTGTTTCTTCCCTTATAGATTCAAACATTTTCCCCAATACAGAAGTTGAGTTAATGAATGTATAGTTACCTCCTTTTTTAAACCATGGCATCCGTTTGCTCAGTTCTGTTTGTATAACTTCAGTTTCAACTCTTTTTTTCCACCAAAGCCATTGGAGATGACAATGCTTCCTCTCCAGCCAAATAATTTCCTAATAAAAACAAAATTGGCACCATCAGTAGACAAAATAGGAACTGTGTCCATAATTACAGGACTATTAATTAAACCACTTTTTAAATGAATTCTATACAAAGGAATGGGTAAACTTTAATATCTGTACCCTGCATCAGTACATTTCATTTCATTTCATTTCACAACTTTTCTGGAGGGAAATTCCAATCACCTTGCCAACAACTGTGAGTGTGCTGAAGTGATATCTTTAAGAGTAATCATTTGGTTCTCTACCTCACTGGATAAGAATGAGGACACTTCACCTTTAAACAGCAAACTTCCATAAATTTTTCCATCTTGTCTCACCTTGGTAGTGAGTACCTACAATTGTTGTGCTAGCTCACTGAGACAGTAACTTCTGGAAGAACATCCTGAAATCTTACAAATTTTAGTGTCTTGCTTTTTTCAGCCTTCATATGTCATTTTTACGACAAATATAACATGTTACTTCCCTTGAATCAACTATAACCTCTGACAGCATCTCCGAGGACGTCTGTTTCTTCCCCTAGGCAATTTACCCCAGTTTGATCTGATTTCTCTCTTGCCTGTTTCTGTGAGAATTCCTAGACAATGCCCTGTTATTACCATTCTTGTGAAACAACTCAGTCATCTGCAATTATTGCAACCTGTCTCATCTTAGAAACTTTGTCTTCCAGGTGGAGCCATACTACTGTCTTCAAGCTATCAACAGGAAAATTAGGGTAGATAAAGATAAACCATTTCCGCTGGTTGGGCCTTCTAGAACTAAGGGGCATAGTCAGAAAATTAGGGCCAGTCTGCTCAGTAAAGATGTTAGGAAACACTTCTACACACATGGGTGCTAGATGTTTGGAACACTTTTACACAAATGGCAGTGGATGCTGGATCAGTTGTAAGTTTGAAATCTGAGTTAGTTCATTTTTTGTAATGATGTGGAGGTGTCGGTGTTGGACTGGGGTGGATAAGGTCAGAAATGACATGAAACCAGGTTATAGTCCAACAGGTTTATTCGAACACACAAGCTTTCGGAGCCTCACTTCATTTTCAGGTGTTAGTGAGACGTAGTAACTGACACGGAATTTATAAGTGAAAGATCAAAGGGTGACACCATTGATGAGGAAGTATTAAACAAACCTAAGATGCTGTTAAATCTTTAATCAGTTAGAAGGTTTTAATTGATTAATATGTAAAGCAAAGGTATTAAGGAATATGGGTCAAAGGCAGGTACATGGAGTTAGGCTACAAATCGACCATGATCTAATTGAATCGTGAACAGGCTAGAGGGGCTGAATGGCCTACACCTTCTTAATTTCTTTTCTTATCTTCCGACTAAAGAGACACTATTTTTAATTTTTTTCCACGTGTATTACCTCTCTCAAATTTTTAAAGTCATTTTCAACTTTCATAGATCAATTGTATTGATCAAATATCATCTCCTTTTCTCATACTGACTTTGTTTCTTCCCAAAATTTCTATACTCAGTCTGTAAATTTATGGTACTAACATATAAGCATTTAGGATAGCAGCTTTCATTGGACTGGTCATTTAAAAGAGATAGGTTCATTTACAAAGTCTTTTGCATGAACTCGCAGCAACAATATAGTTCAATTTTCTCAAGATGTTGAAGTGTTGTGGCATTTTTCCAATTTAAAAAAAAGACATTTCAACACCTTCCTCACTAAATTCAGTTGCTAAGTGAATATTCCTAACCAAATCCAGCCAAGTGCTAAAACAGTTATCCACCAGATTTCCTGCTATTCCTTGTTTGCGCATTCGAAGCTTTCCTCTGGTGATTTCAATTTTCTTGCTTCCTCTTTTCTCTAGAATTGAAGGTCTTTTCCTTTCTACCTTTTTAAAAATTTTTTACTTTCTCTTTGAATTTGTAATACATGCTTCCACGTTTCGCTTTCTTTTACCTTCTCTTTCAATGTCAACTTTTCATTTCTGACTCCAAATCAAGTTGTTTCATTTGTCATTGCATTCTGGCTGACTTGATTGTGTGCTATCAGCATCACCCTTTCCTCCAAAAGGATGAGCCAATTATCAACAATATTCACCATTTTAGCCTCTATTTTTCAAGCTGACTTCTAATTTTTTCTGCCTCAGCCTACAAATTTAACATTAGTTAACTACTGCAAGGCACTAACAGACATGTTGTCTTTTCCAGCAATTCCCAGGTATTCATAATAGCTATTTTGACTTTTCATGGACTCCACTATTCTACATTTATAGCCTTTAAAATCAAATTCCACTGGAGCTTGTGTCCACAGTTAGTGTAACTAGTAACTTTTTAAAAAGGAGATAAATTTCTTCGTGAATAATGTAAATAACTGAAGGACAAGATCTCATGTTTTAAGCCTCCTACTGTAACAGGCAAACTAAGATGAACCTACACTAAATGTTTACTTGATAGGCAACCAGTACACCAAACTTTAACAAAAAGATACTTTTACTTTAAGTAACAAACTTTAGAAAGTTTTTTGTATTAAATTCACGGCATACCTTTTGGCAAGCATGTAGCTCTAAGGATTAAGTTTCAAGTTCATCCCATCTTATCATCAAGCTCCTTTCTTCCGTGTCCTTCCAAAATTGTTCTATACAGCCTTCTTGAATATTCTTCAACTGACTTCCATCGGTAAGGTCTCCTTATTCCTTAAATCTCCAAGAGTTTTTTTTTGTTTTGAATGGAGAACCAATCCTCATCACTGTGCTTGCTTGCCTACTAGCAGAAAAAGTCTTTCCTGCGCTTTTCATAGCAGCTGCTGTTTCTCTGTGTCTCTGCATCCTGTATATGCAAGAATGTGAAGAATTTCAAATTATGTACATAGGTTGGAGCATTGGACTGGTTCTCTTGTAGAAGAGAAGATTTAGAGGGGATTTGACAGAGTTATTTAAAATCAAGACTAGTTGGAGTAAATCAGAAAGAAAAAATAGTTCCCCTGATGGAAGATTCAAGAAAAAGAGAACAGAGATTAGGGTAATTGTCAAAAGAACCAATGGCAATATGAGTATAAACAATTTCCAGGAATGACTGATTAAGATTGAAATAGGTTTAATGAAAGTGTTTGAAGTATTTGGATTATTATCTGAAATAGGACAATGTGCAGGACTATGGAGAGAGATGTAAAATGGCACTAGGTAAATTGTACTACTTGAGAGTTGTAGTGCAAAATGTGGCATCTATACACCTATTTATTTTAGGTTTGCTTTTCCAGTTTTTTGAGTTAGTTACTGGGCTTAGGTGGTGGTTTGTGTGTCTGAAGTTAATAATTAACTTGTAAGTTCTTGTTGTAAGTTCCCTTGTAAATATTTCTGTAGTCACAGTGATTTCTTTTAAAAGCAAGTTTTGAGGCCTGGCTTTAGAGTGAATGGTTGTGTTTGTCACTAATGAACTTTTTAGATTGTTTTGTGAACCAGCTAGATAAATATTGGGACCTCAAGCTTTGTTGGAGTCTTCTGGAACTCGCTCTTTTTTAATTTTAAAGGAAACACCCATAGCTTAGAGAGGGAGAATGTTGTGTTTCAGTTTTTATTTTGAGTGGAGCAGTCTTGTGAAGAAGTCCTTGGAATAGGATGGCTGTCTAGACCCATGCTCCTGTGAAGGAATGTTTTTATACAGTAAACTAGGTTACCTTAGAATGAAGAACTAGTATTGGTTCCAGGCCAGGGATAAAACCCTGACGAGGTTATTTAAAGCTTTGAGTACATTGAAGCTCAGGTGAATGATGGCTCCAGGAAAAAACTATCTGTAGCTCAGTCTAAGTGTTGAAGTCATGAGTGACTTTAAACCTACAGAGGTGTTAGCTACAGGGACTCTAGTGTGAGTACTTTGAATGGTGTTTTGGTTACTGTGTCAGGAGTGTTTTGGGTACGAAAGAAAAGCTGTTTTTATTTTCAATTTATAAAGGTATGTCTTGAGTTTAATAGGATTATACTTTTTATTGTGTGTTTCAAAATTATTTTAATTTGTATTATAAGTACACCTCACCTCAGTGAATGGATGACCCTTTAGAACTGAGATGAAGTGGAATTTTTTCAGCCAGAGTGGTTTATCTGTAGAACCCAATACCACGGAGTGCTATGGAGGCCAAGTCATTAAGTCTGTCTAAGACAGAGATAGATAGGTTCTTGATTGGTAAGGAGATCAAGGGTTACAGGGAGAAGGCAGAAGAATGTAGTTGAGAAATCTATCAGCCATGATCAAATGACAGAGCAGAGACAATGGGCAGAATAGCCTATTTCTGTTTCTATGTCTTATTACATCATTTGATTTATTCTATATTAATTATACTTTTTTTGTTAACAAACATGTTTTATCATTAAAGCAAAATCTATAGTATTGCGTTTCTTTCTTCATTCATGAGATGAGAGTGTCGCTGGATAGGCCAGCATTTATTGCCCATCCTTAATTGCCCAGAGGGCACTTTAGACACCCAGCAACGTAGTGACTTTTGAGTCACACGCAGGCCAGACCAGGTAAGAATTGCAGTTTCCTTTCCTAAAGGACATTAGTGAACCAGATGGGTTTTTCCTGACAATCAACAATGAATTCATGGTCATCATTAGATTCTTAATTTCAGATTTTTGTTAAGTTCAAATTCCACTATCTGTTGGGCAGGATTCGAACCTGGATCCCCACAACATTATCTGGGCCTCTGGATTACCAGTCCACTAGGCCATCGTCTCCCTGTGAGTGTGCTCAAGTACGTGCTCAGGTTTGTGTGAGAGACCTCTTCATTAAAACTAAAAAAAATAAAAATGTGATCTATCATGCTAAGTTCCTGTCTGGGATCAGACTTGTCTGGTAATAACATCAGATGGGATCATAACAGAACTGCTGCAGACAAGACAGATCAAATGGGCTCCTTTCTGGGATGTAAAATAAAAATCTGTGATTCTGTGTTTTGCAAAGCAACTGTCCCACGTGTGCAGCCAGTCACATGATTTTTAATAGGTTCCATATACAGGTAGTACGATACCTGATTAAGAACATTTCATTTCACCTGAAATGAAAAGAGACATTTTAAAACATTGTCCTGTAAAATTTGACAATTGTAGCATTATAGAAGTAAAGCTCGCTTAGCTGTGTTCATGAGGCAGTAGTCTGGCCAAAGTGGAGTATTTTTTAAGCACCTCTACGATGTTTGTGTGTAATGGTAGAGGTCAAATGGCTATGGCAGACCAGGAAGGACATTTCTACATGATTACATTTCAAGCCAAACATTCCCCTTTTATTAATAAAAAGCACTACTGTGTGTACATTTTGAATTATCCACACAACTGTTCTCGTACATTAGCAGTTTGATATTCCCATTAGTCTCTGCATGTTCATTGCATACATAGTCTTTAAATCATGATTATCAATTAATGACACACAAGTGCATTGTTATGGACAGTTAATGTGGCCTTATGAACCATGTTCTTGCTTCCTTTCTTGAAGTGACATCTAGGTGGAAACTGTAAACTGAGAAAGTGTGGTTGCTGGATGAGGTGAATGCCTACCAGCGACAGCTCCATAGCTGACTGTGGGAAGAAATGGTCTAGCCTACTGGCACTCTGAAAACTGCTGGAGAACAGGCACCTGCTCAGCCCTAAGCAGGGGAGGACCCTGTAATATCAGCGATCAGGCAGTTGGTCAAATTACAGAGAAATGCAGGAGGCAGGTATGGGATGAGATGGTCCTGATTACCCAGAAGCTGCAATTACACAAAATCCTGCGCTGTCTGTCTGCCTCCATGGGCAGGTTGGCAGCTGCCATGGAGAGCCATGCTCAGGGTCTGTTGGTCATATACACCACATGCCATAGTGCGCACACACGCACCACACCCATCTTCACATACATACACACACCCACATGTCACACACCAAACGCACAAACCATCCCAAATACACACACAGCATACCCCATGCACCCCACACGACAAAGATGCGCACACACGCATGTGCACAGAACACACACACACACACAACACATCATGCCACGCCACACCACACCATACAGCCACTATACACCCATCTTGAATGGCAAGCACAGGGAATACATGGGAACTTCCCCAAATGTCCTTCCAGTTACACTGCTGGCAACTATTTTAGAAGCACTTGGAAAGACTCTATTCTGACCAGATTGCTGCCTTATGAACACAGAACATGGTGCCAGAAATGAACCTTCTATTGAGTATGGAAGAAATGTATAAAAGCACAGCTATTCAGAGAGCCAGACTAGAATGTGTAGCAGCTTTCAAAGCTCTGAAAAGAACTGAAATAAACAAAGGAAAGGACAATAAAGGCTGTAGTGATTGTAACAAAGTCAGGTGGCTGGACATCTTAGAATATTAGTTCCCTGATTGGGGCTGTTAATCTGGTCCATTTAGGGAGCTCTGGCTGACAGAAAAAATGGGGAGTGTCAGAGATGTTGCCACTCTGACAGCTGACTCTGAAGAGGCAGTGCTAAAGTCAAGGACTGCTCATGTGTGAGTAAAGGGTGACTTGATGATGGAATACTGGCCTCTGTGGAGTTATTTCAAAGGCCACCACTGCAACCCTGAGCAAGGAAAGGTGGCTGCAGCTTTTGTGTTACCAGCTTCAGTTGAAACTGAAAGCGAATATGAAGAAAAACTGTAAGTTGTTCCACACATAATGCTAAAATTACAAAAGAGCAACAAATCTATTTAACAAGCCAGTGAAGCTATGTTTCACTGCACTCGTACCACTACTGGGAAAAGACTGTTTCAAAGTGTATTCCACCCTGAATGTGTCAGAAGAACAGAAAAAAAATTGCAACAAATTAAAAATCCCTGCAGCCATCCTTTGAAACCCAACTGAATATAAACTTATGAAACATTGTGGATGGAATATTATAGGGGTCTGATTGATGTGGTCTGTTGTGAGATGTGTGACAGAATTGGATGAGAAGTGCAGTGAGGCCCATCTTGCTGTTGAGACTATCTCACTCCATCTTTTATCTTCTTCACAATGCCCATGGTGAGATTCCCATCAGGCAGCAGCGAGATGTCAATTGATGGTCAATATTCATTGCCAGATGCCTTGTTAACAGCACAACTCATTTCATTGATACTCCGACTCCCTTCTTACCAAATTGGTCAAACAAGCCAGACATTGGAAATATTTGACAAGGAAACTAGTGTGCCTGGCGAAATCAGCTTGCTGCTTGTTCAGACTGATTCTCCATGTTGGAATCGGGGCAACAGTATCTTGGGGCACGATCCATGGGCAGCACACAAATGTACTCTTCCTCCATGGACACTGGCATTTGGAAGCAGCTAAGCCATTGTGACCATCCTTGCTCATTCTTTTATATTCACTCGTCAGATGTGAGCGTCACTGGCTGGGCCAGCATTTATTGCCCACCGCTAATTGCCCTTCAGAAGGTGGTGATCTGCCTTCTTGAACCGCTGAAGCCCATGTGCTATGGGTAGACCTACAATGCCATTTGGGAGCGAATTTTGTTCCCGCGGCACTGAAGGAACGGCAACTTACTCCCATGTCAGGATGGTGAGTGACTTGAAGGGGAGCTTGCAGGTAGTGGTGTTACCATATATCTGCTGCCCTTGTCCTAGACGGTAGTGGTTATAGGTTTGGAAGGTGCTGTCTAAGGATCTTCCAATGTCTGCAGTGCATTGTGTAATTGGTATACACTGCTGATAATGAGCTTAGATGGTAGAGAGTGGATGTGGTGCCAATCAAGTGGGCTGCTTTGTTCTGGTAGGTTTCAAGCTTGTTTACTGTTTTTGCAGCTGGACTCATCCAGGCAAATTGGGAGTATTCCATCACACTCCTGACTTGTGCCTTGCAGATGTTGAACAGACTCTGGGGAGTCAGCAGGTGAGTTACTTGCTGCAGTATTCCTAGCCTATGACCTGCTCCTGTAGCCACGTGTTTATACGGCCAGTCCAACTCAGTTTTTGGTCAAAGATAACCCTAAAATGTTAATAATGAAGGATTCAGTGATGGTAATGCCATTAAATTTCAAAAGCTGGTGGTTAGGTCATCTCCAAAAGGGAGACAGTTACTGCCCGGCACTTATGTGGCGTGAATGTTACTTTGCACTTGTCAGCGCAAGTCTGGATATTGGCCAGGTCATGCTACATTTGTACATGATTACATTTCAATGCAAACACACTTGGTCACTGCTTTGTTATATTAGAAGTGAAATGAAACTAATGAAATAACTAATTTGGAAAACAAAGTAAAATACTGAAGATGCTTGGGAATCTGAAAAATAAATCAGGTTGTATTTGGCAGACCAGACAGCTTCTAAGAGCAAAACAGATCAATGGTCTTTCATCAGATCTGATAAATGTGGTAATTGACAAATTTCTGTTCTGTTACAGCATTGCAAGCATTGATGGAGATTGATTGATTTAATATTTACAACACTGACAACATCTGAACTTTTTTATTTGCTGAAGGGTTTTGTCCAATCCTCTAAGCTTTTGGAAAAAGTGCTATCAGTGTCGATTAATCTGTGCAGCATTATATTGCTACGCAAAACTCTTGTCATACAAAGGTCTTTTGTCTTCACCCCTCTGATAATGTGTAAATATTTTTGTCCTTGCATAATCTTCAAAACAGTCTAATAGTTTGCTGGAATTAGCAAGTTAAATTAACAGAAATATATTGGATTGTTCTGTGTGTACAATGTAGAACAAAACTGCTAACTAATGAATAATTTCAGCTTGATACAGAATTACCACTGTATGCCACAGTGGGTTGAAAAATAATTGAACTGAAGTAAGGAATGTTAACAAGCTCAAATGTCATAGCCTTGAAAAGCTGACATTTAAGTCAATCTGCACATACACTGTCCACCTTTACTCAACTTTTGCAAGTTTCACGTGAAGCTTTTATTTCTTTTGTTTCAAAAAATAAACTTGCAAGTTTAACACATGATGGACAAATTATTCTGTGATTGCTCATGTGTGACCATGATTAGACACACAAAATCTGTATGAAAATCATGTTGGGGGAAGGGGAATGAGTTCTTGCTGAATACTAATTGCCTGCAAGTTGTTTAGAAGATTGTAAGAATGGAGGATTTGTTGTAAATTGGCCACTTGCTCTATTGTGCATAACTGAGAGATTAGACCGGTGCTGTAAAGGTGCCAGACTTGTAAAATCCAGCATTGATTTGGTGAATAGTAAAGGAGTAGTTGGAGTGAGGGGAGGACGGGGAGGAAAAGAGTCTGTGAGATAGCAGCTGATTTTCTTTCAAATCTTGTTCCCTACTGTTTAAACTGCTCGCTGCGTTGCCTTGAAGAGATAAGTGTGTGGACCTTTTAGATTGTCATTTTATCAACTAGTCTGGCTCTTGGTCGAGAGGTCTTATCTTGCTTTATCAGCTGCCAGCTCTATGCCCGCCAATGCTTGCAAGCTTCTCAGCCCTGTATGCAGTTTGACAAAGAACTCAAAGTCCGGCAGAAGACTGCCTGGCCATTCTGAGAAGTTTAAATTATTTGTTTAACCCCTGCCTTGAACTTCCTATCAGGAGGTCACAGAAACAGCTATGTAAAAATGTGATTTACTTGCTGTTTATTTGTGAGTAATTGCTCAAGTTATGTTTTTGTTTACTTCTTTTGGAAAAGGAAGGCCTATTTTAAGATTTTTGGGGGAGTGGACATTAAATTTTGAGTTGTTCCTGATTTATGTTTGCCCTCCCATGGCACGCCTCCATGGGAGTTATATTTGCATAGAAATGAAAAGGTGAGTTAATGAGTTATGGGCTTATACTGACCTTCCAAATACGCATGGATAGTGTGTGCAGCTCCACTCATTTTCCGATTTTTACATTGCATTCTGCCTTGTAATTTACAACCCATCTACTTGCCTGATTGCCTGAAGAAACCAAATATTTTACAGCTACACCCTCCCCTAGGTTATAGGGCAATTTGATCCCAGCCTCCTTCATTCTTTTATTTTTGCATCACAGCTAGACTGGAATCATTTGTGTGCACAACAAAGTCCTGCTCCAGTATGTCAAATCAATCTGGCGTGTTTATTTAAGTCACCAACATGGATTCAGACTCAGATTCACCTTTCAATTACTCCTGGCCATCATTGCCTAAGATGAGGATTCAGCGCAGGTTATCCAAACAAGGTAGAAGTTATATGTAATTTCTTTAAAAGAAACATCTGAACTTTTTTAGTTCTTGTATTTTATTTCTTCTTAACAGAAGAAGAGAAAGGTTAAGGAGGAAGGTTCCTGTCATGTGCTATAAATAATTTATTTTGATATATACGACATGCAATGTTGACCAGTTAGTTCTGAAGCATGAATTTTTGTTAGATACATTATTTTCTAAATTTAGTTTTGTTTTAAAGAACATCAAAACTAACAAAGATTGTTTGCCGTGAGAATTAATTAATTAAAATGAATCTTAATTACCATAGTTGTGTTTCCTGACCAGGTGCGCCACACTTGGTTGAGTATGAGCTGTCTGCTCCAATGTTTAGGATAGATAACAAAGTAATCCTTTTTATTATTTGCTAAATCACACATACAGGCATTTAGTCAAAGTCCAGTTTTGGATGGTAGACTAACCACCATAAATACTGACCTACAGATTAACTTGGCTCAGAATAAAAGTGCAATTTTAAGCAGATATTGCAGTTTAAAAACAAAAACACAGTTAGTAGAAAGGTCTATACCTTGGACATAACCCTGTTGTTCTCTCGACCAGATACTGTTCCAGCTGCTGTGTTTTTACATTTTATGGTTTTATTACTAAGTTAATTCTAAATCATGCATAGAATTAAGTGTCATCAAAAAAGAACTAGTTAATGTAACAACTGTTCTTGAATACGCTTTGTATTGTAATGTCAATCCAAGGAGGTTAAAAATATGCACCACTTTTAACAATGAGTCTAATAGTGTTAATGGCTTTAGAAGATAAACAAATTGAGAAAATTACTGTGGCATGACATAGTTTTTCCTGTTGGCTATTAGTTTCTGTATAGATATGAGATGCATGTTGGTGTCTTCTGATCAGTTTGCAAGTTCAACAATTGATAACAATACCATTTTGAAAACCACATAGCTCATCTGAACTTGACTCCACTAGCATACTTGTTCACCATGACCCTTGATTCCCCAGTATATTCAAAAATGTGCCTAACTTGCCATTGAATATATTTAGTGAAAGCTTTTAGTGCTCTCTAGGGTAGAAAATTTCTACGATTCAGATCTTCTGAGAGAAAAAAATTCTTCCTCGTGATCGTTTTATTTGGGCAGCTTTTTCTGAAACCATTTCCCCCATTTCAAATCTCCCAGTGGGGGGGGATATATCCTCTCACCAGCTATCATATCAAGCCCCCTCAAAACTGCATAAGTTTCAATGAGATCATCACTTATCCTTCTAAGTTCCAATGAGTATAGGCCAAACATGCTCAACCTTCCCTTACAAGATAACCCTTTCATCCCAGGAAACAACATAGTAAAACTTCTCAATGTAATAAGTTACTCTTGAAATGAGGAAACTAAAACAACACACAGTAAGCTAAATGTTGTTTCAGTAGTGCTCTGTAAAACTGTGACAAGACTTCTAAACTATTATACTCCTCCATCTTGCTTAAATTAAGCCTGCACCGACATGCTGCCCGTCACAACTAAAACCCCCTACCCTTCTGGGGACCGTATCCCTCTGTTCCCTAATTATTCATGTTTGTCAAGACGCCCTTTAAAAGTCACTATAGTATCTGCTTCTGCTTCCACTACCTCCCCCGGCAGTGAATTCTAGGCACCCACCACCCTCTGTGTAAAAAAAAAACTTGCCTTGTACATCACCTTTTAAACCTTGCCCCTCACACCATAAACCCATGGCCCCTGGTAACTGACTCTTCCACCCTGGGAAAAAGCTTCTGGCTGTCCAGTCTGTCCTTCATAATCTTGTAGACCTCTATCAGGTCCCCCCTCAACCTCCATCGTTCAGCGAGAACAACCCAAGTTTCTCCAACCTCTCCTCATAGCTAATGCTGTCCATACCAGGCAACATTCTGGTAAATCTTTTCTGTACCCTCTCCAAAGCCGCCACATCGTTCTGGTAGTATGGCGACCAGAATTGAACACGATATTCCAAATGCGGCCTAACTAAGTTTCTATAAAGCTGCAACATTACCTGCCAATTTTTAAACTCAATGCCCCAGCCGATTGAAGGCAAGCATGCCATATGCCTTGTTGACTACCTTCTCCACCTGCATTGTGTGTCACACCTGTGATTACTGTTCCCGAGCAAGTACTTGTTGCACCTGCAAGCTAAACTTTTCTGATTCATGTACGAGCATGCCCACACTCCTCTGGCTGCAACGTTCTGTAGCCCTTCTGTTGCTTCTCTCCTTCCTAGCAAAATGGATAACTTTGCATTTTCCCACAATAGGGGACACAGTTTCAGAATAAGGGCCATCCAAATAGGACAATGTTCCATCTGCCTAAATTTTGCCCAGTCGCCCACAGACAGGTAATGTGATCCTTCACAAACAGATCATTTGAAAGGAGGTGATGGTGTCAGGAGCCAGTTGATATTTTTATGATTATTGGGGTGCTTTTTGTAACTGTACCCTGAAGATCCCTCTTTGTATATCTGTACTGCCATTCCCAGTAATCAGTCTGATAAAGCTTCATTGCACTCCCTCCTGAGCCAGAAGATCCTCCCTCAGATAAGGAAACTAAAATTGCAACAACATCTCCAAGTGTGGACTCACCAAGGTCCTGTACTTTTGCAGCAAGACATCTCTGCTCCTGTACTCAAATCCTGTCACATAAAAGCCAACATAACATTTGTTTGTTCACCACCGTCTGAACCAGCATTCTGTCTTTCAGTGTCTTAGAATCACAGAATCATGGAATCCTTAAACTGTGGAAAGAGGCCTTTCAGTCCATCGCATCTACACCAACCCTCCAAAGAGCATCCCACACAGACTCAGTCCCCCAACCCATCCTCATTATTTCGCATGTCGCATGGCTAATTCCCCCTAGCCTGCACATCCCCGGACACTACGGGCAATTTAGCATGGCAAACCCACCTAACCTGCACATCTTTGGACTTTGGGAGGAAACCAGAGCACACGGAGGAAACCAATGCAGACATAGGAAGATTGTTAAAACTTCATGCAGACAGTCACCCAAAGCTGGAATCCAACTGTTGACCTAGGATACCCAAGTTTCATTACATGTTCAGCTTTCCTAATCTATCACTATTCAGAGAATAATCTGCCTTTTTGTTTTTGCTACCAAGTGGATGACCTCACATTTATTCATATTTTTTTCAGCAGTCATGTCCCTCACTCAACGTGTCCAAATAACACTGAGCCATCACTGCGTCCTCCTTATCCAGCTTTGCGTTGTCTACAAACTTGGAGATCTTCCAATTAGTTCCTTCATATAAACCATAAATATGTATTGTGAATAGCTGGACTCCAAGCACTGATCCCTGCAGTAACCTACTAGTCCCTGCCTGCCACTTGGAAAAAGGCCATTTTTTCCTACTCTTTGTTTCCTGTCTGTCAGCCAGTTCTCTATCCATGTCAGTATACTATCGTAATCCCGTGCAATTTAATTTTACATGCTAATCTCTTAAATTGTGACCTTAACAAAAGTCTTCTGAAAGCCCAAATAAACCACATCCACTGGATCCCCTTCACCAACTCTACTGGTTACATCCTTGAAAAATTCTTGTAGATTTGTCAAGCATAATTTCCCTTGCATAAATCCATGCTGATTCTGTCCCATCTTGTCATTGTTTGCCTAGTGCTTTTCTGTTAAATGTCTTATAATGGACTCCAGAATTTTCCCCACTACAAAGCCAGGCTAAACAGCCTGTAATTCCCTGTTTTCTCTCTATATTGTTTTTCAGATAGTGGGGTTACATTAGCTACCTCCGAATCCATATGAACTATTCCACAGTCTACAGAGTCTTCAAAGATATCTACTAATGTGTCCACTATTTCTAAGCCACTTCCTTAAATATTCTGGAATGTAGCTCATTGGGCACTGGGGCTCTCTTGGCTTTTGATCCCTTCAATTTCTCCAACAACATTTTCCCACGAATACCAATTTCTTTCATTTTCTTCTGCTCATTCGACATGGTGCTCCCCCACAATTCTTGGGCTTTTATTATCATTCTCCCCAGTCAAGATAGAACGACGACGGTATTTAATTGGTCTGCTATCTTTGTTCCTATTATAACATTGTCTGTTTTTGACTGTAAGGGGCCTACATTTGTCTTCACTATCCTTTTTCTCTTCACATACCTACAGAAGCTTCTGCCATCTCTTTTTATATTCCCCATAAGCTTACACTTGTGCAATATGTTAACCCTCTTAATTAATCCCTTTGTCCTCTTTTGCTGAAATCTAAACTGCTTCCAATCTTCAGGTCTGCTGCTTTTTTGGCCAATTTGTATGCCACTTCCTTGGTGTTATCCCTAATTTTCCTTTTTAGCCATGGTCAGGCTACCTTTCGCATTTTATTTTTGATGCCAGACAGGAATGAACAATTTATACCCTGCCTGACCTTGTTGAACGCCTATAGAGTACCTGCTAGTGACCTTCCTTCTTTGCTACTTCTCACCCCTCCCTTATAATAAGAGTCAAATTGGAGTGATGCACCCATTCCACACTTTTTTAATTCACTCATTCACGGAATGAGGGCATCACTGGCTTGGCCAGCATTTATTGCCTATTCCTAACTGCAGAGAGGGCACTTAAGAGTCAACCACGTTGCTGTGTGTCTAGATTCTCATGTAGGCCAGACCAGGTAAGGATGGCATATGTCCTTCAGGGAAGGACATCAGTGGACCAGATGGGATTTTCCTGACAATTGACAATGGATTCATGGTCATCATCAGACTCTTAATTCCAGAGTTTTAAAAAATTCAATTCAAATTCCACTATCTACTGCAGTGGGACTCAAATCTGGGTCCTCAGAACAATACCTGGGTCTCTGGACTAATAGTCTAGCAATAATACCACTAGGCCATCGCCTCCCCTGTTATTGCTCTGGTGTCATATTTTGCAGGACCTTCACTTGGTTGTGTATGAAACAGTCAACACTTATTACTTTGAGGAAACTAAAATTCTGAGGATTTTAAATGCAGAGGTTCCGCCAGCTAATTGCTAAAATTATTTTTTGTGGGAACAAGAAAAACAGGAGTGCTCTTCAGGCTCCTTTAAGAATAATGTGGGCTGCTGCCACTCACAGTCCCCAACCCCTTTCACAGTTGTGACAGGTCCAACCCTGTTCTGATGCACTTAACTAGTGCAGGTGGGCTGTCCTGGGGAACCTGTTTCTATCCACAGGGATCAGGCAATCAGGGCTGAACCTTTTGTTAACACTGCTAGGGCAGTCGAAAGCTACCAGAAAGTTAAAATACAGCTCTCTCATTTCTGCCTGCAGTGTAGAATTCTACTCTGCTAGCGAGGTGGCAAACTACTCGTGGGTTTCCATCAAAGACCTGATGGTGTAGCATGGTCACATTCTAAGTGAAAATTCATCACACAATTTTCTGTTTTCATTTCAAATGACTGGCAGCTACCATTAACTAACTAAGCAAATTGCTATATTGGAGCTTCTGGATTTTGATATACACTTTCTAAAACCAAGCTTTACGACCCAACATATACCAGCTGTAATCTGTGTTGTGGTATTACATTGCTCAAAATGCCCAAGTACCAATATGTCTCTATGCACAGCCAGTTCATAAATAACAAAAAAGCAAGAAGTGAAAACCAGGGCATTTAAACTGCATTTAGGAAGTTATCAGGATGCTGGGGACTTTAAGGAAAAACTGGAACTGACCTGGGAAAACTGGGATATCTGGTTACCTTCTCTCCTGTGTGGTAGCTATCATGAGCAAGTTGGATCTTGTAAAGGGGAAAAATGTAGTTGGATACAACTTGCTAAACTACTGTTCCTATAACTTAGTTGAATATAGTTTTACTTGCCCAGTGAGGAATATCATGTGGTATTTTCTAGCACTCTTAGACATGCAATCTCTGAGGAAGAAGCTTCTTTCACTCCTGTTTCCAAAAGAGGTACAATTACCAAATGTTCTTTTCAATTCAAAATTTACACTGCAATGTTCTTGCTGTTAAAAGATTAAGAATCAAACAATGAACAATTTCTCAGTGCTGGTTTCTGAATGGATAGACCGTTAACACACTGAAACACGTATGGAATGCAGCGTGATTTTTCATGCATATTTGTTTTAGTAGTATCTTCTGTTTCATACTCTGCTCTGCATGATTGGATTCATTGTACTTTAGGATGACTTGATTAGAATGCAACCCCACAGGGTTTGACACTGAAACTACTCCCCAGTCAGCCTACATGCTGGAAACTTGTATTACCTGCCCAATGCTTTGACTGTGTTCCAAAACTGAAGAGATTTGTGAATGGCTGTTTAAATTGCCTAATGTAATTTTCCAACTGTGCCTCAGTCCTGCATCTGGGACTATTTTAGCTGGTGCAGTTCAACATGTTGTTACAATTGAGCTTTTATTTGCCAATTCTGTATAAACTCATTAACCTTTTGGTTGGCAGAGAAAAGCTATCAATAAGATGCAAATAGATTGGCATGTGCTTGTAATGCAGAGAACAAAGGAAGAACTTGCAATTACATGCACCTTTCATGATGTCAAGAAATCCTGGTTTACAGCAAAAGGAGTCTCTTCAAAATCTAGCTTCTGTTGTAGAACATCGAACATAGAACAGCACAACAAGGCCAGGCCCACATATCTGTGTCACTGGTGTTGTCATTCTAAAACAATCCCATCTGGCTGCATGTGGTCTGTACCCTGTATATATTGCCTGTTCATGTGTTTGTTCAAATGCTTGTTAAACGTTGCTATCATATCTGCTTCAACTGCCTCCCCTGGCAGTGCGTTCCAGACATCCTACCACCCTCTGCGTAAAATTCTAGCCTCATTTAAACACCCCCTGCCCCCCCCACCTTTAAACAAATGCCCCCAAGTTTTTGACATTTCCACTCTGAAAAAAAGACTCAGACTATCTTCCCCCTCAGCCTCTGATGCTCTAGCGAAAACAATCCAAGTTTATCCAATCTCTACTTAGAGCTAAAACACTCCAATCCAGGCAACATCTGGTAAACCTCTTGATAACAAGGTTCAGAGCTGGATGAACACAGCAGGCCAGGCAGCATCAAAGGAGCAGGAAAGCTGAGGTTTCAGATCTGGACCCTTCTTCAGAAATGGGGGAGGGAAAGGGGGCTCTGAAATAAATAGAGAGAGGGGGAGGCGATGATGCAAGGTGGATAGAGGAGCAGATAGGTGGAGAGAAGACGGACAGGTCAAGGAGGAGGGGATGGAGCAGTAAAGGTGAGTGTAAGTAGGGAGATAGGATGGGGTTTGGTCAGTGAGGAGGGAGGGGCGGGTAGGTGGGAGGGAGGATGGACAGGTCAAGGAGGCAGAGATAAGGTGGGCTGGTTTTGGGATGAGGTCAGGGGTGGTAAGATTTTGAAGCTTGTCAAGTCCACATTGAGACCATTGGGCTGCAGGGTTCCCAGGCGGAATATGAGGTGCTCTTCCTCCAGCCTACGGGTGGCATCGTTGTGGCACTGCAGGAGGCCCAGAATGGACATGTCGTCCAAGGAGTGGGAGGGGGAGTTGAAATGGTTTGCGACTGGGAGGTGTTGTCGTTTGTCACAAACCGAGTGTAGGTGCTGCACAAGTGGTCTCCAAGCCTCCGCTTGGTCTCGCCGATGTAGAGGAGGCCACATCGGGAACAGTGGATACAATATACCACATTAGTGGATGTGCAGGTGAACATCTGTTTAATGCGGAAGGTTTTCTTGGGGCCTGGGATGGAGGTGAGGGGGGAGGTGTAGGGGCAGATGTAGCACTTCCTGCGGTTGCAGGGAAAAGTGCCAGGAGCGGTGGGGCTAGTGGGGAGTGTGGAGCGGACGAAGGAGTCGCGAAGAGAGCCGTCCCTCCAGTAGGCAGATAAGGGTGGGGAGGGAAAAATATCCCTGGCAATGGGGTCAGATTGCAGGTGGTGGAAGTGGCAGAGAATAATGCATTGTTTCTTGGGGCCTGGGATGGGACCTGTCCGTCTTTTCTCCCACTTATCCGCTCGTCCCACCTCACTGACCAACCCCCACCCCCACTTCCTACCTACTAGCCTCATCCCCGCCTCCTTGACCTGTCTGTCTTCTCTCCACCTATCTGCTCTTCTATTCACCTTCTATCATTGCCTCCCTCTCCATTTATTTCAGAGCCCCCTTCCCCTCCCCCATTTCTGAAGAAAGGTCCCGATCTGAAACGTCAGCTTTCCTGCTCCTCTGATGCTGCCTGGCCTGCTGTGTTCATCCAGCTCTACACCTTGTTATCTCAGACTCCAGCATCGGCAGTTCCTATCATCTCTCTGGTAAACCTCTTGTACCCTTGCCAAAGCCTCCACATCCTTCTTATAGTGTGTTAACCAGACTGCTTCCAATACAACCTTCCTATTATGTGTCAACCAGAACTGCACATAATAATCCATGAAATTATCCAGTTATAGTTCAGAAAGCAGAAAATGTTGTCTAAGGTTTTGGAGTAGATTTGTAGCTCGGGTTGTGGGTGTTGGGGTTGGTTGGCTTGCCGAGCTGGTTTGTTCCGCAGACATTTCGTTACCGTGCTTGGTAACATCCTCAGTGCAGCCTCTGATGAAGCGTCGGAACACATTGAACTCGACCCCATATACATTCCACTACGGAGGAAACCCGGAAGTGAGGCAATCCATCGCAACGGACCCCAGAGTTTAAAAACCAGGCGGGAAAACACGCTGACGCTTCAGAGGCCGCACTGAGGATGTTACCAAGCACGGTAACGAAATGTCTGCGGAACAACAAACCAGCTCGGCGAACCAACCAACCTCAAGAAAATGTTGTCATTCAAAAGAATGAATTATTCTAGAGGAGCAGTTGCAATACAGAATCCCATCCCCCCCATATTGTTGAGAGAAACCTCAAAGAACATTACAGGCGGGGTTGCACTTGAGGTCAAATTGAGAAAAAGTTGAACTTTTGTTTTCTTTGCAGATAAGAATTGCTTTAATTGAAAGTAATTTTGAATAGTTTATATACCAATAAGTACCTCATTGTTCAATCGTTCTGCTCATTCACACTCAATATTGAATTGACTAGCTCAAAGCACAAGAGTAACACAACACTTTATGATTTACGGTTCACTTCTACTAGTAGGAAAATCATGTCTCCAGTAAGCAGTTGGGACTCTGCATTCCTTCCCTCAAATAAGGTTCCCCAAAAATAATAATCTGTCAGTGCATGCTTTTGTCTAATAAATTTTAAAATATAAGAAGAATTTTCTAATTAAGATGTTATATTTAAAAAGTATTGATCTTTTGGGAATAAGTGCTGATAATTGGAGGGCTAAAGGTGAGCTGCTGCTTTTGACTTTCCTCGTTACAGTGAATCTCTTTTTGTCTCTTTCAGTTTCTTTAATCTCTCCATATTACTGAAATCCACAATCTGTAGTGCATTTTAATAATCTCTTCTACATCTCTTCTAAGGCCATGACATCCTTTATAAAAGGACCTTCAACAAGGTATTGCATGGTAGACTGATTAGTAAAGTTAGATCACATGGAATCCATGGAGAGCTAGCCAATTGGATACAAAATTGGCTTGATGGTGGGAGACAATGTAGGGGTAGAGGAATGTTTTTCAGACTGGAAGCCTGTGACCAGCGATGTTCCTCCGGGATCAGTACTAGGTCCACTGTTGTTTGTCATTTATGCAAACAACTTGGATGAGAATTAAGGAAACATAGTTAGTAAGGATGTGGATGACACCAAAATCGGTGGTAAAGTAGATAGTGAAGAAGGTTATCTAAGCGTTCATAAGAATCTTGATCAGCTGGGTCAGTGGGCTGAGAAATGGAAGATGGAGTTTAATTTGGAATAATGAGAGGTGTTGTATTTTGGTACGACAAACCAGGGCAGGACTTGCACAGTTAATGGTAGGGCCCTGGGGAGTGTTGTCGAACAGAGACAAACTAGAGGTTCAGGTAGATAGTTCCTTGAAAGTGGTGTCACAGGTAGACAGGGTGGCGAAGAAGGCATTTGGTACACTTGCCTGCATTGGTCGTAACGTTGAATATAGGAGTTGGGACATTGTTTGCAGCTGCGCAGGACATTGGTGAGGCCACTTTTGAAGTATTGTGTACAGTCCTGGTCGCCCTACTGCAGGAAGGATATTATTAAATTGGAAAGGTTGCAGAAGAGATTTACAGGGATGTTACCAGGACTGGAGAGTTTGAGTTATATGGATAGACTGGGGCTGTTTTTTTTTCCCCTGGAGTGTAAGGGGAGTTCAGGTTTGTAGAAGTTAATAAAATTTGAGGGGCATAGATAAGGTGAATAGCAAAGGTCTTTTCCCTAGGGTAGGGGAGTTCAAAACTAGAGGACATTGGTTTACGTGTGAGGGCAAAGATTTAAAAAGCATCTGAGGGGCATCTTTTTTAAACCAAGGGTGGTGTGTATATGGTTGAACTACCCGATGAATTGGTAGATGCAGATACAGTTACATTTGAAAGACATTTGGACAGGTACATGAATAGGGAATGGTTTAGACAGATATCGGCCAAATGTAGGCAAACAGTACTAGTTTAGTTTGGGAAACCTGGTCGGCATGGACAAGTTGGTCTAAAGGGTCTGTTTCCATGCTGTATGACTCTTTTAGCCACAATATAGCACTAGTGGTCTAACAAGTGTTTCACGAAGGCTTAGTGTGGATTCATTGCTTGATTTCATTTTATGCCTTGATTTATAAAGTCGAGAATTCTGTACGTCTTTTTAGCAACCACCTCAATGTGATCTGCTGCCTTCAAAGTCTGTGTACATGCTTCCAGATCTCTTTTTCTGCAATCACTATCACATTATTCTACTCAGTTTTTTTTACTATATTTCCTCATTTCTCCAGCAAAATTAGTCCCTTTTTATGTACCCCTACACTAGAGGTCAGTTAGCTCATTTGGCTGGATGGCTGGTTTGTGATACAGAATGACACCAACAAAGTGGGTTTAATTCCCATACCAGCTGAGGTTACCATGAAGGACCCTCCTTCTCAACCTCTTCCCCCACCTGAGGTATGGTGACCCTTAGGTTAAACCACTACCAGTTGCCTCTCTCTAATGAGAGAGCAGCCCTATGGTCAGTTAGGTCTATGGTGACTTTACTTCTACCCTTTATCCTTATCCTTATACTTCCATTCTTTCAATCTGATTTGCAGTTTCTTCCATTTCTTCATCTATTGGCAACGCCTTCAGTCATTATGCCTCTTTATTCTGGAACTCCAGTTCTCTGCATCTCCACTTTGTTATTTTCCCCCATTCTTCAAAAAGCATCAACTCCCATCTCTTTGAGCATTTTTTGATCACTAAATAGTGATCTTTTTCCCTTTGTTCTTTCTTCCTAGTAGCTAACAGTGATTTATCATCCAGCAGCTTATAAATCACTTTGAATATCTTTTTGGGCAGCACTTTTGTTAATTTGACAGTGTGGAAAAGAATGCAGATGGCTGCCTAAACCCAGGTTACCCCACCAACCTCCGGATCCAACGCATCATCCTCCGACACTTCCGCCATCTGCAATCCGACCCCACCACCAAAGACATCTTTCCCTCCCCACC
>NC_063334.1:96343034-96422069 GCF_021869965.1 Rhincodon typus
ATTCCGCTTGGGAACCCTGCAGCCCAATGGTATCAATGTGGATTTCACAAGTTTCAAAATCTCCCCTCCCCCTACCGCATCCCAAAACCAGTCCAGCTCGTCCCTTCCTCCCACCTATCCCCTCCTCCCACCTCAAGCCGCACCTCCATCTCCTACCGACCAACCTCATCCCGCCCCCTTGACCTGTCCGTCCTCCCTGGACTGACCTATCCCCTTCCTAACTCCCTACCTACACTCACCTTTACTGGCTCCATCTCTGCCTCTTCGACCTGTTTGTTTCCTCTCCTCTATCCGCCTCCCCCTCTCTCTATTTATTTCAAAACCCCCTTCCCCTCCCCCTTTTCTGATGAAGGGTCTAGGCCCGAAACGTCAGCCTCTCTGCTCCTATGATGCTGCTTGGCCTGCTGTGTTCATCCAGCCCTGCACCTTGTTGTCTCGGATTCTCCAGCATCTGCAGTTCCTACTATCTCTGATTCAATTTTGCTTTAGTATGCCAGGTTTCTGGCATTAAACTGGCATGTTCCAAAACATAGTTTCAGGTATGGGAAGATGTAAGCCATCTGCTGTATGCAGATAGATAATTAAGCCCATTAACAAGCCTGCAAGATCTTTAAAGGACTAATTTTGTACTTGCTTTATAAGGTGCGAATTTGATGCACTGTCAGTATCATGAAGGAAATGGTGTTGCAATGGGGATTGTGCTGGAATAGCAGGACAGAAGCAAGAGGCTGCATCGAACAAGGATAGTCAGAAGAAAACCTTATTCACAGGCAAACGGTTGTGTTCAGTGAGAAAATTTATCTTTTTCAAATCTCTGCACTCTTGACAAGATCATTTTGGGCTCATGAAACGGGAGCTGTTCAGGACTACTTCACATTTTAGTCATACAGCACGGAAGCAGACCCTTTTGTCCAACTTGTACATGCTGACAAAGTTTCCCAAACTAGTCCCACTTGCCTGCATTTGGTGCATATCCCTCTCAACCTTTCATATTCATGTACCTGTCCAAATATCTTTTAAATGTTGTAACCGTACCTACATCTGTCACTTCCTCTGGCAGTTCATTCCACATACGAATCACCCTCTGTGACAATGTTGCCCCTCAGGTCCCTTTTAATCTTTTTTCCTCTCACCTTAAAAATAAGGACCCTAGTTTTGAACTCCCCCACCCCCCAGGGAAAAAGCTTTTACTATTCACCTTATTTATGCCTGTCACGATTTTATAAACTTCTATAAAACCTCAACTTCCTACGTTCCAGTGAAAAAAGTCCCATTGTCTCTCTATAACTCAAACATTCCTGTGACATCCGAGTAAATCTTTTCTGAGCCCTCTCCGATATTATTAATATCCTTCCCATGGCAGGGTGACCAGAACTGTACATAGTACTCCAACAGTGATCTTACCAACATCCTGTACAACCTGAACATGATGTCCCAACCCCTACACTCAATGGTCTGAAACAAAGGCAAGAGTACCAAACGCCCTTTTATGACTCTGTCTACCTGTGAATCAACTTTCAAAGAACTGTGAACCTGAACTTCTAGGTCTGTCTGTTCAACAACACTGCCCAGGACCCCACCATTAACTGTATAAGTTCTGCTCTTGTTTGCTTTACCCAAATGCAGTACCTTGCATTATCGCCAACATAGCAAGTGCATTAGAGAGAATCAGCATTTGCAAAGAAGGTTGATCCTAACAGTTACGGGGAGCAACGACTGAAGTAGAGGCAGATCTCTGGGCAGTGGGGCTGAAAGGGCAAGGACAGAGGGACAGGCAAGTTCCACACCCTCCAGACTTAAACAACTTTTACTACCACACTGACACCACTGCCCAGCCCTTACTTCCTGTCCTCCCGTGTTTTACCAACATATAATGGAAATTCGACCTCAGAGCTACAACTTGCCCTGTATTTCATTGTCGCACATTTCACTGTTACTTGCATCCCAACAAGGTAATATTACTGACACTGTGGCCTGGGCTGTCTGACTTCCTATGGGGTATTCCCCAGTGGCTGTGGATGAAGTGGAGTCGGTTTGCTCACTCATGTCTATCTGGGCCTGAGATCTGCTAGTGTTTGGCCCATGTGCAGTTGCTAGGGAGCATTTCCAAAGGCAGCTCTGCTTGCAATACACAAAGGCAACCCCTGTCACATGGGTTCAGATGCTTTACCCATTTTAGGCTCATGGTATTGGAGTGTGAAGGGAGAGGCAAAATGACCGTGACTGTCCTCTGAGATGTGGCCTCTTATTGTTGACTGTCACCTCATCATCCCTTGCACGGTACCTTTGACAACCAAAGTTCACAACTGCTCCAGGCTTTATTTAGCCACTTATACACTGGCTGGTCAATTCCAGAGACTCTGATGTGCATCCTGTGAAATCAATATGGTCTTCCAGTATCCAGTCTGAGTGACATCATGTATGGATCTCCAGAATGTTAGCTACTCTATCGGTAGAGAAGTTTGTGCTCTCAAAGCACTGAGCCATAATGGAGCATGTGAGATGAATGGATTCATCCATCCAATGTCACCGCAGTGTTTCCATTAACTCCAATATGTAGGTACACACCTGATGATGGTTCTCCAGATAGAGTTGCCTTTTTTTTAAGACTCCCTAGGCTCTGTATCTGTGCCCTCCTGAGCAGGGCTGTGCCATTCCTTCATCCTCCGAGGGGAGCAGGGCACAGCCAACTGTCTTACCTGAATTCTCCAGCACTGACATGTGGTATAATTTTCTCTGTCAGCCCCTCTAATAATGTGTGAGGTTCCATCAAGATTCAAGCACCTCCCTGTAGTGAACAGAAATGATGTAATGGTACAACATCATAGGTGTCATCCTCCTTTGACTCCTTGGGAATTTGCATAAGAGGGAAACATTAAAAAATAGCAAAGAGAGATTGAGCCATTCAACACATATGCTAAAAACAATTAAATTACATTTAAGGCATTTTATGGAGGATATTTTTATGGGTCCCTTGAACCTGCAGAAGTTCAGTTTTATATTACCATGTTTTCAGTGAATCCCTGTATTTCCATTTGCAATACTCCTGTAGCTTGACAGTTTAGCCAAACCCAGTACAAGATCATCAAAGTGTGTCAGTGACACTACCTGAGGCAACCAAACCTGCAGGCATGCCCTCTTATTCTCCTCATTATTTAACTTGTTTTTGGCCTGATGATGAAGAAATATGTAAATAGGACAATGCCTCTCTTGAAGGTTTATAATTGCAAAGGCTGGTGTTGCAGTACTGCAGTCTTCTGTCCAACAGCACTGGGGTTCTGACCTTTGCTTGTATGTCGTCAGGGTTCCTGCACATACTTTTCTCCCTTGGTCAGGAGAACTCTATGCTCTCAAAATGTCCCTGTCTTATGCACTCTGAGGACTGGGAGGGGTGCCAACCATTTCTGTCTGTAGACTCCTGTTTGCACACTGGAGAAGGTCACTGAAACCTTTCTGAATGCACTCGGGTACTCCCCACCTCCCTTCTGCTCAGGATGACCAGTTCTTATGGAATAAACTAAGTGAGTCTGTATGGGACCAGGAGAGGGGGATTGCTGGTCGCCATGGAAGTGGCTGGCAGATGCTGATGAGCATGAGAGCAGAGCCGGGCTGGGATGGGGAATGGTTTCTGGTGACTGTAGGAGCAGTGACTGTGGGAGAGGGAGGGAGCAACCAAAACTGACAACTTATCTTCTGGAGTCACACAGCTAACCGACTCTCAGACCTGCAGTTCCACCCAGGTCACTTACTGAGACTCCCAGGCTGTCCTAGAAATATGGGACATATTTCATAATCTATGGTCAAGATGAGGGATAATCCCTTAAATTATGGGACAGTTGATTGCCCAGCTTCTGCTGCTAAACTTGTTAAGACAGTTCTACCTGTGTCCGCTTGGTGAACCATGTGGGCTTTCTGTTCCCATTGGCAGGGAACAGGATGGTTCTTCTCTCGGTTTCTGCCTCCAGTAGAATCTCCAGTGACCGTCTGCCCTGGCTTTGGCAGGGACTTCTTTCCTCATTACCTCTGCTCTCCCCATTCATTTCTTGGTCAAACAGAACCTTAGCAATTGTTGTCACCTGCCCTTTGAATAAAGCCTGTCATAACTTAAGTCTTGTGTGTTTTCTGTGTCACCCACGGCTAATTGGATGACAAATGCAATTCCAGGTCAGTTATCCAACTTCCACATTGAAATTTGCAATGCATCTATGATGTCAACGAAAGTGACTGAGTTGGCTGGGTTCTGAGCTGGCCTGGTAATCCTGCCTTTTGTGTCTGTGTGCCATCACCGAAATGTAAATTTATTGATCTTTATTTGTATGTAGACAGTCCCTCAAGATGAAGCACTAGACAGAACTGCATAGAGTTCTGGTCGCCACACTACCAGAAGGATATGGAAGCTTTGGAAGGGATACAGGAACAGTTTACCAGGATGTTGCCTGGCTTGGAGGGTATTAGCTATGATGATATATTGGACAAACTTGATTTGTTTTCATTCGAACGTCAGAGTCTGAGGAGTGACCTGATAGATGTTTACAAAAGTGAGGGGCATGGATAGAATGGATAGTTGGAGTCTTTTTCCAGGGCAGAAATGTCAATTGCGTGGGTACATAGGTTTGAGGTAAAAGGGATAAGTTTAAAGGAGATGTGAGGGCCTGAGAGTGGCAGGTGCCTGGAATGTGTGGCCAGAGTAGGTGGTAGAAGAAGCTACAATTTTAAGAAGCATCTTGACACATACATGAATAGACAGGGAATAGAGGGATATGGACCACATAGAGGCAAAAGGTCTTTTGTTTAGAAAAGTGTCATGTGTTGGTGCGGTCTTGATGGGCCAAAGGACAAGTTCCTGTGCTGTCTTGTTCCTTGTTCCTTGTTCCTTGTTCCTAAGTTAAAGACATAAACGTCAATACTTAGACACAAGTACATTCAGTCTAAGTGGGATGTACTACAATGTGTAGCATAGTGATCTCTATCCAAGGTAATTTTAGAAGAATTTTGTACATTGTGTTACCATCTGATGGCAGTAGCAGATTATATAAATGGCTTGCTATAGCATATTTGCAATATATTAATATTAGCAAGGAGCCATAGCCTACAAAAGGCCATTGGCATCTTTCTCCATTAGATAGAGTCAATGGTTTATGTATAGCTTGAGGGCAACTAGTCAACAAATATGGGGCAAGTTGATGGGGCTGGAACTCTATGAACTACTATAGCTGGTACAGGGACTGAACCTGCACTGTTAATTTTATTCTGCACTGCACTTCAATCATTTAGCTAACTGAGTCAACTTGCGTCCTCCCCTCAACTCCCAGCCTACCCACGAAAATGCAATGTAGCTATCAAATTTTGTCAAGCAAGTATTGTTTTAGATGACTTAACAAAACCAGTCCAAGAAGTGAATGTTAATTACATTTGCATTAACTTTGGTTCTATTTTTGGTCTAAAACCTTGAATAGACCTTCAAGACTCATGTTGTTATGATGTATAATTGTATACAACAACAATATGATTGTTGTACTGATGTCATCAAGTAGTATGTAAACTGCAGAATATCACTTGAACAACTAAACATTTGATCTTAGGTTTGTTATTCAAAATTCTAAACGTATAATGTTCACATACAATGTTCAGGTTGTAATTTGCAATGAATGAATGGTTCTATTGAGCATGTTAAATCAGATGCTTAAAAGTTAATTGCTCAAAGGTTTAGTCATTTCATGATGTCCGTAGGCTATTTTAAGACCGGGTAACTAACTAGTCATTAAGGTTTATGAGGGATAAATTGTACCATGTTAATTTCATAGATAGTTATGGTGTTTTGTATTTAATCCAGTGTGACTAAAAACCATTTAAATTGTCAGTGCAAACACAACAACAAATAACAACATTGCAAAATAAATTCCAAAAAATGTTAAAATGAAGACCAAGCAATTTATCCTATTATATCTAATTCTAGATGAGAAGTAAAATAATCTTTGAGCATTTCTGCCCTGAAAATAAAACCTGTCATTCAAGTTTACTTCTCAGTTGCCTGGATGGCTTGCTTGCGATGCAGAATGATGCCAACAGCAAGGGTTCAGTTCCTGCACTGGCAAGGTTACTGTGAAGGACTCTCCTTCTCAACCTCTCCCCTCATCTGTGGTGTGGTGACCCTCAGGTTAAACAACTATCAGTCATGCCTCTCTCTAACGAGAGAGGCCATATGGTCCTCTGGGACTAAAGCAATTTGACTTAGTTACATATTTCAAACTGGTAAAAGAATCTCATAAATAGGTTTAGCAATAACCTGCACTGCTAACATTCAGCTTGAGTTCTGCCAGGGCTACTCAGCTTCTAGCCTTGGTTCACACATGGACATGAATTTATTACAAGATAGTGATTGCCCATGATGCAAATGCGAGGTGATGCATTTTGGAAGATCCAATTCAAGAGTGAACTATATGGTAAATGGAAAAGCCCTGGGGTAAAATTGATACACAGATCTGGGTGTTCAGGTCCATTGTACCCTGAAGGTGGCAACGCAAGTGGATAGAGTGGTCAAGAAGGCATACGGCATGCTTTCATTCATCAGACGGGGTATTGAGTACGAGAGTTGGCAGGTCATGTTACAGTTGTATAGGACTTTGGTTTGACCACATTTGGAATACTGCGTACAGTTTTGGTCGCCACATTACCAGAAGGGTGTGGATGCTTTGGAGAGGGTGCAGAGGAGGTTCACCAGGATGTTGCCTGGTATGGAGGGTGCTAGCTATGAAGAGAGGTTGAGTCAATTAGGATTATTTACATTAGAAAGACGGAGGCTGAGCGGGGACCTGATTGAGGTCTACAAAATCATGACAGGTGTAGACAGGGTGGATAGCAAGAAGCTTTTTCCCCAGAATGGGGGACTCAATTACTAGGGGTCACGATTTCAAGGTGAGAGGGGAAAAGTTTAAGGGAGATATGCGTGGAAAGTTCTTTACGCAGAGGGTGGTGGGTGCCTGGAACACGTTGCCAGTGGAGGTGATAGAGGTGGGCATGATAGCGTCATTTAAGATGTATCTAGACAGATACATGAATGGGCAGGGAGCAGAGGGATACAGATCCTTGGAAAATAGGCGACAGGTTTAGATAGAGGATCTGGATCAGTGCAGGCTTGGATGGCCGAAGGGCCTGTTCCTGTGCTGTAATTTTTTGTTTCTTGACATCAAGATATTTGTAACTGTAACTGAGTATGGCACCAAGGACCCCTAGCAAAACTGAAGTCATGGGAATAGATGGGGGTTGGGCGTGGAGATGCTGGTGGTTGGGAAGAATCTCTTCATTGTACTAGGTATGACTCTAATCAGAAGTAGATGGTTGTGGTTTTTGGAGATCATTTTATATCAGATACATGTTCTTACATGATAACTGCTGAAATATTGTAATTTTAATAATTGATTGAAAGATCTGGCTACTTCATGTATGGACATGTTGCTCTGTGTGGTCTTTAAAGGACTGATCCAGACCGATGTTTAAATCAAGTCTCCATAGAATTTATTCAACCCTGTTCAATTCATTAGCTCTACCCTTCAAGGAAGAACATCCACATTTTGTCACAGACGAGTAGGAGGGAAGGAGCAAAATAGAAAACTTGATGAAAATTTATTTCTTGACTATTTTTATGTCTCTTAACAGCTGGCGAAAGAACAACATTGGTGGAATCATTTGAGACAGGATGTCCTTTCTGCCAACAGATGGGTGTAGATTAGGGATTCCCAAATGGTGGGTTTCGTTGGCAGTCAAGATTTTAGGAGTTTGTGAACTGCGATGCACTAATGGCTACTATGGAGTTCTGACCAAGTGTCAACAGCTGTGAGGTCCCCTTAAATCTTGCAGTATTTTTTGAAATAGTACTCATGGCATGATAGCCCAATCTTGTAGGCTTTAATCCTCTCCGAAAAGATCAAATGGCAAGAGAGGTGTATTTACTTAAAAACCCTGTGTATTAAACAGCTTTTACCTCCTGCCACTGTCACAGGTCTCTGATGCCACCTTTAGCCACTGGTTTCACAGGCGTTCCCTCCCCTCCCCTGTAGCTTCTCCTTAAAACACACCTCCTGCCCTTGCCACACATTTGGAGTGTCAACAAATTTCTACACCAAAATGGGGTCATGATGGGGAAAAAATATTGGGTAGCACTAGAATAGACAGAAAAATCAAATAAATATTTGACACCTTCAATAACAATAGACAATGACACCTTCAATAACAAAGAAACAATTACTCTTCTGCTGAGATCCCCAGGCATTTAAAGATTAGTTCTGCCAGATCACCTGGATCCGCCTGGACTTACTACTGGCAAGGCATTTCATGATTAATTTGTTCGTTTGACAGGCTGATACCTTAGCATTGATTTCTTTGTCTCCCATTTACACATGGCAGCTGAGAAATCTGTATTTTAATGTAAACTGGTTTGCAAACATTCCTGCCCCACCATCTATTTGTTTTTAAAAAACTCCTTGCGTTGTACATGATTATATGACCTAAGCAAGCAGGCCTATCCCAGTGTCGTGTTGTGCGTAGTCCCTTGAAGATTTTTTGAGAACTGTGTGGGTTGGATGTGCCCTCTGACATTCTTGTTATTCGCTTGAGACTAAGCTGGTTTCTATTTTAATTCTAAATCTAAATAATGATACATTAGGAATTCTGTGTTTGAGATTATTTCACTTTCAGTTAAAAGAATTGTAAGAAGTTTTATGAGAGAGGAAATGCAAAACCTGCCTAATGTCTTTGATGAAACCTACCCTCTCAATATGATAACTTCTGCATTGTTCCGTAAATGAAGATTAGTAGACAGCCTTGAAGGGATGTGGACGATTTGACAGATTTTGGATCTGTTCCACGTAATTGGCAAATTATAGAGTAAACTGTGGCAGGGGAGAGGACAATGAATTCTTTAATAGAAAAATTGAAACTGAATACCTCTATTTAGACCAGAAATGGTTAACTTCAACAAAGAGAGAGGACATTCTGTCTCAAATAATGAGAGAAAATAATAAAAGGCATGAGCCATCAAGAGGTTCTAAATTATAAGATAGGAACAAAGTCAGTAAAATGAACAGTGTTACAACTCAACAATTTCCCCTTAGTTACAGGCAGAAAACAAGAATATAACGTAATATTAAAGTATACTCCACTTTTCCTCTCCATTTCAGCTGATGGATTTTACGTTGTCAATTAAAAATATGAATTCCTCTGCAGGCCTTTTCAGATTTCTACAAGACGATCTGTAATATTGAATAAACTCCTACCTCCCTGTCAGCCAAGACTGGTCTCTTAAGTGTATACTTTTCACCAAAATTGGACTGTGCTGCACTCTACAATCCAACCTACAGTGACACAGCAGGACAAGAACACGGTGTTCGTACTTTCCTCCCTGTCAGTAGTCATGATGCATTTATCCTACCCCGGTCACTTGCACCAGCCGTCTTTGTCTCACCACGAAGAACATAGAAACATCCAAATCATGAGCAAAAGTAGGTCATTCAGCCTCTCAAGCCTGCTTCACAATTCAATAAGATCATGGCTGATCTGAACCAGAGACTGGCTGCTGGACGCCAAGGGTATGCTTTTTATCCCTAGCCAAAGATTCTCCAACTGCTTAGTGGTTTGCTGCATTCTCTGCAATCTCACTTTCAGCAGGGAACAGATCTTGCCACTAGACCTTTGGCAACCTCCTCAGGTGGAGGAGTATCCATGGCCCATTCACTACGGACAGCTCTGGTTGTGCCAAAATCATTTCTCACATTATAGTTGCTTCATAATATCCCAACAACTCATCACTCATGGACCCTTACATAGCCCTACTGACCAAAATCCCGAAATAAAATCCACCATTCACAAAATATTTATCAACACTTCCAGTAATCCATATACAGCAAATGACCTTGAAGACAAGAAGAAGCTGTGGGCCTTAATTTTCTTGTTTCAGACAGCACCATCTAAGAAAGAGTGGCTGGCTACAGGCTTGTCTGGGTAACTGAGATGTGTAAATTGGATGGACTAGCATGAAGCATAATTGATTAGTGCACTGCATCCTTGCCATCCTCCTGGGGTGGTATTCCTAGTAATCTACTGGAGAACAGTCTGCTGTGAGAACCTGAAGCCTCTTTGAGCACTGGTATCCGCAACCATTGTGGCAGGAGCCTGAAGTGATGTAGTATTAAACTGGGCATCCATGGCAACAAACAGAAATTTGATGACTCAGTCAGAACTTCTGTTGCAATGAAAGCTGAGAAATCACCCATCAAACACCACGTGATGATTGGGTCCACAAGTGCTAACATTGAATTTGGCACCATTCCCTCGCTGGAAAGAATGGGCTACAAGTTCTTTGTGAAACCCTTGTCAAAATTAGAGTTGGATATCAGGGGCACAGTGGCATTATCCCTGCCTTTTTAAGCCAGGAAGTCCAGATTCAAGTCCCACCTGCTCCAGAGGCGTGCCATAACATCTCTGAACAGGTTATTTAAAAACCCCTACAATGGTGACTACACTTTACCAATGGTAGTGTCTCTACCCCTGGACTGGGAGGCCCTGGTTCAAGTCCCACCTGCTCCAGTGGTGTGTAATAATGTCTCTGAGCAACTGGATTAGAAATATTGTGTCAAGCAGCTCTGTGGCAGGCCTGTCAGTGCATCTAGGCATGCATCACCCTCGCAGTTCTCCACCTCAAATAGCTGTGAATCTCAGACTTCACACTGCACCTTTTCAGCTTGGGCTGTAGCATTCTGGAGGGAGTGGCTGACAGACAAACAACAGCCACTGGCAGAGTGGCAGGAATGACAGTAGGAATACTCCCATTGTAAGATAGGATCACTAGTTAGTGCTGCATGGAAACATTACCATTCTTCCAAGGTGTGTCTTTAGCAATCTCAGTAATCCATTGGTGATCGTATTGATAGGCTGCTGTGCTGCTCTGAAAGCTCCTTTTGATCAGAGCTAACTGAACCACAGTGGCAGCTGTTTGAGCTTTCACTGCAGCACTTAGAGCATTGATGGAAACTATGCTGCAATAGAAACTGTGACATAAACCAGCAGATGTTGAATCATGTTCAGTTGCACAGATGTGCTGATGGAGGTGGCCACTCTTAGCATGTTGGAAAAGATGGGCTTCAAGCCCAACAGAGATGCTGGCCAGAGAACATGGTGCCTGCCACTTCTAGTTGTTTGCCACTTCAACACACCACTGTATTCTCTGGCCAACATGTCTGCCTCAGGCTTGCTGCAGTGCTTGAGTGAAGCTCCATGCAAGCTGGAAGAACAGTGCCTCATTTTCCATTTGAGACCCTTGCAACCTTCTGGACTTAATATCAAGTTCAACAATTAGAGGGCTTGAGCACCTTTCCTCATGCCTTCCCCCACACCCACACACCAGGCCTTGGCATCACATGGGCTGCTACCACATACTACCTGTCGTCGGCCACTAATTGTCCCCATTAGCAGTTATTCAGATCCCAGACTGACCTTTAAGTCCTTTACTGTGTCCAACTGTTTTTCTCTTTCTTTGGGCTCTATTTCCTCCTATTGTTTACTCTCCTTCCTCCCCCCTGCCCCATCTTCTATATGAATCCTTTTCCCAGCTACCATTATTTCTGAAGAAGGGTCACTGGACCTGAAACATTAACTTTGATTGCTCTCCACAGATACTGCCAGATCCTGCTGAGATTTTCCAGCAATTTCTGTTTTTGCGCCAACGTCTTTATTTGTGTCTTTATTAAACGTCTTTATTAAATCAGTCTGCAACTTTGCCATCTGGTGAGTTAAAGCATGTTTTGTTATTCTTCACCTCTTGCTCCTGCCCAATTGTTTTACCAACCACATGTGGAGCTCTCCTGTACCCAGCTTCTAAAATACACGCACAATGAGGCTATGAGATGGTGACACTGGGTGTATGGTTCAGTAACGGTGATTCATCCTGTTCCTAAACAGAGTGGACAGGTGCCAGTTCTTGGGAATTTGAAATGATAAAGGGAACCAGTCCATGCCAAACATAATCTCAAACTAAAATTAGTCCCACCTGCCTGCTCCTGGCCCCTATCCCTCCAAACCTTTCCTATTCATGTACTTATCCAAATGTCTTTTAAACTTTGTAATTGTACCATGACTCTGATTAGAGTTGTGTTTTGGTGAGGGAAGATAAGAAAAGAAAGAAGGTGGAAGAGATTGTGGGATGAAGGATGAGAGATGAAGAAATAGGTATAGCTACCCTCACCATAATTGCTTCACCCCCCACCAGTGTCCATAGCCTAGATCTGGCATTTTCCCATGATGGTCAACACTATTACCTCCATTCGTGTTCTAACACATACAAGTATATTTGTTCATGTCCAGTTCTTTGCTGTTGCCTGGTATTATTTGCTAATTATCCTAACCTGCTGAGCTCTGAACTTTGAACTTTGGGAAAGTAATCTCCCACCTCTCACTGCCACAATTCACCGTCCCTTTAAGAGATGCATGCCACATTTAAGTGGCGTTAATTACTTGTAACATTTCACACCCCCTTCCTGTTCTCTACTTTCCCCCCCCCACCACCTCCATTCTTCTAATATTCACTGCTAACTAACGGCACACGAAGCCTGGTTTCATGTTGAAATCTTTTAATAAAGCACAGGCATCATCTGTCTGCCTATCACAATGAAAGGCACAGGTTAATCCAATACCATAATGCCCATAACCAATTTCAGGCCTTTGACAATTTCAATCCCATTTGTAAAAGTAACCAAAACTCAATAGCTTTAAAGAAAGGAGGTTGCAATTGGGGTAGGATATTATGAGGAAGGGGGATTATATTGGGGTTTAGAGGAGAAATGATAATTGAAAGTGAATGGGACAATGCCTGATAAGATTGAGCTATTTATAAACATCACTTTAGACAGAAGGCAAGTTGGCTTAACACACAGCTAAACCATAATTGCAATTGAAATCATATTGGTTTCTTTTTGTAGTACTATTCAACAATTTAGAAGAAGATATATTAAGGAAGTAGATAACCTTCTTTTCCAAACTTGGTTTCTTGTGTCAATTCTGAGTTTCTCAAAACCATCAGAAAAGAAAATCTAACTTGCACTAGTGTAGCCAGTTTGATTGCTAAATTGTGATGCTTAAGGAAATTTGTGTTAATCCTAAAAACAATATGCTTCAGCCCTCTGTTTACTTTGTTTAGCATTGACTAATTGCGAGACTTTGAAAGTTAATCTTATTGACCTTTAATCTCATTGGGACAATCCTGATACAGAACCCAGCAGTGAAGCTATTACAGTATCATTTGACTTCTAATCATTGTTCAGCAGCACAGAATGATGAATTACGGCATTGATTTGTACATATTGTGATATAATTGTTTTGTCAAACATACAAGTTTTATTGTAACCAATTACCAATGTGGGGGATCCGCAAAAAGAAAATCAAATAATCTGGAGCAGTAGTTTTGGAAGACTATATTTTACCTTCATATGCAAGTCTGTCTGGTGAGTCTAATTACAATTTTGAGGTCACTAGCATGGTGTGCAAAGGAGCCCCAGTTAAGATTTGGATTTCCATAAGGTATTTCTTATTGTTCTTTGCAAAATTACAAGTAAACAATTTAAAAAAAAAAACTGAGTGCACTGTATTATGAGGCAGTACAACTCCATATAAAATATGCAAACACATTATTATTCGTCTGATCACATTATGGAGCCCATACTTGATTAAGCAGAAGTCACTGCTTCTGTTTTAGACTGTTAAACTCCTTGCAGTGACCAGGGGCATCTTTTATACAAGAAACAAAAAGAGTAGGGTGTTCAAACGTGGCTGGTGTGGAATGATATTGGAGTGTCCAGTGGGACTGTGAGATAAAGACACAGCTGCATCTTGTCCATGCAAGGATGATACAGAGATAAGAGAGGCTTCAGGTAAATTGTTTGGTCTCTATGCTGCGCTGAAAGAACAAGGCTAGATCTAGGAAACCCTCCTCCGTTGAATCATCAACAGTGGTGGCATCTTCCTTCTCAAATGCAGACTTAACATGGTATCCTGAAGGTGGTCACCGTTCTGTCTGGCACACTTGTGTTTCACAACATGTAGCCAAACCAGACGAAGGGAGTGAAAGATTCAGAAAATTCATCTGTGGTTCAACAAGTGGAGTGCCATCAAAGAATGGTAGATTATTTGCTTTGTTTGCTGCTAATGAATAAAGAAGGTTCAGGGCAATACAAACTTCTCCATTCTGTAAAGCATGCTGTTGATTAGAAGTAGGATACAAAATATTTTAAACCCCAGTCACTTACAGCTAAGTGTGGCTTGCAGTCGCCCCTTGACTTTCACTGAACTACTTCTACATCTCGAAGTTGAACATTAGAGGGTTGAAGGAGGTAAGGTTTTAGTCACAGTATTGTATCGGGAAGAACAGAACTCCAGCCCCTGTATCTAATTTAGCACAGTCCTCTTGCTGTTAACAAAAACATCTGAATACTAGAAAATATCTTGAAGTTTTATAACTTTGCCCAGAATAACAATTCTTTTTGGCTGTTCGCTTGCATTTATCTCCTGGGCAGGAATATGTTGTTGTGATTTATTTATGCCATTTGGTTCCACTGCTGAACTGTTCTGCTGTGCCTGCAGACAATTCGGAAATGATATTTTTGGTTGCAGATGGTTTCTCACTGCAGTAACGGCTGTGCAGATTTCCTCCGATGTGAACACTTTGTAGTGAATAAGGAGAATGGTGGTGACCATGCCTTCATCCCTGTTCTTCTGAGTTCCATGTAGCCTAGCTGGCTTGCAGCTAACTATCTTGACAAACTCAGCCATGGGCTTCCGTGGAAATTCTCTCTTTCCCCGGATTTTTTATGCTTATGTATTTCAACGTGCCAGGCTATTTGAACAGCCTGAGCAAGGTGAGCACCTCTCTGATCAGATAGAGTCTCATTCAGAACACCAACTACTGTAAGATCTCCGATAAATTTGTTTTAACAGGTTCTGTCGTCACAGTGGTCTTCAAAATGAATGGAGGAATCCATGCTGTCCATTGGTTCTTGATTGCACCTATTAAACCATGTGTGATTGGTAATTGTGTGTTATGTCTGAGACTAAAATAGATGTTGACCGCCTTAATACAAATTGTGTATTTTGTTATTTGTTTCCCTACTATGAGTTTGGCATATCAGCAATTTTATTGATAGACTACAAAAGCATGTTAACCTGGTGTTTCAGAGATAGTAGGAACTGCAGATGCTGGAGAATCCGAGATAACAAGGTGGAGAGCTGGATGAACACAGCAGGCCAAGCAGCATCAGAGGAGCAGGAAGGCTGACGTTTCGAACCTAGACCCTCCTTCAGAAATGGGGGAAGGGAAGGGGGTTCTGAAATAAATAGGGAGAGAGGGGGAGGCGGAGAGAAGATGGATAGAGGAGAAGATAGGTGGAGAGGAAACAGACAGGTTGAAGAGGCAGGGATGGAGCCAGGTGAGTATAGGTAGGGAGGGGATAGATCAGTCCAGGGAGGACGGACAGGTCAAGGGGGGCAGGATGAGGTTAGTAGGTATGAGATTGGGGTGGGCTTGAGGTGGAAGGAGGGGATAGGTGGGAGGAAGAATAGGTTAGGGAGGCGGGGATGAGCTGGGCTGGTTTTAGGCTGCGGTAGGGGGAGGGGAGATTTTGAAGCTTGTGAAAACCACATTGATACCATTGGGCTGCAGGGTTCCCAAGCGGAATATAAGTTGCTGTTCCTGCAACCTTCGGGTGGCATGGTTGTGGCACTGCAGGAGGCCCAGAATGGACATGTCATCTGAGGAATGGGAGGGGGAGTTGAAATGGTTCGCGACTGGAAGGTGCAGTTGTTTAGTGCGAACTGAGCGTAGGTGTTCTGCAAAGCGGTCCCCGAGCCTCTGCTTGGTTTCCCCGATGTAGAGGAGGCCACAATGGGAACAGCGGATGCAGTATACCACATTAGCAGATGTGCAGGTGAATATCATCTGCTTGATGTGGAAAGTCTTCTTGGGGCCTGGGATGGGGGTGGGTCTCCTGGACCTCTCTGTCTCCATCTCTGGCAACCACCTAGAAATCAATATCCATTTCAAGCCCACCGACTCCCGCAGCTACCTAGAATACACCTCCTCCCACCCACCTTCCTGCAAAAAATGCCATCCCCTATTCCCAATTCCTTCGCCTCTGCCGCATCTGCTCCCAGGATGAGGCATTCCACTCCTGCACATCTCAGATGTCCTTGTCCTTGTCCTTGTTTTTCAAGGACCGCAACTTCCCACCCCCTCAGTGGTCGAGAACACCCTCGACCGTGTCTCCCGCATTTCCCGCAACTCATCCCTCACACCCCCTCCCCGCAATAACAACCAAAACAGAATCCCCCTCATCCTCATGTACCACCCCACCAACCTCCGGATCCAACTCATCATCCCCCGACACTTCTGCCATCTGCAATCCGACCCCACCACCAAAGGCATTTTTCCCTCCCCACCCTTATCTGCTTTCCGGAGGGACCACTCTCTCTGTGACTCCCTTGTCCGCTCCACACTCCCCTCCAGCCCCACCACACCCGGCACTTTTCCCTGCAACCGCAGGAAGTGCTACACCTAACCCTACACCTCCCCCCTCACCCCCATCCTAGGCCCCAAGAAGACTTTCCACATCAAGCAGATGTTCACCTGCACATCTGCTAATGTGGTATACTGCATCCGCTGTTCCTGTTGTGGCCTCCTCTACATCGGGGAAACCATGCGGAGGCTTGGGGACCACTTTGCAGAACACCTACGCTCGGTTCGCACTAAACAACTGCACCTTCCAGTCGCGAACCATTTCAACTCCCCCTCCCATTCCTCAGACGACATGTCCATCCTGGGCCTCCTGCAGTGCCACAACGATGCCACCCGAAGGTTGCAGGAACAGCAACTCATATTCCGCTTGGGAACCCTGCAGCCCAATGGTATCAATGTGGACTTCAAGCTTCAAAATCTCCCCTCCCCCTACCGCATCCTAAACCAGCCCAGCTCGTCCCCGCTTCCCTAACCTGTCCTTCCTCCCACGTATCCCCCGCCCCGCCTCAAGCCCCACCCCCATCTCCTACCTACTAACCTCATCCTGCCCCCTTGACCTGTCCGTCCTCCTTGGACGGACCTATCTCCTCCCTAACTCCCCGCCTCTTTGACCTGTCTGTCTCCTCTCCACCTATTTTCTCCTCTATTCATCTTCTATCCGCCTCCCCCCTCTCCCTATTTATTTCAGAACCCCCTTCCCCTCCCCGATTCCTGAAGAAGTGTCTAGGTCCGAAATGTCAGCCTTCCTGCTCCTCTGATGTTGCTTGGCCTGCTGTGTTCATCCAGATCTACACCCTGTTATCTCTTAACCTGATGTTTGATTGCCTTTGGACTTTAATCTTGTCTGATCTCTAACCCTCCTTCCCCTCCCCTTCCATTCTACCTAATCATCCCCATCATTTTCAACAGCATAAAACCCACCATATTTCTAGCTCTCTTCATTTTTTGAAAATGGATTCAAAACGTTAGCTCTGTTTCCCTCTCCAGATGCTGCCAGGCCTGCAGGGTTTCTCCAGCATTTTGTTTTGTTTGATTCTCCAGCATCTGCAGTATTTCTCTTTTCTTGACCTGGTCTTTATCATGTTTGTAGAAAGGTTCGAAATGGTATCGGAGTAAATGTTCAGTGCCGCCTTATTGCCTGAGTGGTGTGGTCTGGTCTGGACCAGCCTCATGGTCCAAAGGCTCAGGTAGGGACTAAGCCGTTTCTAAAGGCCTACCTATGTCCTATAGTTGAGCAAGTGAAGAACTAATTCATGTCTGATTGCTGGACAGTATTGTTTCCACTGATGGGTTTTTTTTTTCTTTTTTTTTTTGTTGCCTTCTGCAGCCAGTCTACAACTGCTAGAACAAACAGAGTTGTTATCTCTGGTTTGTTACCCGTGCCACGTGCTAGCGAGGCGAGGAATAGGGAGAGAGAGCAGTTGAACACGTGGCTACAGGGATGGTGCAGGAGGGAGGGATTCAGATACCTGGATAATTGGGGCTCATTCTGGGGTAGGTGGGACCTCTACAAACGGGATGGTCTACACCTGAACCAGAGGGGTACCAATATCCTGGGGGAGAAATTTGCTAATGCTCTTCGGGAGGGTTTAAACTAATTCAGCAGGGGGATGGGAACCTGAATTGTAGCTCCAGTGTACAGGAGGTTGAGAGTAATGAGGTCATGAGTAAGGTTTCAAGGTCGCAGGAGTGTACCGGCAGGCAGGAAGGTGGTTTGAAGTGTCTACTTCAATACCAGGAGCATCCGGAATAAGGTGAGTGAACTTGCAGCATTGGTTGGTACCTGGGACTTCGATGTTGTGGCCATTTCGGAGACATGGATAGAGCAGGGACCGGAATGGTTGTCGCAGGTTCCGGGGTTTAGATGTTTGTTTCGGTAAGATCAGAGAAGGTGGTAAAAAAGGGGGAGGCGTGGCATTGTTAGTCAAGGACAGTATAACGGTGGCTGAAAGGACATTTGATGAGGACTCGTCTACTGAGGTAGTATGGGCTGAGGTTAGAAACAGGAAAGGAGAGGTCACCCTGTTGGGAGTTTTCTATAGGCCTCCAAAAAGTTCCAGAGATGTAGAGGAAGAGATTGAAAAGATGATTCTGGATAGGAGCGAAAGTAACAGGGTAGTTGTTATGGGGGACTTTAACTTTCCAAATATTGACTGGAAACGCTATAGTTCGAGTACTTTAGATGGGTCAGTTTTTGTCCAATGTGTGCAGGAGGGTTTCCTGACACAGTATGTAGATAGACCAACAAGAGGCGAGCCCACATTGGATTTGGTACTGGGTAATGAACCAGGCCAGGTGTTAGATTTGGAGATAGGTGAGCACTTTGGTGATAGTGGCCACAATTCGGTTACATTTACTTTAACGATGGAAAGGGATAGGTATATACCGCAGGGCAAGAGTTTTATAGCTGGGGGAGGCGATTAGGCAAGATTTAGGATGCATAGGATGGAGAAGGAAACTGCAGGGGCTGGGCACAATTGAAATGTGGAGCTTGTTCAAGGAACAGCTACTGCGTGTCCTTGAGAAGTATGTACCTGTCAGGCAGGGAGGAGGCGGTCGAGCGAGGGAACCGTGGTTTACTAAAGAATTTGAATCTCTTGTCAAGAGGAAGAAGGAGGCTTATGTAGAGATGAGGCGTGAAGGCTCAGTGAGGGCGCTTGAGAGTTACAAGTTAGCCAGGAAGGACCTAAAGAGAGAGCTAAGAAGAGCCAGGAGGGGACATGAGAAGTCTTTAGCACGTAGGATCAAGGAAAACCCTAAAGCTTTCTATAGATATGTCAGGAATAAAAGAATGACTAGAGTAAGATTAGGGCCAGTCAAGGACAGTAATGGGAAGTTGTGTGTGGAGTCCGAAGAGATAGGAGAGGCTCTAAGTGAATATATTCCGTCAGTATTCACACAGGAAAAAGACAATGTTGTTGAGGAGAATACCGAGATACAGGCTATTGGACTAGACAGGATTGAGGTTCATAAGAAGGAGGTGTTAGCAATTCTGGAAGGTGTGAAAATAGATAAGTCCCCTGGGCCAGATGGGATTTATCCTAGGATTCTCTGGGAAGCTAGGGAGGAGATTGCAGAGCCTTTGGCTTTGATCTTTATGTCGTCATTGTCTTCAGGAATAGTGCCAGAAGACTGGAGACTAGCAAATGTTGTCCCCTTGTTCAAGAAGGGGAGTAGAGACAACCCTGGTAATTATAGACCAGTGAGCCTTACTTCGGTTGTGGGTAAAGTGTTGGAAAGGATTATAAGAGATAGGATTTATAATCCTATAGAAAGGAATAATTTGATTAGGGATAGTCAACACGGTTTTATGAAGGGTAGGTCGTGCCTCACAAACCTTTATTGAGTTCTTTAAGAAGGTGACCAAACAGGTGGATGAGGGTAAAGCGGTTGATGTGGTGTATATGGATTTCAGTAAAGCATTTGATAAGGTTCCCCATGGTAGGCTATGGCAGAAAATATGGAGGCATGGGATTGAGGGTGATTTAGTGGTTTGGATCAGAAATTGGCTAGCTGTAAGAAGACAGAGGGTGGTGGTTGATGGGAAATGTTCATCCTGGAGTTCAGTTACTAGTGGTGTACCTCGAGGATCTGTTTTGGGGCCACTGCTGTTTGTCATTTTTATAAATGACCTGGATGAGGGTGTAGACGGATGGGTTAGTAAATTTGCGGATGACACCAAAGTCGGTGGAGTTGTGGATAGTGCAGAAGGATGTTGCAGGTTACAGAGGGACATAGATAAGCTGCAGTGCTGGGCTGAGAGGTGGCAAATGGAGTTTAATGTGGAAAAGTGTGAGGTGATTCACTTTGGAAGGAGTAACAGGAATACAGAGTACTGGGCTAATGGTAAGATTCTTGGTAGTGTGGATGAACAGAGAGATCTCGGTGTCCATGTGCATAGATCACTGAAAGTTGCCACCCAGGTTGATAGGGTTGTTAAGAAGGCGTATGGTGTGTTAGGTTTTATTGGTAGAGCGATTTGAGTTTCAGAGCCATGAGGTCATGTTGCAGCTGTACAAAACTCTGGTGCGGCCGCACTTAGAGTATTGCGTACAGTTCTGGTCACCGCATTATAGGAAGGATGTGGAAGCATTGGAAAGGGTGCAGAGGAGATTTACCAGGATGTTGCCTGGTATGGAGGGAAGGTCTTATGAGGAAAGGCTGAGGGACTTGAGGCTGTTTTCGTTAGAGAGAAGAAGGTTAAGAGGTGACTTAATAGAGACACACAAGATGATCAGAGGATTAGATAGGGTGGACAGTGGGAGCCTTTTTCCTTGGATGGTGATGGCTAGCACGAGGGGACATAGCTTTAAATTGAGGGGTGATAGATATAGGACAGATGTCAGAGGTAGGTTCTTTACTCAGAGTAGTAAGGGCGTGGAATGCCCTGCCTGCAAAAGTAGTAGACTCGCCCACTTTAAGGGCATTTAAATGGTCATTGGATAAACATATGGATGATAATGGAATAGTGTAGGTTAGATGGGCTTCAGATTGGTTTCACAGGTCAGCGCAACATCGAGGGCCGAAGGGCCTGTACTGCGCTGTAATGTCCTATGTTCTATGCTGCCACCATGTTGTAAAGTTTATATTGAGGCTGTACTGGGAGAGATGAGTCTGCCTTCATACCGGTGAACAGGAACCCCCTATTAATGATGTACACTATCATAGAATCAAAGAATCCCTACGGTGTGGAAACAGGCCCTTCAGCCCAACAAGTTCACACCGACCCTTGGAGCATCCCACCCAGACCCATCCCCCTATAACCGACATACTCCTGAACACTACATACAGAATTAGGAGAGAAATTCCCAGAACCATTCTGGCTTGATTCTAATTCCAAGTGTGTCTGATATCATCAGGCACTCTAATGACATATTCCATTCATTAGCACAATGCAACTTAACCATTTTCTTGATACTAAATCCGTTTGCTTTCTTTTGGTTGTCAGAGTGCAAACATTCTTCACAAGAATTCCTCAAGAAGTCAAAACCAGGTTTGTCTACCTTTCTGGCTGCAGCAAGACTTTCTTCCATGCTGAACGACAGAGAAGAAATTTATGTCAATTGTATGGTTGTAGATCAGGTAAGACCTGCAAAAATATTTCAAACTATTGCCAAATAATTTAAATAAGCTAATTGATAATCTTGTTTCATGTTACTCCTTAACACTTTGACTCCAGTTAAAAATAAAATTATATCAATGTATTGAAGTAATTATAAAGTAGCCAAAATAAAACAGAGCTCTGTTTATATTTATTCACAGGATGAGGGCGTTGCTGGCTGCGCCAGCATTTATTGTCCATCCCTAATTTCTCAGAGGGCAGTTGAGAGTCAACCACATTGCTGTGGGTCTGGAGTCACATGTAGGCCAGACCAGATAAGGATTGTAGTTTCCTTCCCTAAAGGACATTAATGAACCAGATAGGTTTTTTCAATAATCGACAATGAATACGTGGTCATCATGAGACTCTTTAACCCAGATTTTTATTGAATTAAAATTCCACCATCTGCTGTGGTGGGATTTGAACCCATGTGCCCAGAACATTACTTGGGCCTCTAGGTTAATTATCAACCTCTAATACCACTAGGCCATTGCCTCCCGTAAGGCTACATGTGGATGCTACAAATCTGAAACAAAAAACAGAAATTGCTGGAGAAACTCCACAGGTCTGGCAGCATCTGCGGGAAGAAAGCAGACTTAATGTTTCGAGTCCAGTGATTTTTCATCGGAATTACAAAACAACTCCCTGATACACCTTGTTCTGCAATTGCAATTCTTGCTGTGAAATACTCAGAATCACACAAAAGGGACATATAGTGTGTTATAAAGCGGAGATTGACCTCTCTTCCCTTCCCTCCCCGCGCCCCCCCCCCACCCCCTGAGAACTAAAAAAACTGAAAGCCCCCAGAGAGGAGCACCTGGCTCTATAATCTGTAAAAGGAGTGTGATAAGTGTTATAACCTGCTTTTCAGCAACTTCTAGTGGTTAAATAAAATAAACTGCTGACACTCAACATGTAACAATTTATTTATTTAACTCTAGCAATGAACAAATTAACTAAACTATTAACAAACCAAATAAACCTCTTCTAACTACTAACCATTCCCGAAAACAACAAGATTCTAATGGTATGCTGTTCCAATAAATACAAATCCCACTTTGACAAAAAAAACTTAGTCTCTTAAAATTACAGCCAGGTTACGTGTCTTCCGGAATGCTTTGTGGCTTCTCCATGGATTCTTCTGTCAGGAATGTTAACTGGTTATGCTGTGGGTACCTTTGCTATTTAGATGGTGCTTCCTCTAAGACTTAGAGAAGTCTGCGAGAGTCGGCTATTCTCGAGAGCTGATGGCTGTTAACTCTGGCGGACAGCTGTTTGCTCTGCAGTCTTTATCCAACTGCCCTCTTCATTTGTACCCTTGATTACACATCAATTTCTTACAATAGGATTGGTCCTATGTTGTCAAAACCATCAGATTTAAATTTAATTTTTTTTTGTATCTAAGTGCCTGGTTCAAATTGACTAAATAAATTCAAAACTTGTTGTCTTGGTAAAAACTGCTGCTTGGCCTGCTAATTGTACAGCCTTTTGATACGAATGTTTCAATTTGGGTGCTCTCTGTATACTTGCAAACTTTCAAACTGCTGCTCGCAGACATCCTTTTTAAATCTCTCAGCATAGAAAAAGCACATCATCTTTTAAAATGACCATGCAATGGTTTCCCCCCTGCCTAGCATTGTACAAACACTAAATTGTAACATCCTGCCTTCCAGTTTACAAATATTCTACCCAACTTTGCAACAAGTGCCGCACAACATACGTGTGATCTATTTTAAAACTCGCGGAAGAAAAGGGACAGTATTAGCATGATTATAAAGTTGGTTGACGGATAGAAAATTGAGTATAATGGTTAATGGATGTTTTTTGGCTGGGGACTAAGGTTGCTTTACCTAACATATATCAATGATCTAGCCCTTTGTGTACAGGCACAATTTCAAAATTTGTGGACAGTGCAAAACTTGGAGCCATTATGAACTATGAGGAGAGTAGCATGAAACTTCAAAAGGATGTAGATAGGTTGATGGATTGGTGGCAGGTGAAGTTCAATGTAGAAAAATGTGAGATAATACATCTTAGTAGCAGAAACATGAAGAAACAACACAACATGAATTGTACAGTTTTAATAGCAGTGCAGGGCTAGAGCGTGTATTGAAAGGTATATGATTTTTCAAGCTTGTGGCATGTGGGCGTTGGTTACTTTTGTGAAGAGTAAAAAAGCAATAAGTTGAGAAAGATCTCTTGATTCTTGAAATAATCTAGTATGTATCGCAGGGCAAGTGGCTGTAAAGTTCCTGCATTGTTTATAGAAGATTATTCATACTGTGAGGTTGATGACAGGAGAGCAAACATTGAAAGCTTCATTTTGGTTTAGAATAATCAAAGATTGATTTTTGCTTAAAAACTCGAGACTGAAAGCTGTTAGGACAGTTTGAGGATACTTGACCAGAATCGGAAGCAAATATGGTTTTTCTCCTAGAAAGAAGGAGACTGTAAAATTGGAGGCATGGTGGACAACGAAGAAGTTTACCTCCGAGTACAATAGGATCTTGATCAGATGGGCCAACGAGTGGCAGATGGAGTTTAACTTAGATAAGTAGGAGGTGCTGCCGTTTGGAAAGGCAAATCAGGGCAGGATTTATACACTTAATGGTAAGGTCGTGGGGAGTGTTGCTGAACAAAGAGGCCTTAGAGTGCAAGGTCATAGTTCCTTGAAAGTGGATATGCAGGTAGATAGGATCCTGAAGAAGGCATTTGCTATGCTTTGCCTTTATTGGTTGATTCATTGAGTACAGGAGTTGGGAGGTCATATTTAGGCCGTACAGGACATTGGTTAGGCCACTTCTGCAGTATTGTGTGCAATTCAGGCCTCCCTCCTTCAGGAAAGATGTTGTGAAACTAGAAAGGGTTCAGAAAAGATTGACAAGGATGTTGCCAGGGTTGGAGAGTTTGAGCTATAGGGAGAGACTGAATAGGCTCGCTATTTTTCCCGCAGCGTCAGAGGCTGAGGGATGACCATGTAGAGGTACCATGTAGAGGTTTATAGAATCATGAGGGGCATGGATAGGGTAAATAGGCACGGTCTTTTCCTCAGGGTGGGGGGTGTCCAAAACTAGAGGGCATAGGTTTAAGGTGGGAGGGGAAAAATATAAAAGGGATCTGAGGGGCAACTTTTTCATGCAGAGGATAGTGCGTATATGGAATGTGCTATCAGAGGAGATGGTGGAGGCTGGTACAATTACAATATTTAAAAGGCATCAGGATGGGTATATGAATGGGAAAGGTTTAAGAGAGATATGGGCCAAATGCTGGCAAGTGGGACGAGATTTATTTAGGATATCAGGTCAGCATGCATAAGTTGGACTGAAGGATCTCTTTCCGTGCTCTATATCTCTATGACTGTATGACTCTATATGAGTATAGTTTGTTTAGTTTATGAAACTTCTAGACTAAAAGTGTTTGGTTAGAAATTGACAGAGGATTAAAATATTGAGAAAGTCTAAGCTTTCAGATTTGTATTTATATAAGAATATCTCACAGTTCACAGGACAGAACTGTGGAGAAGCAGTTAAATCAAACTTAAAGACTTGATATTGAGGGATAATTTCTTTGGATTTGAATTGCTGTAAACTGATTATTGAGGAATAGATGAGATTGTTTTTGTTGTGTGTTTTAAGAAAACAGGTATGTTTTAAATGCATATGTTCATTAGCTATTTCACCTAATGATTTGTCTGTGATGGTCCTGCTACATGCGTTACCTCAAAATGAGAGCCTGCTGTGACATTAACCCACTCTATGATGCTTTCCTACTGATGGGAATACGGAGGGTCAGAAAATATGAATATATTTGTGTGATTTGAAGATTCATCAATGGCATGCAAGGCTCAGTAAACATTTTTTTTTCCTGTAAGGGACAGATCAGTTAAAATTACCAAAGGTTTTAATATGATTAGTACAGGGAGATTTTCTGTGCTCGTGGAGTTAGTAAAGAAAAGACATTAATTCAAAACTGTCTTCGGAAGTGAGGAATGATTTCTTTAGCCAGAAAGTAATTGGAGCATGAATAGTTTTGCAGTAGGGATAGAGTATTGTGGTTAAAGTGGAGAGAATTTGCAGTACTGAGGCTATAGGATTACTTTTGGATTGTTTTAGTATAGGGCAGGCTGAATCAGTGGGCTGAATTAACACTCTATTGTGTGAGCCCATGGTTGTAGTTTACAACATTATTTTACACACGCAATGCAGTCTTGTGAAAGAATTTGGGATGATCCATGGTAAAGTCTATCATTTAAAATTGTGAACATTTCTTATGGCTTTCTGTCTGAATCATGTGGCACTTGAACCCTTTTCAAGAGCACCTTAAGATTAACAAGGGATGACCATAGAATAATTATATATGTTTGAGACCGAAAACATTTAGCAACTAAAGTTTTGATTGTGTTGCATTACACCGTACCTTCAGCCTTTTTATTTATTGCGGTCAATTAAATATATCCTTCTTCTTAGGTTAATGAAGGCGGTATAAACTATAATAGTAACAATCTTACCACTGCAAGTACCAGTACTACTAATGCACTGCATGAGAAGTCATCTGAGGACCAACTTTGCCGGGCTTACAATGTCCCCCAGTCGATGGAATCCAATATACCTGCATCATTAGAAGACAATCTATGTAGGAAGCATTCAAATTACTATCTTGAGGACCACATAGACACCACAATTCTGAAGGAAGATCAGAATGATTTTACAGAACAAGTTTCTGATTTGTCTTCACCTGATAGTATTTTATGCCGATCGTCATTATTATCTCAGCAGCATGATTGTGTCAAGGCAGAAAGTCCTTCCACAAGCATCAAATATAAGCAAAGGTATGTCATTTACAATTTGTGATAAAGTTGATTTTAAGTAAATTTATCAACCATTTCTAAAATTTGATTGATCCAATTAAATTTCAAAAATGCAGATAACCGTTAATAGAATGTTTTTGGATTCTATTGTTATTTGTTTATTTTGGCGTATTTGTATCTCAAGGAAAATGGTTAACGAGAGGAAGTGGTAAAAAGAGCAATCTTAATAGCGGTATTTGCTCAAAGCAGAGTTAAAAAAATTGCCTACCAATGTTCAGCAACTTTTCACTGTTTGTCTTTGCCTCAATGCCATTGGCTTCTGTTTTTTGTTCTCTATAATTATTTCTCTGCCTGTATTATTTTTCTACGAATAGTTTTAAATAAGACTGCCTTCTGTCATTTAAGTTTTTTTTAGTTTAATGTCATATGGGGGCACCCATGTTCAAATGGGTTTTTCTACTCCTGCTTGATGGTAGGATGTTGTTCTGAATCACATTTCAGTTATAAAGTAGAATGGGTAGGATGGGGAGTGGAATAAAACAATAAGAATGTTTAAGCAGATTGTGTGCTTGATCAAGGATAATCAAGTGACTGACAGACAAGTCTTTGTAAGATTCATTTGTAATAATTTGTTATGCCAATACAAAGGGCACAATAAGTTGTGCTGTATCCAGGGGAGTTTTAGCTGCTTATCTCCCACCAATACAGATTTTACAATTATGTGCCCCACATTTGGGGACAGGTGTTAGCACCCGCAGTGCAATTGGCTTGCCTAGTCCTGGGAGAACGACCTTCATCATCATGGTCTCTCCCTTGGTTAGTATATTAGATTAGCTTTGGGAAACTGCATGTTAATTGAGTTTCCTGTGCACCCATGGTAGTATGAGACCATGACAATTTAAATTACCGGTGCTCATTAACAAACATTTGGTCCACATTTCCTGGTGAATCATGGGAATTAGGCAGAAACCAGATGCCGGTTTCCAGAGATTGAGCCAGTTTTTTTACGAGTAAGTAATTGGAAGTGGACGCTGATGGCAGAGGAAGGCATGTATGGAAGAGTGTTGGCGGTGAACGTTCGGGGATTGAGGCTGCTCTTGTTGTAGTGAAGATGGAGAGTGTAAAGAGAGCCCAGGGCAGTGAAGGCTTGGCTCATCCTTTTAGGGCCTTGGAGAGTGCTCCTGCATCTTGTAAGGCCATAAAGGAAAGTAAGAAATTATTTAGAGATCCTTTTCTATTTTCATAGTTTCTCTCCCAACTTCACTGCCCTGTTGAAGCTTATTTTATTTCTGAGACCCTTTGCTCTACCATTGACCGCTTTTGCTTCCTAGTCTACCTGTTTACTTTGGGCACATCTTTTTATTCATTCAGGATATCTGGGCTCTGCTGCTTCGGCCAGCACTTATTGCTGATCCTTAATTGCCCTTCAGAAGGTGGTGATGAGTTGACTTCTTGAACTGCTACAATCAATTTTGTGTAGGCGCACTCACCTAATGTTAGAGATTTTCACCATTTAGGATTTTGACCCAGCAACACTGAAGGAATGGCAATTTTGAAGCTAGGTCCTGATCCTCCATATTTTTTCATGGATTTGGACCAGTTTTTAAATGCCTCATGGTTCATAGCACTTCAGATGTGATCCATAAACTGCAGAAGGAAATGCTTAGGAGATAAATTCAAAATAACATTGTCAAAACACCTCCCTCGTACTGCTGCCATTCTAATTTCCCCATCTACAACCCATGTCTCCTAATGCTCCCCCATGCGAAGCAACTGCATTTCCATGTCATTTGCCCACTATGTGCTGTTTGTAACAATGAAAATGATGATGTTTAAAAGGTTTTTTTAAATAAGCAGTCATTCATTCATTACTTTCCATTTACTACATGTCAATAGGAGTGGTAATCATCCAGACCCTTTAAAGTATTTAAAGCAGAAACTGCCAGAACTTGAAACATCTTAAACTTATAAATGAGCATCATGCAGAGCTGAAGCTGTTAAACAGTGTTTTGACTGTTTTAACACTCCAATGGATGCCCTGGCTCTCAAACTAGAATGCATAGTAAGGCTGGGCTACGGTGTGTCCTAACTACCGCCATGGCCAAACTTCAGGCCACATGCTGATATAAAATTATAGTTGTGTTTATTGAACACATTAGCATTTTTTATAAAATAAACTTTAATTGATCAAAAATAACCAATAGATTGAAATTCCTTCAAACTAATCTCTGATGAAAACAAATATATAAACAGTTTGATAATAAATACCAAATCCAATAGACTAACAACACGAAAAATAGAAACCAGAAGCTCATTATGATATTGATATATTGTATGATTGCTTTCAAACTAACCTGTAATAACAGGTTAAAACCTATAATAACAGCCGTCATGCTTATGTCAACTGATAAAGTGAAATAGCAAGCTTGGAGTTTTTTTAAAAAGCTGTCATAGAATCTCTACAGTGTGGAAACAGGTCATTTGGCCCAACAAGTCCACACTGCCCCTCTGAAGAGCATCCCACCCTGACTCATTCCCCTACCCCTCTAATTCCCCATGTCTAAACCTAAACATCCCTAGACACTACGGGCAATTTAGCATGGCCAATCCACCCACCCTGCACATCTTTAGACTGTGTGAGGAAACCCAGACACAGGGAGAATGTGCAAACTCCACACAGACAGTCACCCAAGGGTGGAATCGAACCTGGGTCCCTGGTGCTGTGAGGCAGCAGTGTTAACCACTGAGCCACCGTATCACCCAAACCAGGGCACCCAGTGGAAACCCACGTAAATATGGGGGGAACATGCAAACTTCACATGGACAGTCACCCAAGATTGGAATTGAACCTGGGTCCTTGGTGTTGAGGCAGCAGTGCTAACCACTGAGCCACTGTCCCACTAGCCACTAGTCATCTGTCATGATCCTTGAGCATTCAATGAGTTTTCACAATTCTTTGACATCATGACTGTTGATTGACAGCTTTGATATATCCAATGAGTTCATGCAACTTTTTATACACAATTCCCAAGGCTGCCTGACCACTTTCACAGGGTACCTGACAGTTCACTTAGGCCTCAGTGATTCTAACTCAGCTTTCTCCTATTTGGGCTTCCAAACATTGATGTAGCAGATTAGACAGCGAGCTTTCAAATCTTTATGCTGTCTTGTCAGTAACCCATCTCCTCCAACAACATAGTTCCACCCTGATAGACACTGACTTTTCTTGAGGCCTTGATTACCATTCAACATCTGTCATCTGCTTGACCATAGGATCTCTTCCAGACTTGCCAGAACCAGTTCCAAGGTACTGAATCATTAGTAGCCAAGTTCTGCTATCTGTTAAAAACAATGCTCTATCTGGTGTCACTGTGTCTGTCGAACTCTTTTAATCATGACTCAGTCGGCAATCAACTTCAATCCTTGGCCTGACAAACAAACAAAGCTTGTTTGATTTTTTTTTGTTTGCCATAAGTAAAAAGGTTTCAAAAACAGCAAGTCATTCTTAAGCAACAACTTCCAGTTCATGGCTCCAAACCAAAATTGAAAAATCAACAACTATTCCAACATAAGAGCATTTTATTTGCTTAGGCTGTCCTTAAGTTGGAGAATTATTAAATAAAATTCATTAACCCAGGCAAAATATCAAATGAAAATGATTAAAAATTGATTTTGCATTTTCCAAAATGTATTCCAATGGTCACATTTGCTGAGTTGTTAGAAATGGTACTAGCCTAAGGTTGCATGGGATGAAAGGGCAAAGCTGTTCTCTAGGTATATATTGATCATAATTACCAAACACCTCCTTGGATTGGTATCAATATTATAAGTGAATTAGTAAGGAAACATACTTATTTTTGCAATATTAATTTGTTTGTAGACACCCTTTCACTAATTTGTTTTTGCAGGTTCAGCTTTGATGGCATTGATGCAGACAGCGAAGGAGAAGAGGTTTCAGACAGGTCTCAGGGCTCATGCACTCCAAAATCTCCAAATTCTGTTGCATTATTTGCCAGCAGTGGAGATGAACTGGATTCTTTTGAGATTCACCAGGAAACTGAGATAAACATCAAGGAATCTGAATCAAGGTCTTCATCCAACAGCTTGTTGCCAAAGGTACTAGAGCAGACTTTAGTAGTTAGGTGGAAAACCAATGCAATTGTGTAATCTGGGCAAATTTAAAAGCTGATATCCCAATGGAACATTGTCTCTATTCCAGCTGGCAATGCAACAACATGCTATTGGCAACTTCAGCTAAAGCTCTTAAGGCTAAATAATGCTGATTTATTTCTAGAAGGATGTAACACATGAAATCAATCAGAAATTTAAAATTAGATAGTTGATCAAAACAGGAAGCTCTATTTGACACAGAAATGTTTTATATGCACATATGTTTGACTTTATTATGTTTTGCAAGATGGTAACTAACAGATTACAAAACTATTGTTCAGACCATTCCATCTGGCATTAAATTTATTCAACAGTCAAAGGAAAGAATCTTAGAATTGTAATTTTCAAAAAAAAGATGCTGGATCTTGGCCCTTAAAAGTCATGATATAATTGAAAAAATTCAGCTGCAAAACATGTAACCCTCCTTATAATGAACCTTTCAGCAATAAGGATGGACCAGAAACAGTCTGTGATTGAATGAGCAGATACTTAGGCTTTCATGTAATGGATAACATTTTCTCACTGGTCACCTCCTCCATGATTAAATTTGCCTGGGAATTTTGAGGGTTTCTGGCGTGAAATTTCCCGCTGTCCCCTGTAGTTTGAATGCTGGTTGTCTATGCTATCAAACCATTTCACAACCTTGTATGTCTCAAAAGATCACCTTTCAATCTAAAATTCAGAGACAGAAAGTCCAATTTACGCAACCTCTCATCATAGAACAACTCTCTCACCCAAGACACCAACCTAATCAGCCTTTTTTTGTATAGACTCCGATGCAAGTATATCATCTCCATATTTAGGGAGTTAAAAATTTTTGCATAATTCCATGAGTTCTCTCATCAAAACCAAGTACAATTATTACTTAATGTCTTTATTCCTGTACTTTAAAGCCCTGTAATTAAAGCCAACATGCCTTTCCTATCTAATTGCTTGCTTTATCTGCATACTCTGTGTTTTTTGTATAAGTACACCCAAGTCCTTCAGAGCTCCCCATTTGGTCAGACGAATGTGGTATCAATACTGAAGAGGTTTGACAACATCCAAGACAAAACAGCCCACTTGATTGGTACTTCACACACCACATTAATTATTCACTTGTCTCACCACTGATGCACAGTGACAGCAGTGTGTATCATCTAAAAGTTGCAATGCAGAAATTTACCGAGTCTGCTTTGACAGCACTTTACAAATCAACAACCTCTGCCATCTAGGTAGTCAGCAGATGTATGGGACACCACTACATACAAATTTCCATCCAGACTACAAACCATCCTGACTTGAAAATACATCATTGTTTCTTAGTCGTAGTCATATAATCATACAGCATGGAAACAGACTCTTCAGTCCAACTAGTCCATGCTGACCAGGTTCCCAAACTAAACTAGTCCCACCTGCCTGCACTTGGCCCATATTCCTCCAAACTTTTCCTATTCGTGACCTCATTCAAATGTACCAGCATTCACCACTTCTCTGGCAGTTCATTTCCTCACACGAACCACTCTCTGTTTTAAAAAAAAAAGTGTCCCTCATTTATAAATCTTTCTCCTCTCACCTTAAAACTATGCCCCTTAGTCTTGAACTCCCCCACCCTGGGAATAAACCCTTATCTTTGCCTCTCATGATTTTATAGACCACCGAACGGTCACCCCTCAACCTCCAATCCTCCAGTGAAAAAAAATCCCAATCTTTCCAGTCTATTACTGGTAACATCCTGGTAAATCTTTTCTGAGCCCTCTCCAGCTTAATAATATCCTTCCTATAGCAGGGTGACCAGAACTGCACACACTACTCCAAAAAAGGCCTCACCAATGTTCTGTACAACCTCAACATAACCCAATAATTCCAGCCAAACTCCTTTCTAAACTTCAAGACCTCGGACTTTGCTCACCCCTCTGCAACTTTATGAATTTGTAGATTGAATACTTTTGTTTGCTTCAAAAAAAAAGGCATGCTTTCTCTTTGTGAATTATTGATGTTAAATAGTGCTTAAAATAGCTTCTGTCATACCTTTTGTACATTGTCAAGAAAATTGTCTCGTTCCATTGGTGAAAATGAAAGGTAGTTGATTATATTTACACCTGAAATAAAAAATGTCCTGTGTTTACTCTAGAATATAACATTTGATACAGTTTCTATTTGTTCTTTAAAGGAGTCTGAAGATACTGGAATTCGGCTGAGATCATACTCCCTTTCCTCTCCTAAAGTGTCTCAAAGCAAATCTCGATTCATAAGAGATTTTGGTGTGTTTGATTCCCCAAATGAAGGTTAGTATCAACAGAAGAGCAAAATAACTTTGAATAATAAAATATTGATTTTGTTTAAACAAAAGACTAAATCTATGTCATTGGTTAAAAATGGCATCTACTTTGTATCATCATATGCAAAGCATCACCATTTTAGATTCCTCATCTTACAATTAACAATTTTGCTTAAAGATGCTTAAGTCTATAGTATGAATTCACCTTCATGTCTGGACAGTTACATTATAGAACTGCCTGAATGAGCAGTTTGCTTTATAAAGTATATTCTTACCACTTTATGACAGGGCTTTGGCTTAACATTGGGAAATGAGATATGTGGATATATGAACTGTTACAGTAGTGTGCTACCCCAGATTGTCTGTCTGCCTGTTAAAGCTGAACTTGGTTTTCCACGTTCTTTGCATTCCTAAATGGAACATCACCTACACCTACTATACAAACTTATCCAGTATAAAGGAGAAGGTTTAAAATGGATATTTATGTTTTGTGGTATCCTCCTAACAGCTGATTCACATTGCTGTTTGTTGTTTGTCAGAATGTTGCAGGAGGTATATTGGCGAAGGCCAAAGAGAATCTATAAATAATTGATTAGTGAAGTTACTTTCTTCATCAGAGAACTTTACCATGCACAAAAATTATTTGAATTTAATATTTATGGGATTTAGTATCCAGATTTGTAATATCTTATTACTAGATATAAAACTCAAAACACATTTCTAATGTGTAGTTCCCTAAGTTATTTATTATTTATTTCTTTTACTTACTATATAATATTGGAGTTGACTATCTCCATTCTCAACATGGTGATGAATATACTGCATTTGTTTGCTTCACAGTACCGGTACCATGCAGAGTGAGCGCTCCTCATAAGATATCATGGTGCATCTGAATTTTTGTAGGTAGCCAGAAAGATTAAATTGAATTCACTATATTATTTATAAAGCAGTTAAAATATTAAGAAAACGGGCAACATGATACTGGAATGCAAAAATGTGCATAAACCATCCTAATTTCATCTATGATCTGTCGTTGCAGTTCCCTCTTACCTAGCCATTATGCTATACATTTAGGTGATATATTGTAGAACTAGAGTTTAGGCATATCAATGAATGAACACCCAATTAGATGTTGTTCTTTTGATCATTATGATGAGTCTGTCCCTGCTCTGTAGATGGTGTTTTCAGCAGTGGACGATCCCTTCTTCAAGCACTCTCACTATCTAAATCAGTTTCTCTGCTACACCATAGTAGTAAGTACCACTCATAATCAGATAATGCTGTCACAATTCTGCATGAAACTGCATCTGCTACCCTTTTATGTCCCTGTGTCTTATTGCTAAATGGACAATATATAATTCAATGTTGCTTGAATTGAAATCAAAACCAATGAATGCAGTGTGGTGTTAACTTGTCTCTTTGTTACGTTTTGTAAAGCTTGAAGTTTGTTATTACTTGATTAGTTTTATGTAAAATTTAAAAAGCCCTCGGAAATAAAAGCTGAAAATCCTCCTTGTAACTATGTGGCAGATAATGCAAGTTCTACTGAAACTGAGCACTTCAGACTACATGTGTGTACAGTTTTTTAACGATGTGCTGAGCGCAATGTGAATGAAATAAGGAAGGCCATGCATCCCATTTTAACTCACCTATCCAACAATTCCTTCTCCTCACCTCTATCATCTAATATGCTCTTGAATAGCTATCTTCATCTGGAAGTCCATTAAATCTATGCCAGATTTTCATTTCTCTTGTTTGAACTATCTTCATTTCATTTTTATTTGTTTGCATCTATGTCCTCCTTTCCTATTGCCTTCCTTTATTTCAAACTATATTCTGACTGAGATAACAAGGTGTAGAGCTGGATGAACACAGCAGGCCAAGCAGCATCAGAGGAGCAGGAAAACTATGTTTTTTACTGCTGAACATCTTTAATAATTCTCTACAGTTCTTCAATAGGATCATCTTTAAGAGCTAATTCCTCTTAATCCCCAACTCAGTTTTGTGACTGGGAAGTCATTCTGTCAATGTTTCTACATTGCTCTGGAGCTTGAACATAACTCTGGTGCCTTGATAACCAAAACTAAAAGCAGTCTTACCAAAGCATGATAAATACTGGGGCATGAAAACGGCATGAATACATGCCTCCTAACTTTCTACGTAAGCATTAAAAATATTCCGGTTTTCTTGCTGAAGTTTAACAAGGGGAATGGCAAGTTCATTTCATTATATTACAATAAATTCCTTCATGAGAAATATTGCATCATGACCTAGCATGGAGCAATGACTGCTTTGGTGCCATCTTGATTGAAGATGGTAGTTGGTTATTAAAATTATGTTTTATAATGTGATGAAAATTTGCTATTCTATTGCTGATTGTAAAGATCCTATTAAAAATATAGCAGTCACAAAGATGCCATCAAGTACTGTGATGGCAAAAATTGCTGGCCTGTCAATTGGTATTGGAGTGATGCGATCTTCCATTAAAAAGCTGATCTCAGATAACTGCTAAGTGAAAACCAAGGCCCCAGCTTTAACTGCTTCTCCTTGGCTGACGTTGGGTTAGGATGAATACAGTTAGTATACTGTAACTCACGAAGTCTCTCTGACCCTGCTGCTTTCTCTGTGTCCCAATATTAGCGTCTTCTTTCTTTTTGGAGCATTCAAGCAGGAAAGAAATGGTGTTATACTTTAAAGATGCAGATCAGGTCCAATGATATTAATTATACCATTGGAATCAAATTGACAATTTGAATGTGAGAACTGAGCTGGGAAATGGTGTTGGCAACCTCTTCAAGCAAAACTGCTGGGAGCTGGATCATGGATCAAAGGAGGACCGTGAGATAAGTCTTAAAATTTTATTTTTAGGGATCCTTGTGAGGCATGAAGTGTCCTGAGGAAGTCCCAGGCCTCTCTTGCACTCCCTACTCCCTTCCTGATCTTTGTGAGATCCAACCACCCTCCTGCTGTCATCACTCCCAGCTGCGGTCAGATCTGTGCCTCCTTCTAAATCCTTGCCCGATGCCCATCCTCCCCTCACTAACTGCAGGGGACAGTACTTGCTGTCAGGTGCCAATCCCACTTGCCAGATAGTGGATCCAGCTGGTTGTGAGGCAAGACTCTCTACGTATTTATTTTGTGAAGCCTCCTTGTTCGGAGCAGAAAAGCCAGGAGACTTGCAGAAATCCCCACTGGGATTGCTGCACAATGTTCTCCTGCCTCCAGCTGCATTTCCCACGAATTTCATGGGGGTGGGCAGCCAATTTGGGCCACAGTTTCTGCCGCCAATGGAACTTTCTCGATGTTGCATAATTCCATTTCAGAGCCTGGCAGTGATTTGGGGGATGCCTTTCGGTAGGAATTCAGAGGGTCAGCAGAGTGAGTCTGTTTACAATACTCCACCTGCAAGCACAGAGCTGCAAAGCTGTAAGTCAAGCCCATGACCAAAATCATTCCTGCATTGGGGATCCGCCTTCCACGTTGAATGCCCAAACAGCTTTCGACCTTTATTTCTAAATAGTCCAAGACAACGTCTATTTTGAGGCAGCCCTGTGCTCAACTACTTTACCTCAGCAGCACTCAGCTCTTCCAGTGGAGCTGCTGGTAGTCCAACGCTGCAGGCTGTCTCACTGGGTCTCCCTCACAATTGTCCTACTCACTGTCCTTAATTGTATAGCCAACCTGGAGACTAGCAATGAGGAGTATGCTTCACTTGAAGTTCTGTTGGTAGATGCGCTGCTGGGAAATATGCATATGGGTCTGTGTATGGTCCTTGGATCAGTGCCTCCATAACCATAGAAAATATCGTTCTGAACTTGCTCATGTGAAATGATGGAAATTCATGAGGATGTATTCACTGGATTTCACTCATGGGCCTTTGGGACATGAGTAATGTGGATGACCAGGGCAGGCTGGTTCTCTGTTTGTCTGTTCTCTGCCATAGGCATTGTTTTCTTTTGCTGTGGAAAGCTGAAAGTGAGATAATTCAATTTCTGCAGATGTTGAGAATTTAATATATTGTACTATTTCAGTTCAGAATGATTGTCACTGCTATTGTTCTTAATAGGGATTTTGATGAGGGTAGTGAACACATGATTTTGCAATGAACAAATGTAAAGGGAAATAGAACAGGAATGGGCCTTTCAAACGCTTGACCCTGTTCTGCCATTCAGTAAGATCATGGCTGATCTCTGGCCAAACTCCATACAACTACCCTTGACCATAGCCCTCAATATCTTTGCTTAACACAAACATTTTTTGTTCACTGAAGTTTACTGTTTCAAGTCGTCAGCAGTTCCTCAATGGCAAAGTATTCTGATCAAGCGGAACTTCTGAAGCAATGGTTATTATGAACCCACACTTCATAGAAATGTACATGAAGTAAAGATGATAACTCAGGTTGTCTCAGTTGTGAAAGTTTAGCAATTAATGTTGTCATAAAAGCCTGACTTTAGTAACAAGCTGATTGGCGGGCAATGACTGCTGGTTTGGGAGAAATGTTCACTTGTTCTGATTTACAACATGGAGTCAAATTCTGAGTTGTATGCATGTCAGTTTTCAAATAAAGTGCTTTAATCCTGAGTCATTATCTCCACACGCTGAAAATTAAGAGAGGGGTGTATTTTGATGTTTTGCAGCCAAAGTAAATTGTTTGAAGTCAGTCCAAACAGCAACAGCAGCAGCAATATAGCGAAGGAGAGTGAACCTGGGGGTGAACAACAGCAGCAGGATAAATACCTAAGGAGTGGGGTCAGTCAGACCAAACCTGGGCATGAACAGCAGGATAGATACCAGGATAGATGTTAGAGATTTGGTTGAGAGAAGGACAAGACTGGCCGCTTAACGTTCTGGGATTTAGATGTTTCTGGTATGATAGAGAGGGATGTAAAAGGTGGGGGAGTTGCACTACTGATTAAGAAGAATATCATAGCGATACTAAGGGAGCACAACTTAGAGGGCTTATCCAGCAAGACCATATGGGTAGAGTTCAAGTAATAGGAAGAGTGCAGTCACTCTGGGATTGTACTGTAGACATTCCAACAGCCAACGGGTTAATAGAGGATAAGATATTTCAAAAAATTATGGAAAAATGTGAAAACAACAGAGTTGTTGTGGTTGGTGAAGGCTTGGATGGGGGCGGAGTTTGTTAGGTATGTCCAGGACAATCTATAAACAGCCCAGAGATAGTATGAACTGCCGATGCTGGAGTCTGAGATAACAGTGTGGAACTGGAGGAGCACAGGCAGCATCAGTGGAGCAGGAAAGTTGATGTTTTGGGTTGAGAACCTTCTTCAGAAATGGGGGAGGGGGAAGGGAGCTCAGAAACAAATAGACAGAGGAGGGGTGGGGCTGGGGAAGGTAGGTGGGATGGTGATAGGTGAGTGCAGGTAGGGAGTGGTGGGGATTGGTCAGTGAGGTGGGAGGAGCGGATAGGTGGGAGAGAAGACGGACAGGTTGTGTCCGGTAAGGAGACGGGGATGAGAGGGAGGGTTGGTCGTGGGATGAGGCCGGGGGTGGGAGATTTTAAAACTGGGCGTATTCCATGTTTGGGCCATTGGGCTGTAGGCTCCCAAGGTGGAATATGAGGTGCTGCTCCACCTGTTTGTGGGTGGTGTTATTATGACATTGGAGGAGGCCCAGGATGGACATGCCACCCAGGGAGTGGGAGGGGGAGTTGAAATGGTTGGTGACCGGAAGGTGGTGGTGTTTATCGTGAACAGAGCGCAGGTGGTTCTACAAAACGGTCTCCGAGCATCCACTTGGTCTCACCGATGTAGCGGAGGCCACATTGGGAGCAGCGGATACAATAGACCACGTTGGCGGATGTGCAGGTGAACATCTGTTTGATGTGGAAGGTTTTTCTTGGTTCCTCGAATGGAGGTGAGGCAGGTGGTGTAGGGGCAGATGTAGCACTTACTGATGCAGGGAAAGGTGCCGGGGGTGTTGGGGCTAGTGGGGAGTGTGGAGCAGATGGGGGAGTTACAGAGAGCGGTCCCTATGAAAGGCAGGTAAGGGTGGGGAGGAAAATATTTCTTTGGTCATGGGGTCGGATTGTAGGTGGCAGAGAACGATATGTTGGATACGGAGGTTGGTGGGATGATATGTGAGAACAAGGGAGATTCTGTCTTTGTTTTTGTTGCGGTGAGGGCAGAAGTGCCAGAAACGCAAGAGATGCAGTTGAGTATTTTCGATCACTGAATGGGGGGCATTTGCGGTCCTTGAACTAAGAGGACATCTGGGATGTTCGGGAGTGGAACGCCCCATCTTGGGAGCAGACGCAGCGGAGGCAGAGGAATTGGGAGTAGGAGATTGCATTCTTGCAGGAAGGTGGGTGAGAGGAGGTGTAGTCTAGGTAGCTGTGGGAGTCAGTGGGCTTGAAATAGAGCAGTCCAACTTGGGAATGTGCTGTATTAGAATTGTATTGGGGAATGAGCCAGGCTAGGTGATTGATGTTTCAGTGGGGAGCATTTCTAAGTAGAATGTGGTTACAAATTTCTTGTTTGTCGGAATCCTTCCAAATCTGATCATTTGACTTCTTGCACAATTTCTGTCTATCCCAGAAGAGTACAGTGACATCTGCTTTGAAGACTCTCAAGATATAAGTACCCTTTAGTTCTCCAAATGCCTGGTGCAATAGATTTTTGTGGTCTCCGTCCAATTCTTATTAGAAGTGGCCCGCAGTACAACTTTGCACTAATGCTGTTAAAACACAAGGTGTGCTTTTCAAACTGTGATACTATTTTTGAGCCACGAACAGGGAGGTTTACTGTGTCGGAGGTACATGGGATTACAAGCTGCTGAGGCTTTTGTGCTAGACCTAGAAAATATTACAATTTTCTGGAACAAATGAAGCTCCCCCAAATACCACAAAGTGTATTTTTTTTTAAAAAAGACTGCATGCTAGTGTTTGAACATGGGGATACAAATTATATGTTCAGTTTCAAATGTCTAAACCAGACTTTGTGTTGTCTTGTTAGAAGCTTCTTTTGAAAGATACCTCATTAGCATGAGTTCAATGAAAGTTAGTTACTTCAAGGAAAATGTATTTTTCTAATTTGTTGTGTGTTGTAAACTTTTCTATATTGCTTTGTTTCAGAACAGCGAACCTTCAGTCTGCCTGAGCATCCGAAAGAAAAAAGGTACAGTAACACACATTAGCCTTGCTGGAATTAGGTAATTGAACTCAGCCAGCATGGTTAAAATACCAACTCACAACTGCCTCTGGAGATATTCAGAATCTAGATTGTAGTAATCACAGGATTTTTGCAAACTGGAGAGAGCAGCCTATGCCATGGTTATTGTATCTTGGTCAACATGTTGATAAGCATGTTCAGAGTATACACCTATGTATATCGCTCCAAAACAAATAGTGGTAATGATCATAAGCTTTTATTGCTTAAATTCTAGTGCAAAATCCAGTGGCATTTATTAACATGTGAAGACATCATTTTATAAATTTTATAACAATTGATGTGCATGACATTCTTTCACTTTCATTGGAAAGAATGAAAACCGGAATGGAAATTGTATCCTGGGAGGTCTGGGGGAATGCACCCCAAAAGTTGAAAATTTTGCATTAAAATTATTCCTTCCTGGTTAACTTTAAGAACTATGATATTTCACATTTGATACATTTGCATTTAGAAATCAAAAAACAAAATGTTGTGCATTTCAGCAGAACAAACATGTCATTTTCCAAACATTTACTACAATAGTCAATCATCTGTCTAAACACTGCTGTCCTCAGTCATAAAGGTGAGTGAGGGAAGAAGCAGCATGCAACAGAGGGCATGTCAGTGTGGAAACCTAGGGTAGAGGTGAGTGCAGGAGCAGAAGTAGAGTGTGAAGTAGCACTTGCAATGGTGTCATGGAAAAGGTTATTGACCTTCTTCAGCTCTGATGCTTCATCATCCAAATCCAGGACAAGGTGCTGACACAGGTAGCAATCTCTGATCAGACAGATATTGTGAAGTGGCACAGCCTCCTCTGTCTGTCCTCCAGGAAGAGGATGGCCCTTCTGTGCACCATACTATCAACCAGGACCTCCAAGTCCTTGTTGTAGAACCTCAGTGCCGATTTGCCCTTGTCAGTCATCTTTGTCCAGTCATCAATCGTGAGCAGAGCAGGTGTCAGATGCCCATTGCTACTTTCAGGTGCACTATGGGCTTCTGAAGATAGTGCAACTGCAAAGAATGCTGGTCTTATGGCGGATGTTCAGTGAGGTGTTGATTCTTCCAGGAATGGTGCATGTTGGGATAGATTGGAGATAGGGCGTGATGCTCGCTGTTGGATCAGCAACAATGATGAGTTTGGTAAGATACGTTGAGAAAACTAACCTGCTCTTATGATGAGTTTCACTCGACCAAAATCAACAAAACTCCCACTTAGTCAAAAAACAAAAATCTTTCTCAATAGCCCATTCTTCTCCATTTCTCAAGATTTATTCATTTCCCTTCCACTCATCAGTCTATTAAGATGACCACCACACCTGATTCTGCTATATATTCTGTTCCTACAACCTCGTAAAAGTCATACGCCTCTTCGTGGATGGATGTAGTATAGTTTAAATTTCAGAAGGTTTTTGATAAGGTCGCTCAAAGGTGGCTGGCTTGCAAAATTTGACTACGGGGTATAGGAGGTAATTTATTGGCATGGATTAACAATTAGCTGACATGCTAAAAACAGGAAATAGGAATAAATGGGTCATTCTCACATTAGAAGACTGCGTTCCTAGCAGAGTACTACAAGGATTAGGATTTGCACTGAACCATTTGCAATACATATCAATGACTTGGACATGAGGATTAATATTTTCAAATTTACAAATGTCCCAAAGCTAAGTACAGATGTCTGTTAAAAGGAAGATGAAAAACATTTCCAGGAGGATTTGGACAAGCTTAGTGCGTGGAAAAAAACTTGATAGATGGGTTATGATGTAAAAAATGAGGTAATCCACTTTGGCAGGGAGAAAAGATGTGCAGTTTTTCTTTACTGATCAGTAAAGTGTAGGTGTGCAGACTTGGGTGTCTTTGTCAGTAAGTCACTGAAGGCTAATATGCAGGTGCAGCAAGCTATTGGGAATGCTAATGAAATATTACCCTTTATTGTGAGATAATTTAAGAACAGGACCAGTGAAGTCTTGCGTCAGTTGTATAGGAGCTTGGTTTGACCGCATCTGGAGTACTGTGTGCAGTTTTGGTCTCCTTATCTCTGCAAAGATTTAATTGTGATAGAGTGAGTGCAGTGAAGGTTAATGAAAGGTGATTGGGCAGATTGGGGTATGTATTTTTTAGAGTTTTGAAAAATGAGGGATGATCTCATTAAAACCTACACAATACTTAAAGAGGTAGATGCAGGTAAGATGTTTCCTCCTGTTTGGGGAATCTAGTATGGTAGCACAATTTAAAAATAAGGTAGATACCATTTAGCACTGAAATGAAGGGAAATGTTTTTATTTGGAGCTGGGGTGTATCTTTTGGAATTTTCTATGCCAAAGAGCTGTGGAATCTCAAAAACAAAATACTGTGGATGTTGGAAATCTGCAGCAAACACGAAAAATGCTGGAGAAACTCAACAGGTTTGGCAGCATCTGTGAAAAGAGAAACCGAGGAAAACACTTTTTTTGAGTACTTTAGAACTGAACAAGGTTGGAAAATTTCTTTATACTTTTGACAGAAAAGAAAGAGTGGCAAAGGGAACAGGTGGTGTAGAGGCCCTGTGCAAAAGACAGGGGGTTTGTTAATGTGGTGAAAGAGAAAAAGATATAAAACTAGTATAAATTACAGTGTGAGAGGGAGAGAATGGGTTCCCTCTACTGAAAGCAAAGTAAATCAGACACAAGCAAGACAAGACCTTGGGAGTAATGGGGAAAAGAATGTACGAAAAATGGAGAGCAGACATCATGTGGTTAGGCTCTGAAATTATGGATTTCAGTATTGATACTTAGGGATGGTAAAGTTCCTAAGTGGAAAATAAGGTTGTTACAGAGGGAATGATCCCTGCAGAATACTGACAATAGATGGTACAGAGAGATTTGTTTGGTGGTGGCATCCTCCTGGAAGTGGTGGAAGATGAACCTTTGGGAGGTGAGGACAAGGGGTACCCTATACTGTTTTAGGAAGGAGTGAGGAAAGAAATGCAGGAGTTGTTAAATATGGCTGAGGGCCCTGTCAACCACAGTGGGAGGGTGGGGGCAAACCTTAGTTGAGGAAAAAGGACAAGGTCAGAAGTCACATGATACCAGGTTATAGTGCAACAGGTTTATTTGAAATCACAAGCTTTCATAGCACTGCCCCTTTGTCAGGTAAAGTGCACATAGGCACAGAATTTATAGCAGAGAGATCAAAAAAATCTCATGAATGGTGTGAGTGGAGTGTCGACAGGTTGAATAATAAGTCTCTGCAGGTGATCAAAAGTGTCAGACTGTGTGAGTAAAGTGTCAACAGCTGAAGTGATGAAGGTGCCCTCACCAGAACAGGATATGATGTTCAACTCATCGATTGTCCGTTCCAACGTACCACAGCAAAAAATTGCAGTGACCTCCTCAGAAGACAGATGCAGGACATGACCGATAGAGTACCCTTTGTTCCAGTACTTCCCCAGAGCGGAGAAACTACACCATGTTCTCCGCAGCCTTCAACATGTCATCAATGACGATGAACATATTGCCAAGATCATCCCTACATCTCCAATTCGCACTCTCAAACAACCACCAAATCTTAAACAGACCATTGTTTGCAGCAAACTACTGAGCCTTTAGGACAACATTGACCACAACACCACACAACCTTGCCATGGCAACCTCTGCAAGACATGCCAGGTCATCAATGTGGATACTACCATCACACATGGGAACACCACCCACCACGTACACGGCAGGTACTCATGTGACTCAGCCAATGTTGTCTGTTTCATAAGCTGCAGGCAGGGATGCCCTGAGACATGGTATATTGGTGAGACCATGCAGATGCTATGATAATGGATGAATGGACACTGCACAGCAATCGTCAGACAGGAATGTTCCCTCCAGTTGGGGAACACTTCAGCGGTCAAGGGCATTCAGCCTCCGATTTTTAGGTAAGTGTCCTCCAAGGCAGCCGTTGAGATACACAACAACACAGAATCACCGAGCGGAGACTGATAGCCAAGTTCCGTACACATGAGGACAGCCTCAACCGTGATCTTGTGTTCATGTTGTGCTAAATGTAACCACACCATACTGTTCTGTATCTGTAAAATCTTCCTTTACTGTCCTGTTTTGACACCATCACCTGGATAAATTATGATCTCTCTACCTTAAATGTTTGTACAGTTTTGGATTACTTGTTACTTTAATTAGACCCTCAGCATGCAACTCTTACACCTATCATGTTATTCCAGCCACCTTGGTTTGTCTCCAGCACCACCTTATTTTTAATTTTTTATAATTATCTCTCTGCCTCAATTAATTAGATTATAGGTAATCCCTTCACTTGTTATTCAGTTGTTGACACTTTAGTCACACAGTCTGACACTTTTGATCACCTGCAGAGACTTGTTATTCAACCTGTCGACGCTCCAGTCACACCATTTGTATGATCTTTTGATCTCTCTGCTATAAATTCTGTGCCTATGTGCACTTTACCTGACGAAGAGACAGTGCTCTGAAAGCTTGTGATTTCAAATAAACCTGTTGCACTATAACCTGGTGTTGTGTGACTTCTAACCTGGTGTTGTGTGACTTCTAACCTTGTCCACCGCAGTCCAACAACGGCACCTTCTCATCGAGGACAAAGGAGGTCATGTTGGAGGCAATCCATTGTGACAGAGATGGAGAAACTGGGAGAATGGAACAGAAACCTTGCAGAAAGCAGGGTGTGAGGAGGTGTAGTCGAGGTGACAATGGATATTGGACAGAATAGTCTATTCTTATTCCTATGCTCAGATAGAGTCATAGAGCCAAAGAGATGTATAGTAGAGAAACAGAACCTTTGGTCCAACTCGTCCATGCCGACCAGATATCCAACATAAATCTAGTCCCATTTGCCAGCATTTGGCCCATATCCCTCTTAAACCCTTCCTGTTCGTATATCCATCCAGATACCTTTTAAATGTTGTAATTGTACCAGCATCCATCACGTCCTCTGGCAGCTCATTCCATACACGCACCACTCTCTGCATGAAAAAGTTGCCCCTTAGGTGCCTTTTAAATCTTTCCCCTCTAACCTTAAACCTATTTCCTCCAGTTTTTGACTCCCCCCGCCCCAGGGAATAGACCTTGTCTATTTACCCTATCCATGCCCAGAATGATATTATAAGGTCACCCTTCAGCCTTCAACACTCCAAGGAAAATAGCCTCAGTCTAATCAGCTTCTCCCTATACCTTTAAACTCTTCCACTCTGGCAACATTCTTGTAATCTTCCCATTCAAGCTGGTACTGTGCCCTAGATTTTGTTTGTTCTCCCTCTTCCTCTCCTCACCCCAACTCTGTTCCAACTTTTCCTTCCTCATCTCCAAGTCTAGATCTCAGCTTTTGCTGCTCCTCCTCTTGCCTCCCTTATCATCCATTCCCCTTTCCATACATTTTGCTCCATTTCAGACATGCTACTTATTCCAATGAATTTTGCCTGTTTTCTCTTGAGTTCTGACTAAGCCTTGCATTATTCTGACTTTCTTTCTTGTTTCGTATCCATGCCTGTTCCAAGGAAACAATGGTGGCTCATGCATCAGATTGGCCTCTTTGTGTTGCTTCCAATCACCTGGGCTATAACCACTAAACTCAAAATAGGAACTGCCATATTGCCTATACTTGGAACTGGCAGATTCAAGTATTTAAATGAGGTGGCACAATGTGAGCATATGAATACAGAAATATTTGAATACACGACTATACATACAAACATATACATATGAATGCATATGCTAGTTAAGAGCAGGAAGAGGCAATTTTGCCTCTTCAGCCTGCTCCACTATTCAGTAGGATTGTGGTGGATCCGACTGTGTCCAAAATTCCCATTTTCTAATAGCCTCGACTTCTTTTGTTAGTCCACCTGCCTCTAGCCTCTACCTTCCACCACACACTGAAAGAGAGTTCCACAGATTTCATGACCATCTGACACCAAAGATTTCTCATCTCTCTCTTAAATGGTAGAGCTCTTATTTTCAATTTGCATCCCCTAGTCCTATTCTGTTCCATAGGTGGAAACTCCTTTCAGCATTCCATCTTGTCAAGAACCCTCAGAACTCTGTTTCAATAAGATCACTTCTCATACTTCTAACTTATACCAGATGCAGGCCCAAGCTGTCCAACCTCTCATAAAATGGCCCCCTTATCTCAGGAATGAGGCTCTTAAAAGGTGTCCACATGGTGACTGGGCTCCCAAACCAATTGACACAACTCCATGTATGTAAATCTCAAACCTCAAGACCTTTCTTTATCATCATTCAATAAGGAAGATGGAGTTGTTAAATATGGAGCCCTGAGCACCTGTTTTTTTCCCTGGTAGGTCAGTATGCAATTCTCAAGGACATGACACTAAAGCTGTTGTCAGTACTGGGAGAGAATGAGCGCTTGACTGATGCTGGTCCCATTGATGTTTGTTGATGGTAACTATGGCTACCACTTGCACCATTTTCCCAGTAGAATATTGGACACATGATGCTTTGCAGGAAAAACCATGACCAACTCAGCAGAAGTCAATGCCTGTCGATTTATTTCAAGATTACAAAACATGAAAAGGTCAAGCAGGCCATGAATTCCACTTCAACAGGACTTTTCAGTTACCCTTTTCATGGCACTGCAGTTTGAAACATGAATTTCAAGGAAGGCTATTCGGTAATCCTGAAGAAAGCTGTCTATAAAGATTTGTCTATTTACGTGGCAAATATTTCCCCTTTCCTGACATCAGTTTAATTCCGATAATGGCTTTAAAATGATCTCTAGGCATCCAGCAACAGCAATGTTATCAAACCAGGTAAGCAACTAAATCACATTGGCACTTTCTTATACACAAGCAAACATATGCTTCTTTTTAAATTTAATATACGGACAGTTAAGTAAATGACTGGCGGACACACAAGGGATTTAGATAGAAGCTATGATACAATAAACAAACTAATCAGGGACATATTATGCCATTAAAAATCCAATTACACCTTTTTCAGTTCGGCATAACCTTCTTGAGGGCTTTGCAATGAGATTCTTTGTGCAAATAGACAATTTTTCATCAATTCACTGAATATAACCTGATTGCAGTTTGAGAGGACAGTAGCAGTGCAACCTACAATGAGGTGTTGTATCACTGACAACTACTCTTGTTTAACTGTATATGTTCAGACTCAGAAATTGCTGTTAATTTCAGGACAACAACGACTGTGAATGTTGACAGTTTTGCCATCATTACTGCCACAAGACATGGGTTTCTTAATGCCATGAGGACTGTTACCCAGATCCTAAACAAGACATGATCATCCATCCCCTGTGTTCAGAGGCTTTCATTGGCTCCCAGTTCAGGAAAATCACAATGTTTTCAATGTACTCTTTCACATGATGTGGGCATTGCTGGCTAGGTCAGCATTTCTTGCTTATCCCTAATTGTCCTTGAGAAAGTATTGGTGATTCCAAATGATGTTGGTGTGCCTACAGTGCTGTAAGGAAGGGAGTTCTAAAAGTTCCTAATGTTCACATCCCCTTATGACTTGATACACTCTATTTCTATAACCAGCCCTACAATTTTCCAAGACCCTTGTGCTCTTCCAATTTCCTACTTCTTTTGCTTCACCATCAGCAGTTGTGTTTTGTTCCTGGGCCCAAGCCTGTGGAATTCCCTCCCTAAACATTTCTAGCGCTTCAACATTCTCACGTGCTGTCTCTTCTCTCTCTTAAGTATTTCCTTAACCAATATTTTTCACAGCTTTTGGCCCTGTGCCCAATATGTCTGTGACATGGTGTGAAATCTTGTTTCATGTTACTCCTATGAAGTGCTTTGGGCTGATTTACTATCTTCCTCAGGTACAAGTTGTTATTGTTGTTGTAAAGTACATTGAGTATTGTACAAACAGGTTTCTGAACCTTATTAGTTTCACCTGGAAATTGAGCAATAAGAAAATCAGACAAAATCAACTGTGAGCCTCTTCTGGTCAAAAATAAAATTGTGTGTTCGTAATCTGAAAATGTTGGATCTAACGGTGTTGATGTTACCATGAGGGACTCTTCTTTTTTCTCATCCTTTTCCCTCACTGAGGTGTATTGACTCTCAGGTTAAACCACCACCGTTTCTCTGTCTCTAATGGAAGAGCAGCCCTAGGGTCTGGTAAGACTTTGACAACTTTACCTTTTTAATATCTGCAGAATAAATTTGTAAATAATAAGAAAAAAAATCTTGTGTATATGATGAACACTGACAATCATCCACTTATTGTAATGCTTAAGGAAACTAACATAGGTACTTATTAGCTGCGTTGTAGTGCCTCTGATTCATTGGATTTTATGCATTATTTAATGGTGGGAATGTTGTATATCGACTTAGACACCTTAAAACAGGGAATTGGCTAGTTATGTTTAAGTAGATGACAACATGTTAACAATGACTTTTCTAGGGTTTTGTTTAGTTTAACCTTTGTCCTTAATTTCATCTTATGGGTGAGGTATGTAATTCTAAGTATTCATCAGATTTAACATGTTCCTGCCATCTTCCAGCCCGAGTGTAGATCCTCTGTGCACAAACACCAAGTGTCACTACGTACTAAAGTTCTGCCTGTCCTCAGTATTGTGAAGGATGGGTCTGGTCTCGTTTCCAAGGATGCTCCAACTAGTTGGGCCACTTCATATCATCTGTCACTCATATGAAAATTTGCAAAGGAAAACACCTTTGACCACAAGTTCATCAGGCAGCATGTGGTCAGCATGTTACATCCTTGAGGCCCTGCAGTAAAAGGATAGAATGGATCTGGTTGGGTGGTTCGCTGAGCAGACCATCAAAGTCATTTGGCAGAATGCCTCGTCACCAGAACCTTCCAACAAGCACCACGATGTAGCTTGGCTGGTGATGAGAAGGGCATTATCTATCAGATCCTTCATGTACGCCGAGCCCCTCTCTGCCACTGCATGCTGCCCTTGACGCTTTTGCAGGGTGGAGAGGAAACTGTCACACATCTCCTTCTTCTGCAATGTGCCTTTCCAAAGAAGGTCTGGAGAGAGATGTAATGATCTTGTAGTGTTGAGGTTCCTCCTGAACAGCTCCATGATGCAGGACTCTGTGGTCTAAAGGCCATTTCCTGTGATGCACGCCAAGATGGTTGTCACCTGTGCCTGGAGGACCATCAACTTGGTGAAAGACACTCTTTTTGGTCTGACCGTAACTTGCTGGTCTTCCAGTGTAAAGAGTTGACCTCAAATGATTATTGCAGACTGGTACATTCCAGGGTCTTGGACTCTTGTGCTAAGGGATGCACTAAAGCTTGGGGCAGCTGCTGCCAAGGTGCAGTGCAGGAAGACCACCGTCTAAGGTCTTTCTGCTAAAGTATGATAAGGATTTGTTCAGTTGTCAGACCTTCTTGTTGCCTCAAAATGAATGTAAATAGTTTCCTGCAATGAGTAGGAAATGTCTTTGTTTTTGCAACTGCAGCGAAGCTCAGAAATGCCAAATTCAATTTTTTTATCCTGTACAGGACTGATTTAGAACCTTAGTACTAATAAATTGTTTTAGGAATAAAGCTTTTTTTTTTTTTGCAATAAAGAAACATTTTCCAGCCCCTTTCAATTCCGAAGAAGAGCCATTAATTGGAAAAGTTAACTCTGTTTCTTTCTCCACAGATGCTGCCAGATCTGCTGAGTTTCTCTAGCAGTTTGTCTTTGTCTTTATTTGAGATTTCTATCATCAACAGTATTTTGCTTTTAATCAGCTTAAAGATGCTGATCATAGACAATTGCCTCAGATGTACCTTAGTATATAATTAGGTTTATTTTGCATAGCTTCTAATTGGTTGTAGTGTGTTCTAGTAATGTTTAATATTCATATTTTGAAACATTTTTCATTCCAGATTTTGGTAATGTGTATCATTTTTTATTTCCTTTTACAGTTTGTGAAATCTAATATGTTTCTTCCAATAAATACTGTTACACTGACATGGGAAGCTACAAGGCCAGAAAAGACATTAGGCAAACACCAAAAAAATTATTGGTTTTAAATACCCACTCTTTTTAAAAATGATCATTGATTCTCCTGCAAATGTTTCCATTACCTCTATACAAAGTCCATTCCACATATTCACCAAGCTGTATATAAAGTTGTTATTTCTATTCTGCTTGCTAACCCTGAGCCAGAATTCGGAGTCCTGAGGTTTGTGCCCAGAAGCTCTTATACCTTGAATGAGATTTCACTTTGGTTGACCTCTTCTGCATTGCTGTTGTATTTACTTTGTCTTGCCATAGTATGGTAAGCAGATTTGTACAAAGTAACTTGACTGAATCAATGTTTGTTTTATATTTTCATTTTCACCATCTGGTGTTTATGCCATACATGCATGACTGTACACCACAAGATCGAGTTAGCTTTTCTTGCTGCTCCTGCTACTGCTCAATATTGTGACTGTTTCAGTTGGCTGTCCATTAACATCCCATGAATCCATCACCTGTGTTATGTTTTGTGGCCAAGAGCTGTAGAATTTAGTTTCTTATTATTTATTTCTTATCTATGAGCTTATTTTCTTGGAATCGAATTAAGTGCTGCTTGCCAATCCCCAACCAATCCATTTCAACACATTTCAGACACTTACCTCCAATACCATGCATACCTTCCTAGTAGATTAACCACTTGTGTACCTTGGGATCAATGAAGATTCTCTACACTTAGCTTAGATCTCTTTGACTGGTAATGACATCCATTACACAAATCATCTGGCCTCTTGTCAAATTAATGACAATAAATTTAGAATCATAGCACTTACAGTACAAAGGAGGCCATTGGACCCAACGTGTCTGTACCAGCTCCCAAAGAGCTACCCAGCTAGTGCCATTCTCCAGTCCTAACTCCATAGCCCTCTAAATTCATCACTTCCAATTTTTTTATTGGTAGTATATCATGCTAATGAACATTAAAAGAGGCTGATTTTTCTAAAAGAAAAAGCACACAATATGCTATGCTTCATTGGGAGGGCCATGGAGTGCAAATACAGGGAGTTAATGGTGAACTTATATAGGACACTGGTTAGACCTCATCTGGGGTATTGTGTACAGTTTTCGGGATAATGCCATCCGAAGGGTGTGTATGCATTGGAGAGAATGCTGAAAACATTTGATGGTGGTGCCAGTACTGGGACACTCCAGCTAAGAGGAAAGTGAGATGTTGGGACTGTTTTCCTTGAGAAGACTGAGGAGAGATTTGATAGAAGTTTTCAAAATAATGAAGGGTCTGGACAAAATGGTTTGGGAATAGTTTCTCCCTTTCATGAAAGGATGGAGAACCAGAGGGCACAGTTTGTTTTGCAAAGGTAACAAATGTGCGATGAACAGAATTTTTTTCATTGTATGTGTGTTTTGGGTTTGGAATGCATTACCTGGAAGTGTAGTGGAGGCAGGTTCAAGAAGGTACTGGATGATATTTTATTAGAAACAATATGCAGGTAACTGGGATAAAGGCAGGAGTTTGGCACTAAGTTAAAATTCAAACATGTTGGGCTCAATGGCCTCCATCTATACCCATAATGATTCTGTGATTCTCTAACACATACTGATGATGTGAGTATAAAGCAACTGCAAACTGTCAGTAACATTAAACAACACAGACGATTCACATTATCAGGTAGTTACAGACGGTTAGTTAATATTTTACTTCATTGATTTACCCAGGTAATGTGATTCAATAAACCTTGAATATAGAAACATAGAAGCCAGGGTAAGCCATTTAGTCCCTCAAATCTCTCCACCATTCTAGATCATGGTTGATCATCTACCCACGCTATCCTAATAGTCCTTGATGTCATTAATATCTCAATCTATCAATCTCAATCTTGAACATAATCAACGACTGAGCTTTTACAGTCCTTTGGGGTAGGAAATTCCAAAGGTTCACTATCCTCTGAGAGAAGAAATTTCTCCTCAACTTGATCATAAATAGCTTGGCCTTTATTCTGAGTGTGTGTCCCTGCTTCTATATCCCCAGGAGATATACCCTGATTCTGGATTTACACTGACTAGCACTTTAAAAATCTTGCATGTTTTAATGAGAGCATCCTCGTTCTTCTAAACTCTAGAAAATACGGGCCCAATCCCCTCAATCTCTCCTCATAGGACTCTCGCATCATTGCAAGAATTAGTCTGGTGAACCTCCTCTGCATTCCCGCTATGGAAAGTATGTCCATATGTTTTAGCATGTAAAATTAAATCACATAGGGTTAGGGGCAGTGCATTGAAATGAATAGACAACTGGCTGGCAGACAGGAAACTGTAGGAATAAACGGGTCTTTTTCCAAATGGCAGAGAGTAAATAGTGGGGTATTGTAGGGATCAGTGTTAACCCATTCACAATATATATTAATGATTTATGTTGGGGAACTAAATGTAATATCTCTACATTTGCAGATGTCTCAAAGCGAGTGGGAGGGTGAGCTATGAGGAGGTGTAAATTCAGTGTAATTGGAACAAGCTGAGTGTGTGGGCAAATGCATGCAGATGAAGTATAATGAGGATAAATGTGAGGTTTGGTAGCAAAAACAGGAAGGCAGCTTACTATCTGGGTATAAATTGAAGGAGAGGAATGAGCAATGAGAGCTGGGTATCCTTGTACACCAGTCACTGAAGGTAAGCATGTAAGTTCAGCAGATGGTGAAGAAGGCAAATAGTAAGTTGGCGTTCATAGTGAGAGGGTTTGAGTACAGGAAAAGGAATGTCTTGCTGCCATTGTACAGAGCCTTGGTGAGACCACATCTGGAATATTGCGTGCAGTTTTGGTCTCCTTATCCAAGGAAAGATATTCTGGCTATGGAGGGAGTGCTATAAAGCATAATCAGACTAATTTCTGGGATGACAGGAATGACATGAGGACAGATTGAATTGTTCAAGATTATATTCACGAGTTGAGAAGAATAAGGGGGAAAAGAACCTCCTGTTAAAAATATTTTAACAGGACTAGACAATATAGATGCAGGAAGGATGTTCCTAATGATGGGGGAGTCTAGAAGCAAGGGTCATAGTCTAAGGATATGGGGTAAATTTAGGACTGAAATGAGAAATTTCTTCACTAAGAGAGTGGTGACTCTGGAATTGGCTATCACAAAAAGCAATGAGGTCAAAACATTGTAATATTTCAAGCGGGAATTGGATATAGCACTTGGGGCTAAAGTGATCAGATGATATGGAGGGGGGAAGGGAACAGGCTATTGATTGGATGATCAGCCATGATCACAATGATTGGTGGAGCAGGCTCAAAGGACTGAATGGCCTTTCCTGCTCCTGATTCCTATGTTTCTCTGCTTCCTCTTACTTGAAAGAGTCAAACTGCACACAATATTCCTGTCTCACCTATTTATATGATTCAAGCAAGTCATCTTTATTGATGTGCTCAAATCCTCTTGCTAACACTACCATGGGAACTTACTCTGAATTTCACCAAGGAGGTTTTACAAAATCCACAAAAATTTTATCCCGATGTTTGAAAATATATTTCCAAAACACGAAATCTTTGGCAGTTATAAAAAAGTGGCAACTGTATTGTATGAACTTATGATCCTTTAGTTTTGTCAGTTATTCTGTACATTGCAGCAAAATTTCAGGCGTTTATCGTTTTCTGTAGGGAACTTAGTTTTCGCAAACGGGCACAGTCAGCTGATGAGGAAGGCTGTTCGGAGCTAGCAGACTCGCTGCAGCATCTGACTTTGTCGGAGTTTCTTAAAGAGTATGTTTCAGTCCTCTAATAAATATGTGTTTTTGTGTGTTCAAGTAACCTATGTCTAACTTTAACCCCAATAAATATTTCTAACTCTCTCAAACTGGAAAACCTCCCACTGAGGCCTTCTACATGAAACTGATGTGCTGGAACAGATTTCTCTGTTGACCAAGTTTCAGTATTTTAATGATTAAGGATAGAATTTCTTTTGTATCTGTAGTCAGTGGGAGAGAATTCCACCCATCATTCTTGAACTAATTGATGTGATGTCACTGGGCAGTTTATTTGCTCTTTTAACAATATGGATATTTCTGTCTTGTCATTGCCTGGAGAAGCTCATACTGGAATGTAAATGCTTGATACCCAACTCCAAATTTTGAGAATTGGAAACTTGCCAGAGTAATTTTATATTTAAAACATTTTTTACATAAAATCTCAACTTGTAATTATCTATTTAAAACAAAACTTCAGAAAGCAATTATTTAAATAATTTCATGTAATTTTTGAAAGATAATATGTTGTGTCTTTTTCTGACACAAATACAAACTGATACACCATCGTCCAAAAATAGGCATGTTAGAGTTATCATTGGCTTCATGGAAACAGCTTCATCATAGGCCTGACCATAATAATCAAATTGTTACTAGTGAAATATTTATACAACAGATATTGTGCAAAAAAAAAAATTGAACGTAAGAATATTGAAAGCTCACTTGATTCCCATGAAAGATGATGCCCATCTCAACTTTTTGCTTGCAAATATGAAAATTATTAACACTAGGCAGCACAAAGGCCTTTAGTTAAAAGTGAATGGTTATTCTCTGCATAATGGCTGACTCAAGTGATAGGAAGTGATAAGCTAACAGAAGTATTTAAGTGATTTATTGATATCGTGTGTTATACACAAGATACACAGTGACACTTGCGGACAGACTACTTCACTCACTTATGTAGTCCTCTGTATCTTAGCACACTGAATATGGAATTCCCCAAGCCCCTGCTTTTATTTTACTAATGAAGGGGTGGGAATTGTAGTGAAAGCTTTAACTTTCCAGGTGAGCAAATGTTGACCTGTACACACACAGTGCTGGCAATAGGACCCAGAGTTCTTTAACAACTGGCTAATTTAATAAGGTCACCCTCATAAACCTGAGCATGTGATCAGCTCCACAGTGTGATCTTTTGAGACAAAATGGCTCCAGTTATGCTGTGGAGCAGCAGAGTGGTGACAGCGCCTTTAGTAAATGCCCTGGTGCATGTTTGCCCTCTCATTCTTTATTAATCATAATAATGTATCTATTTTATAAGAACTTTAAATAATATAAATTCACAATGTGATTTATCCTGCCTACCACTTATTGTAACAAACAGAAAAAAAAATCTTGTGTGGGATTTGTCACTGATATGTATTTGTCTTCACTTGACAAGTCAATGTTACTGAATTGACTGTTGATAAGTTGCGAAAAATTCAAGACTGCTCTTCCCTTAACTTTTGTATTCCCATATATGGCAGCAGCTTTGCATTCTGAACTTTGCAGGATTTCCAAAAGGACTTGTTCTAAACAACTCCTTTGAACACATCACCTTCTCTTTGCTAAAAGTCTGTTCTTCATTCAGGAGATTCCATTTATATACTCATTTGCTCCTAAATCTCCTCTAATTTTCCACGTGATCCTTTATCAGATAATTCTCCTTTACTTGTACTGCTACTCACCGTTTTGGGGCTTCTGCCACAAAGAGCCACATTTTCACGACCAAGGCAGGAAATTCTTTGACATTGCAGACCCCCATTGGTTTAAAAGGCACTATGATACCCAAGTTGGGCTCTGGGGAGGTGATAAGTTAGTCTGGCCCAGTTCATGACCAGTCCATAGTGACACAACCATCCTGCCCGTGACAATTCATGTCCCTCAATACCAGCTCATAACCCCATGGCACCTCTATTGCTACTCCCCCATATTCCATTGTGGACAAATCTCAGGTGTTCAGTCATATTCACTTTAGTCTGAGAAAAACTTCAATCATGAAACCTATTTTTAGAGTTTAAAACCAACAGAATGTCCAACCTGTTATGAAAAAAATGTGCTTCTACTTGGTAGCATCAGGGTAGCTAATTCTTAACAAATTCTTTAAGCTGTCAATCAAAACGTAAACTTGGCCTCGCCTGAAATGAGATAAATGCCTTTTTAGGTTTTGATACTAATCTAGGCATTCATAATGACCTCTATGGCAATAACAGCCTTTGGAAAATGTCAACAAAAAATTCTATTGACAGGTAGGAACAAATGGTAATTTTTTAACCTGCACCAGATAGTCTGTGTATCAAAGCAGTCCAGAAGATTTAGAAAGAAACTCTGGCAACTTCAGTCTACTTTCTTTATATCTAAAGGGTCATGAATATGAATAACTTTAGATCGTGGCCCTTATGGAGAATTTACTCACCTTCAAAAGCATATATGCCTAATCAATAAACCCTTGTCTTACTGCAAACTAACGAGTTTAGAACAGTTAAAAAGGGAGTCTGTTACTGCTCAGCACTAATTTCCAATGGCTGTATTGAGTTTGGGCTTTGGCCTGTGAGATTCATTTTTAATGGAGTTGGTGTGACTCTGTAAAAGTACACCCATGTGTCTGTCAATCTCTATAGTGTTTTCTCCTATTTATCCTTTTCCATTGTTTGCAGCAACAAAGTACTAATGTAATAGCAATAAGGACTTGAATGTATGTTACGTGGACCCAGAATTTCGATTGTCTACATGTGCACAGAGTATATCCACACAAACTTTACAAAGAAGTTAATTTTCATAGAGCAGGATAAATGCATGGCTCCACTGAATCAAGATTTGTGCAAATGCAGAGAAATTCAGTAGCATAGTTGACGGCACACAATCCTTCATGTTACATACTAATTAATTTAATCATGTATAATCATCTCACACAAAATGCTTTTTCAATGCATCTTCATGCAGTGTTTCATTATCATTTGTTTTAAAGTTCACTTGATTCCACACTCCCACAGAACAGAAACAAAGTTGTCTATTCTGTGAACAGTTAAGGTTATACTGTGGTGTGTTTACTCTGTTAATCACAAATGCCATCCAAAGTCCATACAGGTATTTATCGATTGTAGTTCTTGTAAAAGTAAATTTTGATTATATTGTTAAATGTAGGCTTGCTGCAATTTACAGTTTCCTCTTTGACGTAATGTATATACCAGTTTCTGGCACTGTCCACCCCTGCCTTAATCTAAAGTCAGACATCAATGTGAGATCAAATTGGATCTTGATTTCAGTTCTGATGTTTGCTCTGCTGTTAATGAAAGTTTGTTTGAACTTAGAAGTAGAATTCCCAAAAGAGGCTATATTTACAAACAAAATAGGCCCCGGGACTAAACATTTAACCATGCAGCACTTTCTTTAATGGTGCTAAAGAGTGTCTTAAGCCTCCAAAATGATGAGCAGGTGGTGCATGCAATTATGGACTAGAAGTGTGCTGTTCTTCACCTTGAACTAAAATAATGCATCCAAGGCCCATGATCGAAAGAGTGACAATGAACACCGTATTTATCTGAGTGCAGCTGCATTCGGGAAAATCAGGTCCATGTGCTATCAAGCAACTGTTCCTTAAAGGGGCAAGGGTACACCTCCTAGCCACAAATTAAAACCACACTAGCTTCTTCTGCCCCTATCATCGCCACTATCCCAATTGGACCTACTTTTATTTTTCCAGCCTACACCACACTCAGTTCTCTTCAGGGACTTACCTTTATGTGCACATTACAGTTATCCATTCTGGCATTTGGATTGTTCCTCACACATCCCTTTTATTTCAGGTCTTAGTACATTTTAGAAATTCTTGAGTCAATCCACTCATAGCTGACTCCTGTTCAGTTTTCTCTGGCTGGATTTTATGCTCTGTGCTGGCAGGTTTGATTCCAGCAGGTGGACTCTTCACTGACTACCTGCCTGCCTCCGAACTGTCATATTTTATGGTTTGTGGGGTAGGGATGGGGGTTGGTGAGAACATCTACTTGTCCTTAGGCCTATTGAGACTCTTAAATTACCAATGAACAGCTTCCCAAATGCCGCCTCCTACCATCATCAATGTTTTCCAATGGGCTGAGATAGAGGTTCAAATGATTCAGGAAACACAGCAGTTTCAGTTGTGTATTCTGGTGTTCGGCAAAGGACGGGCCACTTCGTCATTTACAAGCTTCTTGGGCACCATTGGAGGCATCCCGTTAAAGGTTATTTCCCTACTTTTAATTCTCCCCATTCATCCCCCAGACTCATGACCTCAGCTCTCAACTCCCATCACTCCTTTAATAGACTCCTGACTCCAAACTGACCTGGGCTCCTCAGCATGGTGAAATTGCCTGTAGTCTCAGCTGTAACCACTGCTTGGATTGGTGCTGTGGGGACCACAGAGATGTTAGGTATCAATTGGCCAATAACTCTCTTAGGACTTAATCTCCAGATACAGATGGAAGACACACCTTAAAGCAACTAACACTGCTTTAGGTATTAAATTGATGAGGGGGATCTGATGAGATCATGGGTAGACATCCGCCCTACGATGTTTAGCTGGGAAGAGAGAACCATTATGCCCTGTAAAACCCAGCTCCTTGTGTCCATCAGGCAAGTACAGTCAGAGATTAATCCAAGTGAATGTACAATTAACACAGAAATAAAACCTAATACAAATTTTCAAATGACCCAACAAACCCATTGGGACATTTTCCTCTTTGTACTAATTTTGCTTCTGTTCTTCAAAGGCTAATTTTGAGTGCAAAGTGCTTGCAGTAATTTATGTATCAACAGTCTCCTCGTGGCTTTGCTCGCTAATGTCACTCAACCTAAAATACTGATGACTGGAATAACTGTGTACCACATTATCTTGCTAGTAACTAAATATGAGAGCTATCCTCAGTTACCAATGTATAGTTGTATCAGTTAGGGGTTTGGGATTTATTTGTGAGTAAAGGGTTTGACCCATCTATTCTTATCAAGTTTTCTCCTCCTGTCCTGACTTATTGACTCATTTCTGGAGTTATGATGCTACAGCAACCATATCTGCCTCACTGTTACTAGCCTTTGTTCAGTTGTGAGCTTTAATGGTGACTGTTGGCAAACTCTCTATTCATGGCCATCTTCAAAGCCTAACTCAATCTGTTCTCACCAAGTGTCCACAGCCCCACCTGCACGAGAGGCGTATCATGACATGACTGAACACGTTGGTTAAAAATATCTACCTCCAGCAGTGATTACTGGATAGGGTTCTACTACTAAAAAAATATAAACTCACTTCTCATTGCCATCCTGTCAGAGATCAGGTAACCCAGAAAAATTAGGAAATCAAATCCTGGACCAAGTGTGTCAGCATAGTTCAGCCATTCACTAATTCAGCTCAGATGTCAAAGGTATATATTTTACTTCATGAGAATGAAAACCTAGAGTGAATTTTGAAATTTTAGTTAGTCAAAAGAACTTGGTCTAAATCTATTTTATCTACAGAATTGAAGAGGAAGAGTGGAACAAGTATATTATTCCTTCAAAAGCAGAGACTGAAAAATATAAAGTGAGTCGTACGTTCAGCTTCCTCAAAAACAGAATGACGAGCACCAGGAATAAGGGCAAGGTAGACAGTCTTCTTTTATTATGCAAACACATTTTCTATTAATTACTGCACTTGGAACCAGTTAATATCATAAATCACCAGAAGTCTCTCAATTCTTAGATTACAACATAGTTACTGACTTATGTAAGGTAGTGAACATATGGCTAATAATTTATTGTTGAGAGTGCAGTTAAACTATATACTGTTGTATCACAAATGTATTTTGTTAACTTTTTGAACTTCTTTGAATAACATTACAACCCTTTTAATTAGCCTCAGTATTATAATGATGCAGGGATGGGGGTTGGGTGTAGTTGGAAGCAAAGGTAGAAGGTGGTTTTCCGTGAAATTCCCCTGGCCAATATCCAGATTGGGCACTAATCACCGGGATATCACTCGATGCCTCAGAGGTGATAAGCTGCCCACACAGGCTGACCTGTCAAGCATGCCACATGGCTACAGGCTCTCCTGCCAGGGTTACTGTCTACCGAGTGCAGTTTGAGGCTCTTAACTGTTCCTTAATTGACCACTTCTAGTCTGTGACGTTACTGCTACTGATAATATATTGGGCTGGTAAAGTAGAACCGTTGACTAATGGTGTGGAGGCATAGGTTCGAATCCCACTATGGCAGATAGTAAAATTTAACTTCAATAAAAAGCCTAATAGTAACTATGCAATCACCATTTTTGGCATTAAAACAAAAATCTGGTCAGTATTGTCCTTTAGGGAAGGAAATCTGCCTGCCCAGTGTAACCTACGTGTGACTCCAGACCCATGGCAATGTAGGTGCCTCTTAACTGCCATCTGTGAAACAAGGGTGAGCAATAAAAGCTGGTTTATCAATGAACAAATAAATTAAAAATAAATTAAGGGCCTTCATTTGAGGGACTCAGGAAAGAACTTTGATTCTGGTGGATGTGGAAAGGTGGTGGCTTTTGAGTACACTTTGAGTCCACTTAAATAAATGCCCTTCCTGCCTCTTAGATCACCACCTCCAGGAGCAGAAAATACTACCCAGTTTCTCTCTATTTATTTTACCTGAGTAATTTGTTTTTGATAACATGAGACTTCCACACTCACAGAAACATAGAAAATAGAAGCAGGAGTAGACCATTCAGCCGATCAGGCCCACTCCATCATTCAACGTGATCGTGGCTGATCCTCTATCTCGACACCATACTCCCAATCACTCCCCATACCCCTCGACACCTTTAGCTTCCAGAAATCTATTTCTTTCTTCAGTATGCTCAGTGATTTCACCTCTGCAACATTCTGTGGTAGAGAATTCCACAGGTTCACCACCCTCTGAGTGAAGAAATTTCTCTTCGTCTCAATCTGAAGTGGTCTATTGCATATCCTGGGAAGATTCACTGAAAAGCCACCAAGCACACCTGTTCTTCCATCGTATATATTCTATTTATATTGCTATTCCTGAGATTTCAGGACACAAACCTTTTGAATTTTTTGTGATTAGTCCCTTCAGTGAGATTGACTGGACTTGCAATATAATGTTTTGTTCTATTACGCTTTTGTGTCTTTGTTGCTCTGATTTTTAGTTATTTACAGTCATAAGAAAACTAAATTAATCGAGACCACTGACTTAGGGTTTGATATTCTATACTGGATTAGTCATTAAAACACAAACTGCACCACAGTCCATTGATATGGGATTGAATGCCACCAGATGGCAGGATTAAACACCAGCCTTGCAGTCAAATTATTCATTTGAATCTGGTTGTTAATTGTATTTTCAGTGCAAAAGACAACATTTCTTTAGTCTGAAAAAGGAAGAAAAGTATCAATATTTTAATTTAAACCCTGGTGTTTGATTATTGGTGTCCAAACTAATGCCGTCAGCTCAAGCAAGTAATCACTTCCTTCTCCTCTCATGACCATGGACTGATCATCGCCAGGATTGCCCTTTTGCAAATAATTTTGTCAGCTTGCCTACTGTTTCGCCAAAGCTGACTGAGTTAAGTGCATGAAAAATAAATCTGGGAACTTGATGTTTTACAGGCTTATAATTGGGAGGGAGAGAGGTGAAGTGTGATGGTAAGGATAAGAATATTGAAATGATTAACTCACTTATTAGGAACAATGACCATAAATGGAAGAACATTTCAGATTGCAAATTTATAAATGCTGTAAAAGTTACTACAGGTACTTAGCAAATAAAAAAACTTGAAATCTTCATAAAACTGTCTTCAGCATGCTAGAGGACAGCATGATGTTTCACTTCCCAACATGTTTTACTTTAACAGGGGAAGCATAAAGATGCCAAGGAAAAGGAGAAATGGAGCAATGGCCACCACTTCATTGCAGGAATTATTTCAGGGACACTACAGTGCATGGTTTGTGACAAGCTTGTTGGTGGAAAGGATGTTCTACAGTGCTTCAGTGAGTAGCGATGTTTCAGTTTATAGAGTCATAGAGTCCTACAGCACGGTGACAGGCCCTTTAGCCCAATCTGGTCTGTGCTGACCAAAATGTCCATCCATGCTAAGCCCATTTCCCTGCACTTGGCCTATACCCTTCTAAACTTTTCCTATCCATGTATTTGTCCAAATGCCTTTTAAATGTTGTTAATGTAACTGCCTCAACCAATTCCACTGGCAGCTCATTCCATATGCATACCACCCTCTGTGTAAAAAAGTTACCCTGTAGGTTCCCATGTATTCTTTCCCCTCTTACCTTAAACTGATGCCCTCCAGTCCTCGATTCCCCAACCCTGGGAGAAAGACTGAGTGCATTTACCCTATCCATGCCTCTCATTATCTTATGCACTTCTTAAGATCCCCCTCAGTCTCCTATGGTCTAAAGAAAAAAGTCCAGCTTGTCCAACCTCTCCCTATAACTTAGTCCCCTGAGTCCTGGCAACATTCTTGTAAATTTCTTGTGTGCTGTTTCCAGTTTAATAACATCCTTCCAAAGCAAGGTGACCAAAACTGAACACAATACTCCAAGTGCGGCCTCAACAACATCATGTACAACTGCATCATAACTTCCCAACTTCTATACACAGTATCCTGACTGATGAAGGCCAGTGTGCCAAAAGCCTTCATCACTGCCCTGTCTACCTGTGACTCCACTTTCAGAGAACCGTGCACCTGAACTCTAATGTCCCTCTGTTCCACTACACTCCTTAAAACTACCATTCACCATGAAACTCCTACCTAGATTTGACTTTCCAAAATGCAACACCTCACACTTATCTATATTAAACTCCATTTGCCATTTCTCGGCCCACTTCCCCAACTGATCAAGATCCTGCTGCAATTTCTGATAACCTTCCTCACTGTCCACAATACCACCTATTTTAGTATTACCTGCAAACTTACTAATCATGCCTTGTATGTTTCCGTTCCAAATCATTGATAAAGATAACAAACAGCAATGGGCCCAGTATCGACCTGAGGCACCCCACTCGTCACCGGCCTCCAGTCAGACACGCACCCTTCCGTATTACCTCCTGCTTCCTACCATCAAGTCAATTGTAAATCCAATTTGCCAGCTCTCCCTGGATTCCATGTGATCTAACCTTCCACAGCAGCCTACCATGTAAAACCTTATCAAAGGCCTTACTGCCCTGCTGTCATTAATCTTCCTGGTCACTTCATTAAAGAATCCTAACAAATTTGTGAGGCATGATCTCCCACGCACAAAGCCATGCTGACTGCTCTTAATCAAACTCTGTCTTTCCAAATGCATGTATATCTTATATCTCAGAATCTTCTCAAGTAACTTACCTACCACAGATGTTAGGCTTACTGGTCTATAATTCCCAGGTTTTTCTTTGCAGCCCTTCTTGAATAAGAACACAACATTCGCTGCCCTCCAGTCTTCCAGGACCTCACCCATGGCTAATGATGATGTAAATATATCTGCCAGGGCCCCAGCAATTTCTTACCTACCTCTTGCAGGGTTCTTGGATATATCTGGTCAGGAGCAGGAGATTTATCCACCTTCATACATTCTAATGCTTCCAACATCTCCTGTACCGTGATGTGGACCGTGACAGACTGTGGGTGTGGTTGGTAAATCCAGCCCTGTGAACTGACGTTTCTGATGCAGCATGTAACAGAAGTTCAGTGCTGAATTTGGGCACGTGGTTTCTATGGCTGTATTGACTCTAGTGTCTGAATTCCAAATAGGTGCACTCACCAGACTAATCTCTGTACAGAGCTGAATAATAAAAAAAGTTACCTTACGGCAGTTATTCCGGAGGAGATCTTGTGGTGCAGTGGGCAGTGTCCCTGCCTTTGAGGCTGAAATTCCAGATTCAAGTATCACTCCTGAACTTGATGGTTAAGAAAGCTGTGTTTATCATGTGGCCAAACAGGTTGAGCATCAACTGGTAAATCCTTCCAATTTACACCAATAACAGGCAATAAATGAGAGAGCAATTCCTCACTTGTCATGTGATTGAAAGAATTTGGAGCCTCCTCCAACAGTGCCTATTTCAAGGCACCAACATGCGTGTAAACTCTTGGGTGGATGGGAGCAAGGGTAGAGGGGGTGGTGGTGGATCGGGGGTAGGGGTGTCTGATTTGGCCCAGTTGGCTGGACAACCAATGTCGATCAAATGGGTGCCAAAAGCATCCGGTTTGAACCTCATTCCAGCTAGGGTAGTTTCAGGCATTTTTTTTGCCTTGCGTCTGGTGGAACTGAGATGATGTTGTTCAGAGATAGTAGGAACTGCCGATGCTGGAGAATCTGAGACAACAAGATGTAGAGCTGGATGAACACAGCAGGCCAAGCAGCATCAGAGGAGCAGGAAAACTGACATTTCGGGTCTAGACCTGCCTTCAGCCAAGCACCAAAACGGACCAAGAACTGTTAAAGGTCTAAGTGTCAATAGTTCTTTTTGTCACTAAGTAGAGTCATAGAACCATAAGAGGTGTACAGTACAGAAACAGACCACTCAGTCCATGCTGTCCAGATATCCTAAATAAGTCTAGTCCCATTTGCCAGCATTTGGCCCATATCCATCTAAACCCTTTCTATTCATATGCTCTTCAGATGCCTTTTAAATGTTGTAATTGTACCTGCCTCGACCACTTTCTCTGGCAGCTCATTCCGTACACGCACCACCCCCTGCATGAAAAAGTTGCCCCTTAGGCCCCTTTTTAAATCATTCCCCTCTCACCTTAAACCTATGACCTCTAGTTTTGGACTCCCCTACCCTGGGGAAATGAAATTGTGTATTTACTCTATCCATGCCCGTCATGATTTTTATAAACCTCTATAAGATCACCCCTAAGCCTCTGATGCTCCAGGGAAAATAGCCACAGCCTATTCAGCCTCTCCCTATAGCTTAAACCCTCCAACTCTGGCAACATCCTTGTAAATCTTTTCTGAACCCTTTCAAGTTTCACAACATCCTTCCTGTAGCAGGGTGACCAGACTTGTGTGCAGTATTCCAGAAGTGGTCTAGCCACTGTTCTGTACAGCTGCAACATGACCTCTGTACTTTTTCTTCAAATTCCACCTTTTGAAGCAATGACAAAACTTATTATTTGGTTGCTATCTCTTTCTCTGTTCTCATGCCAGAATAGCTACCTTCCTAGATACAAAGGTCAAGAAAACAGTTAGAGATTAGTCTTCTACCATTTAGGGATTAGTCTTGCTGGGTATCCATTCATTTTAAATTGGTATTTTAAGACAGTTACTTCGAGGATAGTGGAGAACATATTCGACTTGTTCTTGAACTAAACAGAGGGCTGTCAGAGTCGTGTTAATAAGACAATGTGGGGACAACTTTGCACTCATGGTCATGATGTGAGTGCTTGCCCAATACTTCAACGGTGAGCTCCCCAGAAAACGAGTTACTGAAGTCTAATCCAAAACCTCTACCAACCAGTTAATTAAAGCTTTTGCATGCTGATTTCCATTAGCAGTCAGAGTTATTGACCTCAGGGCCTGAAATGCAGCTGTGAAGCAGTCTGCACTTTCAGTTTACTTTCCTGCCCATTCCATTGATACTAGGCTTTTCTAGTTGCAGCCCTCCTTCGAAACTACCCCAGGCCATGCAAATAAAACATTGAATGTATTGCTCCTGTCTAGGGAATGACCAGAAGAACAGATGAATATCTGATGTAATACTCTTTAGGCAAAGTTGGTGTAGACAATTTTAAAAGTAAAACAGTATTCCCTGAATAAATCACAGTTCTGTCATCAACTAACAGAAAACCCAGGTTAATATTTAGGTTGTATATCTTACAGCAGAATTGGTTTGAAAGAAAGAACTGTATCTAATGGTTGGCTAGGCAATGCACGCATGTGACATCTATCATAGTAGCTGGGGAATTTAAATTCTGTTAATCAGATAAATCTGGTATTTAAAATTAAAAGCTTGTCTCAGTAAAGATGATCGTAACAAGCTTTTCTGTTCAACTAATGTCCTTTAGAAAGAGAAATCTGCCACCCTTACATAAAGTAATCAATTCATTACCCTGGAAATATATCAATGAAATAACCCCTACCAACCTCTGAAATGGCCTAGCAAGTTATTCAGCTAACAGGAATTAGGGATCATAAGACATGTGAGCAAAAGCCGGCCATTCGACCTACCAAGTCTGATCTGGCATTCACTGAGATTCTGGCTGATCCTCAACTCCGCTTTCCTCCCTTATCCCCATAATCCTTGATTCCCTTAATGATCAGAAATGTGCCTATCTCAGCCTTGAAAATACTTAATTTCCCAGCCTTGACAATCCTTAGAGTCTTTAAATGCGCAATTCCTTATTCTGAGCTTATTCTTTCTGGTCCTAGACTCTTCCCCAGAGGAAACAACCTCTCCACATCTACACTGTCAAGCCCCCTAAGAATCTTGTATGTTTCAATAAAGTCTCCTCTCATTCTCCTAAACGCCAAGGATTTAGCTCAGTAGCTGAACAGTTAGTTTGTGATGCAGAATGATGCCAACAGTGTGGGTTCAATTCTGAGAGTTACCATGAAGGACTCTCCTTCTCAACCTGTCCCTTCGCCTGAGGTGTGGTGACCCTTAGGTTAAACCGCCATAAGCCATCTCTCTATCTCTCCCTCTCTCTCGCTCTAATGATAGAGCAGTCCTATGGTGTGGTAGGGCTATGACAACAACTTCTTTTGTACTGCGAAACCATCGACTCTTGGCTTATTGAGTAATGTTATGTGCAGTATCTTACTGAATGTCTATTGGAAATCCAAATATATTATATATACTTGTATTATCTTGCTTGTTATTTCTTCAATGAACCAAAATAAATTTGTCAGGCATGACTTCCCCTTCACGGAAACATGCCGACTCTACTTGGATTGGTAGTATATGTTGGCCTTACAAGTGACGTCCAAATGAGGTGAATGAATTTTGAATAATCTGACACTGTCAGATAGCTCCTAATTTATCTAATGTCTTTCTTTTACAGGTTCCTAGCACTTAAAATTTTATTTTTACCTTTTGCTGAAGATTTTTTCTATTTTTTTTTCAGATTGTACCATGAGTATTCATAAAAGTTGCAGAGATTCTGTTCCTATGTGTATCAAGGCCAAGTATCCAGTAAGTATAGCTCCCCTGGAGTAGAAATAAAATAATTTGGGTCCCTGAAAATATAATTTTTGATCATTTATTTTCAGACTGTGGCAACTATTGTTGTAACTACTTTTTATTGCCCATGACTAATATCCTTGAATTGCTGCTAGTGAACACAGTTTGTTAATTTTCTTCCTGCCTGCATGGGCCTCCAAGAACCATGCACAGTAGCACCTTCTGGAATTGGAAGTCAGCGCTGTGATCAGCCAATACTAATCGCTGTGTGTGGAACGTTGGGACGGGACACTATATCTGAGTGTTGCAGTGCATGAATCAATGAAAGCTGGTATGCAGGCACAGCGAGTAATTTCGAAAGTTAATAGAATGTTATCATTTATCACAAGGGGAATTGAAATCAAAAATAGGGAGGTTACGCTTTAGTTATATAGGGAACTACTGCAACCGCACCCAGAGCATTGTGATTTTTATTCATTCACAGGATGATGTCATCACTGGCTGGGCCAGCATTTATTGCCCATCCCTAATTGCCCAGAGGGCAGTTAAGAGTCAACCACATTGCTGCCCTAATTCCACGAGAATGAGCAGGAAGTGTTCATTATCAGTCAAAGAGAGCAGTGCTCTTACCTCACATGAGTAACACTATTTATATCAGGGATCTGCTGGGCACAAAGCTGGAGAACAAGGATTGTGATTGTTTGTTTAGTTTTGGTTACCTTATTTATGGGAGATTGTAAATAGTTTGCAAGCAGTCCACAGAAGGTTTACCAGATTAATACCTAGTATGAGTAAGCTGGCTTATGAGGAAACATTACACAGGCTAGGCATTTAGAAGAGTTTAGAAGAGTTTAGAAGAGTAAGAAGTGACTTGAATGAAACAAATTACATCCTGAAGGGTCTTGACATGGTAGATTTGGAGAGAATGCTATGTCGTATAGGAGATTCTAGAAATAGGAGTCACTGTTTTAAAATTAAAGGATCGGTGAGTGTCTTTGGAATATTCCTTCTAAAAAGGCAATGGAAGCAGAGTCTTTGAATATTTTTTTTAAGACAAATGTGGAAGGTTGACTCTATCCAGGACACAGTGGCCCACTTGATTGATGCCACATCCACAAATACTCACTCCTTCCAACTAAATGGATGAAAGGTTTTCAGGAGTAAGTGGGGAATGTAGATTTGTGGTTATTGTTACATTAAATACACTCCTCCTCTGCTGGCCTGTTATAGTTTTAATTTTTTAAAGATTCTTTTGTGTTGAGGGCATCGCTGACAAGTTAGTAACTGTTGTTCATCTCTAATTGTCTTTGAACTGAATGGCATTCTAGGCCATTCTAGGCAAAATATCATCATGAGGGTGGGGTGGAAGTTAAGCAGAGGCCTGCAGTATAACAACGCTATCCTGAATGCTCTGTGACACCAAATAATAAAGCCTCTGTCACCGCCAGATGTATGATATGCAGCACCATCTCCTCTGACTTTCTTGAGTTGAAGATTTGTCTGACCCCTGTTGGCCCAACTTTAGTGGCTTTAATTGTTTGAATCTTGCTGCAAAAGAGAGAGTACTGAATTATTTTTATTCACTTACAGGATGTGAGCATTGCTGACTATATCAGCATTTATTGCCCATGCCTAATTGGCTTTGAGATGGTGTTTGGTGGATGACAATTAAGTGGGCTAATTTGCCCTGCACGGTGCCGAACTTTTTCAGTGTGATTGGAACTGCACACTTCCAGAAAAGTGAAAAATATTCCATCATCTACAAGGTAACTGTGATGTGTGTCTTGTGGATGGTGGATAGACATTTGAGAGGAGGAGGTAAATGACCTGATGCAGGATTGCTAGACTCCGATCCGTTCTTTATATTTGTATGGCTGGCGCAGTTCAGATTCAATCCAGGATGTTGTGCCACACAAATGCCAGACAATAACCATCTCCAATTAGGAGCAATGTAACCACAAGCCCCTTGACAGTTAATGACGTTACCATCACTGGAATCCTGGCTGTCAACATCCTGGGGGGTTACCATTGACCAGAAATTCAAATGGGCTTGCCGTTTAAATACAGTGGCTATAAGAGCAGGTCAGATGCTAGGAGTACTGCAGCCAGAAACTTGCCTCTTGACTCCCCACTGCCTGTTTACCATCACAAGATGCAAGTCAGGAGTGTGATGGAACACTCTCTCCACTTGCCTGGTTGAGAGCAGCTCCAACAACACTCAAGAAGCTTGACACCATTTAGGACAAAGCAACCCAATTGATCGGCAGCATGTCCACAAACACTCATTTCCTCCACCACTGACGCTCAGTGGCAGCAGTGTGTACTATCTACAAGATGCACTGCAGAAATTTGCCAAACATCCTTTGACAGCATCCTCCATAACCAGTTCCATCTATAAGGCAAAGGGCAGCAAACACATGGGTAAACCACCACCTTTAAGTTTCCCTCCTAGCCAGTCACCATCCTGACTTGGAAATATATTGCCGTTCCTTCACTGTCGCTGAATCGAAATCTTGAAATTCCCTCCCTAACAGCATTGTGGGTCCATCTACTGTGCAAGAACTGCAGTGGTTCAGAAAGGCAGCTCACTACCACCTTCCCAAGGGAGGGGCAATAAATTCTGGAGCCCAGCCAATGATGCCCACGTCCCACAAAAGAATAAAGAAAAGGGCATACAATGATGGTTATGTCATTGAATGTCAAGGGGAGATGCTTAAATTCTTTCTTATTTGAGATAGTCATTTCCAGGCACTTCTGTGGTGCAAAACTTACTTTCACTCATTCATCTGAACCTGAACGTTGTTCAGATCTTACTGCTAGTGGATGCAAGCTACTTCATTATTCGGAGTCATGAATGGGTATGAACATTATGCAATCATCAGCAAATATTCCCAGTTCTGACCTTGGGTTGGAGGGAAGTCATTGATGAAATAAATGAAGATGGTTGGGAATGGGACATTGTCCTGTGAATGTCCTGAAGAGATGCCCTGGAACTGAGATGACTGACCTCCATCAATCCTAACCCTACCTTCCTTTGTGTCAGGTATGCCTCCAAAGAGTGGAGAGTCTGCTCCCTAATTCACATTGATTTGAGTTTTGTTAGAGCATCTAAATTCCATATTCTGAGGAATACAGCATTGATGTCAAGCTCACTCTCTCCTCACGTCTGGAGATAAGCTGTTTTTTGTTTATTGAGGAACCTGGCTGTAACGAGGCTGGGAGCTGAGTGGCAAGATAGAACTTAAACTGAGTGCCTGCGAACAGGTTATTACCGAGCAAATGTTGTTTAAAGCACTTTCGACAATCCCTTCCATCACTTTTCTCAAGATTTGAGCATAAGCTGATGGAATTGTAGATGGCCAGCTTGGATTTTTTCTGCCTTTTGTGGACAGGACATACCTGGACAATTTTCCAAGTGCTACATAGATGCCAATGATTATATATTAGTGATTACATTGTAGTGTCATGGTTGATAAATACCTGTCATAACTGAGTAGCTGGAGGTATGTTGAGACATCTTAGAGGTGTGTGAGAGGCAGCAGCAGTTGAGGGTACATGAGGGTATCATGGAGTATTTGGCTGTTAGGTATGAATCCTAAGAGATAGTTAGTGCGGATTGGTGACTGATGGTGATGTGGTGGGAACAAGATGTTCTTTGCGGATACATTGACTGAGGTAATTTGACCTCTTCCTGCCCTGCTGCCAGAGTCCCAAGAGTTCACTTACTCCCATTCAATTCAGAGGGAATTATTTCATGGCTTCTTGCCCTCTCAGGGAAACCTGGCATTTGTCGTTTTGTCCAGTTCTTTGACAGACACCCCCATTGCAACAGCTGTAAACCTTGGAGCCCTCTCTTCGCTGGTGCTCCATTTCCCTTCTCTCTGATTGTAGTATTGAGAATCCGCAGCATTTATTCCATGCCAACAGATTTGAGAACAGCTTCTTCCCCGCTGTTATCAGATTTCTGAATGGGCCTCTCATATATTAGAGTTCATCTTCCTCTGCACCTTCTCTATAGCTGTCACACTATATTCTGCATTCTGCTTTATCCTGATGTACTTGTATAAGGTATGATGTGCACGTAAAACAATACTTTTCATTGCATCTTTGTATATGTGACAATAATAAATTAAACCAAATCAAATCATGCAGCTTCTGTTTGAGAGGGACAGTATGTCTTTAAGAACAGCCATCTAGCCAAGGATCATACTGCCCTTGTACAGTGTTAGGCACCCATTGAGCATTCAGCCAACCATCAGTGTGCCTCTCATTGGACTGCACACTGAAATCATTCAAAGGAGGAGCCCTAATGTTTGTGTGCGTGCCTGCCTGCCTGCCTCAACAGGAACAAAGATATGCAAATTGTGAATCATGTTCCCCTGCTTAAACGTGAACAAATTTTAATCCTTATTATTTAATAATAAGTAGCAATCACAACAGTGATTACCTTCTACCCCTCTTCCCCTACAGAATCTTCTGGATTTTGCTTTATATTTACGTACACACAAGCCTAAGAGCATGAGAAGGTCATTTGATCTCTTCAAGCCTGCTCTGCCATTTTATGGCCTAATTTGACTTTTCTGCCTGTGCCTTAAAACCTCTGACCCATTCTTCAAAAGAACTTGATTAAACGTCCTACATCTACTGCTCTTGGGTGCAGAGAATTTCACATACTAATGACACCCTGAGAGAGAAAATATCTCCTCATTTCCACTTTAAATTGGCAACCCACTATGGTTAAACTGTGTCTCCTAGTCTAGTTCAAGTCTATTTCACAGGGGAAACTTTTCTCAGATCACCTTGTCAAGACTCCTTGGGTTTTTGTATTGATTCAATGTGATCACCTCCTTCTGCTAAATTCCTAAGACTGTAATCTTAGGTCCAGACTTTCCTCATACAATAATACCTTCATCCATGGAATTAGTCACGAAGATCTTCTCTGAACTGCTCTTAATGCATTTATCTCCTTTCTTAAATAAGGAGACCGAAACTATACACAATACCCCAGATATATTCTCAACAAGGCCCTGTAGAGCTGCAAGTAAATGTCCTTACCTTTAGGCTGAATTCCCCTGTAATGCATCACATTTATCTTCCTAATCATTTGTTGCACTCGCAAGCCAGCTGAATGGCATACTCTTATGTATTACTTTTATGTATTTGAATGTTTCAAGAAGGCTGCTCAGTATCACCTTCTCGAGGGTAGTTAGGTTTGGCAATAAGTGCTGGTCTGAAAATATGTTAATTATTTTTAACCAACTTATTACAGTTAAGTAATCATGTTTAACCAACTTGTTGAAGCTCTTTGTAGAAGTGACATGTCCTAGGGATAAATGGGATTTGGTGGATGTGCAGAACTTAGAAATCCAGGAGGTATTTGATGCACTGTCAAAGGGTTTTGTTGGACATAAAATAAATAAACCATAAAGTTAGGGATGGGGGTTATAGAGTTAGTGAGTCTTGAATGACTCTTCTTCAGAAGAGTTCTAAAATATTACCTCTGTTTCTATTTCCACAGATGTTGACAGACCTGCTAAGTTTCTCTAGCACTTTCTGTGTTTGTTTCAGATTTCCAGCATCTGTTATTTTAGTATTTTACTTTAATGAGTTATAGCTAAGCATGCAGCGATTGATGGTGATAAATGTTAAGCTAATACAAAATGTGATAACAAAGTGACAAAAGTAGAAGATTTTTGTGGAAATTATTTGGTATGTGATATTTTCAGAAATATTATTTCAGTATAATGTCACATATGTATTGAGTTTTGTCATGAAGATGTTCCACCATTGGTAACTGTGCTTTAAATTGCTTGGGCCATAACCTCTGGAATACCTTCTATACAACACGTTGCCTTGCTACCTTACTTTCCTCATTAAAGACAGTACCTTTCTGACTAAGCTTTTGCTCATCTGACTAATATTTCCTTATACATCTTGGTGTCACACTTTGTTTGGAATGCTCTTACAATGTTCCTTTGTTTTAAAGGTGCTATATAAATATCAGTTGTTGTTAGTCTATTCTTATGAACTTGGTGTTTTTTTTCTGCAGAATCTTCAAGATAAATGTCAAGTAACATCCCGAAGCAAACCAACCCACTGCGTGCACTGTAAGTAAGAACAATTACATCAAAAAAATTTGTAAAACTAGATGTACCCATTTGTCGAATCAGCTGTTTGTTAAAGTCACAAACTTCATCTTCTGATGCATTAGCAGGAATTTACTAAGAAACATGACACTGGATGTTCACCAGCTTCCGCACCTGCCCCACTTTTTACCAGATTTTTCGACATCTATTGGAGGTGTTTGTAGTATTTTCCCACTCCTGATAACTTGTGGTATTTGGTACTGGGCAAGGGCTTGAAGTAATTTGATCCACCCATTGTCTTTGCTTTTGTCTTGAGTCTATTTAGTGATTATTGGTAGATACACCACGATGGACGTACCTATAGAAGAGGTACTGTTCTTAGAAAACAAGAAAGCTTGTTCTATGTTAGAAATTAGTACAATGACATTTGGTCAGATGTAATTATTAGGACTAAAGAGAGTAAATGTTGGGAAACCTAGCAAGGTCTGACAGCATCTGTAGAGAGACAAATAAGGTTAATTTTCTGAGTCCCTTATGACTTTTTCTTCAAAGTTGCTGCCCTGGTAATTACCTTTTATAAATAATGTTAATTCATTTTTAGATAGACCAAAAAAATTGAGTTGTTGTAAGTTTCCTGCCATTTCTGCATCTGAATTTGTACTGCATTATACTTTAAGCCAGATTCTTCCAACTGCCAAGCATTGCTAAATAACATAGAGGTGCCAAAAGGTAGAATAAAATTTTGAAAACAGTTTTAAAAATTAACATTAATGGATGTAACAGAGTTTTTTGAGGCAATTTCTTGCTACTTACACACCAAGAGAACTCACAGAAGAGATGTATCCAACCAAAAAGAAATTTTGGAGATCTTCAAGGCTGGTCCCCACTAATCTGCTGCTATTAGATCTGTCCTCACGCCTGTGTTGCTGCAGGTCAGACAAGTCAACCGATGTAGATACAAACTTTTTGACATGCTTGGCACGTTACATGAGGGTGAGCTCCAATTTTCTGGATGTGTCAATACTTGAACATTGTGGGCTTATTAAGAGGGGGTATTTTGAAAAGTTACAGTTGATGAAGTGGGCTTCAGCCGACAGATTTAGTATAAAAAAGATGTTCAACTGGTTCAGGAGCATTTAATTCCTTGATTTTTTTTTAATGAAAAAGGCCTTATTGTCCTCCTCTGAGGCTACTTAAGGTTGAAGGCCTGGTGTGTTCTTTACACATTTTATATGAAGTAGGAGAATGATCATGAAACATAACTGGATCTGCAGCATTACCAAAGGAGGAAGAAACTGCTGACTTGGTGGGATCGAAGAGCATGCACAGAGCAAAGCTGACAATATTAGATCTTTCTGAGAAGCAATGCATTAGGAGCATTGTTTCAGCAGGAAGATGGCAAGAGAGCTCTTTTCAATAACTGGGAAATGGTGTACAACTATAATCCTGAAGCTCCATAACTCTTCTTATTCCAGTCAAAATTACAGTGGGACTCAACTATTATTTTATCGAATGCTTTCAGGTAGCCACAGGAGATATATCCTACATCAACTGACCTGCAGTCTGTAGATGCATTTACCAAGTCGCTGATGCCATGTTCACCAGGGTGGCTAATCACACTGTCTACTTGATACACTGAACATTAACAAACTCTTCTGTTTAAACTATTAAAATATCTGTTGTTTCAATAGCAAATTCACTCAAGGATGCATCACAGTCTGCATTCCTATCAATGAACTCCACGTCATCTTCTTTGCCTATTGGGCTTTTTGCTGTCAAACGAGAAACTTTGCTGCAACATCAGCCACTGTCAAAAAGTGCTTCTAGTATTAGTATAGAGAGGTAAGCATAATTGTTTTCCTTCTAATATTGTAAACCTCGTCTAACATGACACCATAAGATATAAGAGCAGAAATAGGCTGTTCAGCCCACTGAGTCTGCTCTGACATTTAGTGAGATCATGGCTGATCTGATAATCCTCAACACTACATGCCTGCCTTATCTCTATAACCTTTCATTTTCTTACTTCTTAAAAATGGGTCTATCTCAGCCTTGAATATACTTAATGACTTGGTCTCAACAGCCCTCTACTGTAAAGAATTCCACAGATTCATTATCCTCTAAGAGAATAAATTTCTCCTCATCAAGAGGACAACAACCTTTCCACCATATCTGCTCTGTCAAGTTCCCTAAGAATTCTACATACATATTAATAAGGTCGCCTCTCATTCTTCTAAATTCCAATGAGTACAGGCCTAACCTACTCAACTTCTAATCATAAGACAATTCTTCTGTACCTGGTATAAGTCTAATGAACCTTCTCTGGACTCTTTTTCTCTAAAGGGTTCAAAACTTGGCAATAGTACAATTACTTTCCTCATCCAAATAATTATTTTATATTTTATATGTAATTGTAGTATTAAAGTTGATCCCTGTGGCACTCCAATTGTTACAGGTTGTCATCCTGAAAATGGCCCCTTTTTCCAACTTTCTGTCTTTTGTTAGTAGCCAATCCTCTTTACATGCTAATATATTACCTGCAACACATGGGTTCTTTTCTTATGAAGTAGCCTGATACATGGTACCTTTATCAAATGCTTTCTAAAAATCCAAATATTATTAAATCTACTGCTTCCCCTTTTTCAATCTGCTTGTTGCCTCCTCAATTGTTTTAGTTATTATGTGAAACTTATTTTTTTTTCTTTTAGAAGAATCATGGAGTCAATGGACATGGAGGTAGATAGCTATGTTTCTCGGAACAAATCACAATCAGAGGAATTGCTTCAAACAATGGGCACATCTCCTTCAACAGAATCGCTTGCATTAGAGGGTGAGTGTCTTTCACAGTTGCATATATTCCGAGAAAATAGTGAATAAATTGTGGTGTTACTTGGTTTTAATATAGTTGGTCCAGTATTTTTTTGTATATTTCAGTCAGCTTCTTTCATGTCATCCATGAACAATACTTTAACAACTCAAGACAGACATCATACTTGTGTTCCTTTCAAAGTCTTTTGACATTTCTGAACAGGTTTTGAGTCACTGATCTCTCCGTGGTATCTACACCACACTAATTATCTCTTTTGCAAAGTTGGACCCATCTGTTTTCGCCTCTCCTCAACATTAATAAAAAGTCAGCTTGAATTTTGATATTGCTGCAGTTACGGTCTGTGACCTATTTGGTAAATAAACTTTGGAAATTGATGTTCAATTGTTTCATGTACATGTCACATGTTTACATAAAACAAACCATTGAATAGTTACACTGATCGACAGACTTCACAGACTTCATCTCATAACGCAGATACAAGGTGGAAACAGTCCATGTGGTAATCACGCCAACCCCTTTCAAACGAGTCATAACCCGTTCTGAGGAAGGGTCAACCGACCCAAAACGTTAACTCTGTTTTTTCCTTCACAGATGCTGCCAGCTGGGCTTTTCCAGCAACTTTGTTTTTGAACTCATAACTAGTCTTTGGCTTCATTTCACCACAATCCTTATGCCATGTCTCTGTCTAATCAGTCCCTCACTTCCACCTTTGTCTCCAGTAACATCCTTATATTTTCCACCCTCAACCTACCTTGACCTATTCTAGTATTCTCCTTGGCACAAGCCCATCTTTGATCCCACAAGACAAGTGGTGCAAATTTGAAAATATGCAACTGGTTTAGTCATCCATTACTAAACCTTGCTGGACCATGTCAAGCAATTTTGGGACTTGTAACAATCTACCAAGACTACTTCTTTCAGAATCATCCTGGAATGAAAGGTGATTCCCTTGTTTTACAACAAACAGTCTCCTTAAACCTTTCCTTATGTCCTATCCATTCTCACCACAACTGCATGTTTCTATTATGGTTCAGGCCCTTCATTTAATTGTCTCTACCACCTCTGTCCTTGTCCACAAAGCTAAACTTTTGCTAAGGTTTCTCCAGCATTTTCTCTAGCTTCTGGAGACACTGGAGTTTAGAAAAATGATGGGGGGCCGGGGTCGGGGGTCGGGGGTTGGGGGTGGGGAGGGCGCGATGGTTAGTGGGGGTCGAGGTGGTGGTGGTGATGGTGATGATATCTTATAGAAACCTATAAAATTCTAATAGGACTTGAGGGTAAATGCAGGAAGGGCGTACCTGATGACTGGGGAGTCCAGAACTAGAGGCCACAGTTTAAGGATATGGGGTAAACCATTTAGAACTGAGACCGAGAGAAATTTCTTCATGCAGAGTGTAGTGAGCCAGTGGAATTTCTCTGCCACAGAAAGCGGTTTAGACCAACATAGTGAATGTTTTCAGGAAGGAGTTAGATATGGTTCTTGGGGCTAAAGCGATCAGAGGATGTGGGGTGAAAGCAGGAACAGGCAACTGAGTTGGATGATCAACCATGATCATATTGAATGGTGGAGCAGGCTTGAAGGGCTGAATAGCCTACATCTGCTCCTATTATCTATGTTTCTCTCCTATCTGTCCAATGCCTTTCCAAGTATGTCCTTTCAAATTAAGGTTAACCCGATGAAGTGTATTGACATTAAATATTTTGAGCATACAAAGTTGTGTAATGGTCTAAAGGGGTTAATACTGAGGATTGGCTTAAGTATAGCCTATTATGATGTCATGTAGACTTGGTGGGGGAACAGCCTAGGATCTCAAAGGAATAAAGCCTACCATCCGGGTCTCTCAGTCTCTGTAATACTATATAGCATGTAACACATCATATACATGTAATTAGCTGCTAACGTGCATTAAAATACGTCTTGTTTAAAACTCTCTAGTTCAAGTAGCAAGTGGTCTATGACATCAGATCTAGCTGGTCCTGTAGTCTCTATCCCACGGTGGGCAACAGAGCAGACAGCCTCCTACATTAGCGTGGTCTATGATGAGAACAGCTTATTCTTTACAGATAAATAGGTCCAGAGGAGCTGACGTGCATCATCATCATTAGAAATAGTATTTTAATTTAATAAGTTTTTTGGTATCATTGCAAGAACTCCTCAGTATCCCATTCAAAGGGGTTGATCTTTTTTTATTTGTGTTTTTGGCGTATTTAAAAGAACATGAAAGAGACTGCTGGGACACTCTGATGTTGGTGCGTAGGATTTAGCACATAGTGTGTTCAAGCAGTTAGGATTCAAGTAAAATATTAATTGGAAGTCACTGACTTTAATTTTCAATTTTACCAGATAATGTAGTCCCTTCAATGCGTGGAGACCTTGAGTTTGATGCACAGGAGTTTAAAGCTGAGTCCTGGAGTCTTGCTGTTGATCATGCATTTAGTAGTAAACAACAGAAAGATCTGATACAGAGACAAGATGTTATTTATGGTAAGTTCAATTTTAGTACTGTAGAATTAGTGGCTGCAAGTATAGCAGTCAACATTTCTGAAAGGTTTAATTTTGTTATTTTTAAAAATTTAAATATATGCTAGGAGCTATTGGGTTCTTTCAAATCGTTATAAAATATTAAATAATAGTCCAAAATAGTTTTCCTCATTGCTGATTATAAAAAAATCATAAACTCAGCGCATGAGGCCTAAGAAATGTTTGGGAAAAATTATTTTACCAAGTGAAATTGATCGTTCCATCATTCTAGTTCTTTTACCATAACATCCTGCAATATTTAGCTATGCAAAGGGGCCAAATAGATTATTCAAAATATTTATCAGTCTTTGATAAAAATATTTCTTGATGATTGTTTTAATTTACTGTTTGTTAATTTACACTTCTATCCTCTAAACCTATTTTCCATAAGAGCATAACAGAAACGACAGGAACAGGAGTAGATCATTTGGCCTCTCAATTCTGGTCCACCCTTCAATATTATCATATTATGTTAATGTAATATTATATAATAATATATTATCATCATCTTCTGTCTCACCATAACAATTGATTCACTGACAGATATAAAAGTCTTAATCCTGCTGAAGCATCTGCATCGTTATTGGACAGAACCTTTCAAATTATGAGATAACAAGGTGTGGAGCTGGAGGAACACAGCAGGCCAGGCAGCATCAGAGGAGCAGGAAAGCTGACGTTTCGGGTCTGGACCCTTCTTCTGAAGAAGG
>NC_063334.1:96422469-96471299 GCF_021869965.1 Rhincodon typus
CTGATGCTGCCTGGCCTGCTGTATTCATCCAGCTCCACACCATGCTATCTCCGACTCCAGCATCTGCAGTTGCTACTATCTCTTTCAAATTATGAGATTTCTCCTAAATGATCAGCACCTTATCCTGAAATACCACTTTAATTTTCTCTTGGTGTCTATTCTGTCAAGTCCATCTTGCATCCTGTACCTTTCATGAGATCACTGCTTATTCTTCTAACTTCCAGCTGATATAACTCCAATTTACTCAGCATCTTAACACAGGACAACCCTCTCATCCCAGGAATCAATGAATTTGTCGTACTTCCTCCAATGCATGCGTATTCTTCTTTAAATTACTGGTCTCACTAAACTTGCAAATTTTTCCGGACTCCAATCACTGTACAATGAAGATACCATTTGCCTTTCTAAGTGTTATATGAAACTACAATGTCACTTTCTGTATTCCTTGTATATGTAACCCAAGCCTCTTTGAGCATCAATATTTACACATTTACACCCTTTTTAAAAAAAATTACTCTGCTTTTCCGTTCCTCCTATCAAAGTTAATAATCTTTCATGTTTCTGTATTGTACTCCATTTGCTGTATTGTTGCCTGCTTAGCCAGTGTGTATCATTTTCCAGTCTGTGTTTTTCTGACAGCTTGAATTCCCATTTAATTTTGAATTGTCAGTGGACTTAGAAACACTGCACTGTCTCTTCACCTAATTCATTAACATAGATTGTAGATATCTCAGGGGCCAACATTAATCCTTGAGGCATTCCCTTAATTATAGCGGGCAAATTTGATAAAAGATCATGTTTATCTCACTGTCTGCATTCTATCCAAAGGCAACCCGCTATCCATGCTATCCATTCCATAGCAGTACAGAACTGCAGAAAAGACCCGCGTTTTGTAAAGGCATTTTGTTTTTATCTTGCATTTATTGGGATGAGTTACAAGGTATACTAAAGTAAGGGGAAATTAACATTTATACTGTGAGAAGAGAGTGCTGGTTGGTTGGTTGGCAAGTGGATTCTGATTGATAGAGGCTCTGCCATGGAGAATGCAGTAATTAATATAAAGCTTTGCTTAAATTCCATCAAAGCATTGCCCTGAGAAATGAACCAGAGACTGGTTGTCACCTATTTTGTTGTACAGAAATAGTCACAGTGGATGAAACTGTTCTTTTTGTCTGAAATAACAAGGTGTAGAGCTGGATGAACACAGCAAGCCAAGCAGCATCAGAGGAGCAGGAAAGCTGACGTTTAGGGCCTAGACCCTTCTTCTGAAGACTTCTTTTTTCTGAGGGTAGTGAATCTGTGGAATTAATTACCACAGGGAACTGTAGAGGTTGGGTCAATAAGTCTAATCAAGGCTGAGATTGGCAAATTCTAATCAGTGAGGGAATTGAGGGTTATGAGGATAAGGCATGAAAACGGAGCTGAAGATTATCAGATCAGCCATGATCCTACTGAATGATGGAGCAGACTCAGTGGTCTGAACCACCTACTTCTGCTACTATGTTTTATGGTCTGTTGTTGAAGAACAGTGCCTTGCTTTTTAAAAGATGTAGTTTCCAGAACACACACGCGTGCCATACAGACAGCAATGCCCATACTGTTATATTTCATCAAACGCATGAACCCTTATCTATCTTAATACTCTTTCCTGTGGCATGTTATTGAATGCCTTTTAGAAATTCATGTATTGTGCATCTGCTAGTTCTCCTTTGTTTAAAGTGCTGGTTATATCTTCGCAAAGCTGCAATAAATTTCTCATTATTCCCCTTCAGAAAATCATTTTGACTTAGATCATCATATGATCTTGAAAATGTATTGTTATTGATTTCCTCAATCATAGATTCCAACATTTTTCCAGTGACTGATGTCCGTTGTTCCCTGTTTTCTATCTCCCTCCTTTCATGAAAGCTGATGGTATATCTGCTAACTTCAGATTCCGTGAAGCCTTGCAGAGTATAAAGAATTTTTGAAAATCATAACCAATGAATCCATTATCTCTGCAGGTACCTCTTTTAGAAGGTGTCACTGCTGAACAACACAGTTGCTGATTTCTGTTTGGCTGGCAGCTGTCGGCAGACAGGAATTCCTGCCCTTGGTGTCTTGTAGAAGACTCGACTCTCAACTACCTGATCAGCATGTAATAGTGGTCCAGTCTCTCTCTAGCTGGCAGCCAAGATTGCTATTTCCTCCATAAAATTCCCTCAAGTTTCTCAAGAGTGAGACCTCTGCTCCAATGCTGCAGAGCTTGTGTCAGTTTCACTATTCATGGGTTTCACCAACTCATTATGTGGTGGCATTCTACTGACACCTGCATATAAAGTCACCATGGCGGAGTACTGAGCCTTAAACTGTAATGTCCTTAAATTGTATGTTGGAGAAACTCGGCAAGTCTGGCAGCATCTGTGGAGAGAAAGCAGAATTAATGTTTCAGGTCCAGTAATCCATCTTCAGTTCTGAAGAAAGGTCACTGGACATGAAATGTTAATTCTGCTTCCTCTCCACAGAATGCTGCCAGACCTGCTGGATTTTTCCAGCAATGTCTGTTTTTGTTTCTGGTTTCAAGCATCTCCACTTTTTTTTTTATTAAATTGTTTCTCATTCACTTACAGAGCTGATGCAGACAGAGATGCACCACATTCGGACCCTGGAGATAATGTCAGAAATTTTTAGGAAGGGCATGAAGGAGGAGTTGCAATTAGATCACAACACCATTGACAAAATATTTCCATCTTTAGACGAACTCTTAGAAATTCACAAGCACTTTTTTTTCTGCTTAAAAGAGAGAAGGCGGGAGTCTTTTGAGGAAGACAGTGAAAGGAACTTTTTCATCAATAGGATTGGTGATATCCTTTTACAACAGGTAACATTAGAATAAGTGGAGCCAAAGTATTTTCAAAGTAGAATGAATTACTATGAATAAGAAGTGTAAATGTATCTCTCGTGACAGCCTCAGTATTGTGGAACTGAGCCATAGAAACTAAAAAGGTTCAATGTTTGATCACCAAATGGGGCCTAGTTAATTGATACTGACCCCAAATTAAATCTCAGCCAGGGATACTACGACAGGATTCAGCAGCTTTGCACAAGATGTGGGAAATGTTAGCTGCAATTCCAGTTATTCTTAGACAGTCATGTTGGAAAGTATGCATGAGAAGGCCACAGCTGAGCACAGCGTCAGGCTGTCAATGATGTCTTCTGTGGTTGAATATTTTGCCAGTACATCGTTCAAATCACGTATGAAGCCTGTCACTCTGGAAGCCACTGCGCGATCCTTGATCCTATGGAGCAATTCTCCAGCACAAACCTGTGTCTTCTATGCCTTGCAACACCATTTTTGTTTGCACTGTGTGAAAAGTAAGAATATCTTCAACTGATGCATTCAGAAATAGTAAAATGGTACGCAAGAAATTCCAAAGTTCCAGCTGAATGGCTGCTATTTGAGGGACCGTGAAGTGCTATCTCCCCACCTGAGGTACAATAACCCTCAGATTAAACCACTAATAGTTGGCTGTCTGTAATGAGAGAGCGGTCCTATGGTCTGATAAGACTGTGGCTAATCATTAGTCTGAGCCTCTTAGTTGATTTATGAAATCTTACTTCCACTTCACGGGCATGCTCAAGAGTTGAATGATTAAAACCTATGTTTTGGTTAAATGTTGCTGCATTAAAGCAAATGTGCCGGCTTTGTAAGAATACTACTTCAACAGTTGAATGATCACAGTATTAAAAATCCTGAGATCTCTCAAAACTATCTTGGGTTTTTGATATGATATCAGGATTTCGATTTCTGTCGCAAAATTAAACTACTCAGTCAATTTTAACCCTATCTGCCAATAAGAAACTGTACAAGTGGATGAGTTAAATGCTCCAGCTTGTTACTCATCCTTGAAGAGCCAGGCATCGACAGATTCACTAAGCTGCTCAACTGAACAGGTGGCAAAGACACAGCCAAAGGCAATAGGGTCCTATTTAACTTGTAGGTTAGGTCCAATTTCATAATACCCTCCCTTCCAAAACTGGACTAGAGCCAAAACCACTAATTTTATTTCTTGTTCTGTAACTTTATATTGGATGGGCCTATTCGTGTGCCACCGTACAGAAAGAATTTGGATCTAAATGTACTGCAAGGGTCTAAATGAACGGTATTTAGAATTTGGCTTTAATCGCTGCTATTAAAGCAAATAAGAGTTATAAGCTGTAAATTTAAAGTGTGCCTAACAGGATGTTGTCTGGGATGTGTGACGTCAAATGCACCCAGTGGAAGTAAAGTTGAAAGGCTACAGGACAGTGTGGAGGAACAGGGCTGCCTGGATTGCTTTACAGAAAGCTGGCATAGATTTGATAATCTGAATTATTTCCATTTGTGCTATAAGGACCTTGGAGACCTAAAGCTAATCATTATTTCCTCACATCCAAAATCACTTGCATTTTAAAAAGTTTCCTTTAACAGTGACAAAATGCAAAGTAAATCATTGTATGTGAATACTTTGGATGTGTCTGATGGATATGATCACACGTTATTAGTTGGATTTTAAACGCCCCTCTGAAGAGAATGCGTAGGCAGGGAATCACATAAAATCCAGTAGGTGTCCTTGCTGCTGCCTCCTAACTGGCCCCTACCTGTCTGCAATTTTACGGGGTATGCTGGGGGCATCAGGACGCTCAATCCCATTGAACCTGTTGATTAATGACTATTTAAGGGCCTCATTGCACTGCCTATATTTTACCCACAGTAGCAGGAGGTCCATGTCATGTGGAAAGCCTGCCACTTAAACTGCAATGACTGGTGTATGGCAAGCAGTGTTGAATTGCTCTAAGGGTTCCCTGGTCCCATCATAGGTCCAAACACCCCACATAAAGATCGTTTCCCACACCTTCACTTTAACCCTTTTGGATTTTTGAAGCGAATCTCCCCCAGTGAGACCCAAAAGCCCACAGTTTCCTGGTTTCTTAGCTTAATGACTACTACTGCTGGAAGTTCGCTAATGTAGGGCTGCTTTCTGAGAAAGCTGTTCATGCTGATCCCAGATTACAATTGCTGTCAGAATCATGGGTGGGCTTCCCACCTCACATGCAACCTTTTGCGACCAGAGTGGCCCATAAATCCAGCACTGTGCGGGGGAGAAGTTAACTTTCTTAATCTCTATTTACCTAATTTCCTTAAAGGATCACACGAGGAAACTCCATCCAGGTGTCTTCATTTGGAAATAAATATAAATATAAATCCATGGTGATTGACCCTTTAATTGATAACGAACATCCTTTGTGCTCAGTTTGCAGATGAAAATGGCAATAAATTGAAGCAAACCTATGGTGATTTCTGTAGCCACCACAAAGAAGCAGTCAGTTTCTTTAAAGAACTGCAGCAACAAAATAAGAAATTCCAAAACTTTATCAGGGTAAGATCTGATTAATCACTTTTCTTTGACAAACAAAGTAAATATGAAAGAATGAAAAGATTAATTTACATTTGTTTTTTACCCTTTATAGCAACAAAGCAACAATCTGCTGGTCCGACGCCTTGGTGTACCAGAGTGCATACTACTCGTTACCCAGCGGATCACCAAATATCCAGTCCTGCTTGAGCGAATACTGCAATACACAAAAGGTCAGACTCCGAGCTGGTCAATTCAATTCAATGTATAAAATTACCATTTTTTACATTGCAAAAGTGACTACACACCGCAAGAACTCAACTGACATTCAAGTGTTCTGAGAAGCCCTTTGGTTGTGCAAGGTGTTGTACAATTGCAGAATTTTCCCCCCCTCATCTTAAAGATGATGATGCATGTTTGGAGTAAAATGTAAAGAAAAGTAAATTTTGCCAAAATATTTGCTGAATGCCAAACAACAAATTCCCAATCTGCTTCAGTCACATGAGATTAGCCAACTATAAAAATCATATAAGAAGCTGATTTCCAGTATCAAATGAATAACAGGTTTATTCCAATAATTGGAATAAACCTGTGTCCTCTGTCACTTAGAAGTACATTGGTGGGCAGTACTTAGGAACATTATCATCTGTAAGTTTGTCTCCAAGCAACAGATCTCCCTGACTTAGAAGTATTTCTTTTTTATTCATTAATGGGATGAGGGTGTCACTGGCTAGGCAGCATTTATTGCCCATCTCTTTCCCCGACAATTGGCAATGGATTCAGTCATCATTAGATTCTTAATTCCAGATATTTTATGGAACCTGGGTCCCCAGAACATTATCTGGGTCTCTAGATTAACAGTCCAGCGATAATACCACTAGGCCATTGCCTCCCCAATGGCTATTCTTGTAATTTCTAGTAATTTCCTTCCTTGCCACATTTGGGAGTATCTGTACCATATAGATTACAGCAGCCCAGGAAAGTTGCTCCCCACTCTGTCTTCTCCAGGGCAGTTAGGGATAGTAATCAAATTTGCCATTGCCAGTAATGCTTACATCACAAAAATGACTAAAGCAAAGATTATGACTTTGAATGAGACTGTGATGTGAGCAATTACATCTCCCAATTATATTTTTCATTGACTTGCAAGAATATATGGCAAGTGATGGCAGTACATTGAGTATGACCTAGTAATTGCTTCTCTCTACATCTTTTGGAAGCACAGTAGTGCTAGTGGCAAATATAATTGGCTGGTTTGCTGTTGCTTGTGTTTTCTTCTGTGTTAATGATATTGACCACCAGTATGCATGAGCAATCTCACATGCATTGTTGAGAAAGTTGGGAAGATCAGGAAAGATCGGCAGCAAGGAGATTCCTGATATCAACAGCAAAAAGTCCCATTTTCTAATGAAAGTGTTGAATTGCAAGATTAAAGTCTAACTTGAGATTGGTGAGAAGCCTATTTGCATGCATGAGCATATGTTAACATCCTCATTTTAACATCATTTCAACTCATTAACATGCTGTTTTCCAATCTCCCACCCACTGAATAGAAACTAGACAGTGACAATTCCTGGCATGAAAATCACAATGGTTACCTAATGATTCCAACTTATTGCATGCTTCTCTAGCCCTCTGTTTTGTACACCAGTTATTAATATCTCAGGATATACTCCTTGGGCAGCAAACACATGCATTCCTTGTCCACCTCTAGGTCCCCATCGACAAAGCCGAACGCCAATTTTCTTGTCTGAGATGATTGGCAATAACATGTGCAGGGCAGCTGTGGCTGCTAATGCTTGACTGGGTGCACAGCTGAGCTTTAAAATTTGTGCCGGTGCTAGGAATGCCTGTAAGTCCCAGCAGTGGCCAGTATTTCTGCCTGTGGTGAGAGGACGAGTATGTCGATCCGGATACCATGGGCGTACCAGTGTATACATAATGAGGTGGAAAACTCGCAGAAAGAAACCCTCAATGAAACACAACAAAATTGACACTTAGCCAATTTGTGGTCAAATTCAACCCATAGATTTTTTCATTGTAGCCTCAATTGCAACCTTCACTGCTCGTTCTGAAAGCTATTCAGAAAAAAAATGAAAATTAGTGCTGGGATGCTGGGACTGTGACACAGTTGTTGGACGTCCCCCTTACAGCTCTAAAATCTGTCCTTCGCCTTAAATTGAGGATGTCTCGTTGTTTAGTGCCAGTCGGTAAATGGAACAGAACTGCCATTATGAAGTGATTCCATACATTGTAAAACTGTTGCAAAATCTTAACCATTGGCTAACCACTGAGCCACCGTGCCACCCATTTTGATGCAAGTAGCACGCAAGTTTTATGTTGCCCACGAGTTTAAAAGAGTATAGTGCTATTCAGCAGCTAAGCACACTGTTTAATGGGTGCATGCCTTGGGACGGGGCCAAGCTTATGAGAATTTAGCATCACTTAAAGCTAGACTTCACCTCTTGAAGAGGGGATGCATTCTGCTGCCCAGGAGTATGAAGTAGCCAGGGAAAGCCTGAATGGCTCAACAGGGCATAAATCATGCTGTCATGTTCCTTGTAATAGCTTTGGTGCAGGAGTGGGTAGACTGGAAGAGAAAGTTCCTCCTCTTTGAGGCACAGGAGGAACTCCATATAGATACTGTAAAGGTTCTAGGTGCAGGTAATGGTGTTATCATTAATGCAACACTACCTGAATGCATTGTGGGAAGATGTTCAGTGGCCTCACATGAGTGGTCAGTGACTGTCTCTTCAAATGCCATATCCTAACAAGTGTAAAACTAACCCTGCCTACTGCTCAATTTCCAACACTTCCTTCAATGATTACTTACCAATAATCATTATCGGCCATGACTCCTTATTAACATTAATAATTTCAGATCAGAGTCTAATATGTAACACTGCTGCAAGTTCTGCATAAGAGACTAGCGTACTAAATTAGCATGTAAAATTAAATTGCACGGGATTGGGTAGAGTGCACTGACATGGATAGGGAACTAGCTGGGAACAAAAACAAGTGGGAATAAATGGGTTGTTTTCTGAGTGGTAGCCTGTGACTAGTGGGGTACTGCAGGGATTGGTGCTTGGACCCCAGCTATTCACAATATGTATTAATGATTTAGATGAGGGAACTAAATGTAATATTTCCAAGTTTGCAGATGACACAGCTGGATGGAAGGGTAAACTGTGAGGAGGATTCAGAGATGCTTTACTGTAATTTGGACAAGTTTACTAATTAGGCAATGAAGTGTAATGTGGATAAATGAGAGGTTATTCACTTTGGCAGCAAAAACAGGAAGGCAGACTACTATCTGAATAGCGATAGATTGGAAAGAGGGAGGTGCAATGAGACTTGGGTGTCCTTGTACAACGATCACTGAAAGTACGTATGCTTGTTTAACAAGTGGTGAAGAAAATAAACTTTGAACTTCATTGTGAGAGGATTTGAATACAGGATCAGGGATATCTTGCTGCAATCTTACATGATCCTGGAGGATTATGTGCAGTTTAGTCTCCTTATCTGAGGAAGAATGTTCTGGTTATGGAGGGAGTGCAACAAAGGTTTACCAGACAGATTCCTGGGATAACAGGACTAATGTATGGAGAGACACCGGGTCAGTTAAGTCTATATTTACTGGAGTTCAGAAGAATGAGGCGATTTCATATAAACCTGTAAAATGCTCACATGACTAGACAGGGTACGCACAGGAAGGATAATCCCAATGACTGGGGTGTAAAAACCCAGGGATCATGTTTAGGGATATGGGGTAGGCCATATAGGACTTGGATGAGGAGAAATTTCTTCACCCAGAAACTGATTAACCTTTGGAACTTTCTGCCTCAGAAAACATTGACTGTTTCCAAGAAGGAGTTAGATATAGTTCTTAAGGCAAAAGAGATCAAAGGGTATGGGGAGAAAGTAAGAACAGGGTGAGTTGGATGATCAATCGTGATCGTATTTTGAATGGCAGAGCAGGTTTGAATGGCTGAATTGCATACCCCTACACCTGCTCATATTTTCTTTGTTTCTACAACCACTCTTCAGCTCTTGAACACATTACAAACTCTCCACCCAAATAGACCACACCACAATCAATGACATACCTTGCACTCTGTTATGGGAAGTGGTGATGCATAATGGTAAGTGGCAGCACCAAACGAGAAACTGTAGACTTTAGTCTGGATGTCTTTGTCTGAGGCCAACACCAACAGTGAGGCTGAAAATGATAGTCAGTTTCTGACTCATCCTCCTCCTCGTATCTCACTGCCTCCTCATCCCACAGTTTCTTCTGAGTTTACAGTCTGCACTTGGTGTAAGTATTGGGGTTCTACTCATTTCCTCGCCACAGCCCTAGACCTTCCCTTTCTCCTTTTCAAATACCCAAGAACTGCTATCTTATTAGGCAGTGGTACAGGAACATAAAATACATGCTGAGCTAGACAGTGATGATCAAGAGCTACTATCTGTCAATCCCTCACATGCAGCTGCCTACTCAGATCCTTACGTTGGAGAAATGTGTACAGGTGGGATCAATATGCAATTAGTCACTGGGCATGAGTGACCTGCAGCCTGGGCAGGGAAAATAAATTGCAGTGTCCACGTCCCCAGGGGGTGAGGTCACTCTCATAAATTCTGCTGCAGATTAGTGAGATGGAACAGCCCACAGAAAAATGCTTATGATTACATTGGTGCATTCACAGTCCAGCAACAAATGGTTCGACTTTGAAGCAACATCCTGGTAAAGTGGTACTACTTTCATGGAGCACAAACCTGCTGTCCTTGTTAATGGTGATTTGAGATTGTTCGTGAAGCATATGCAAAGACTAAAACTTTGAAAGAGCTTTGTTATTTCTCTACACACAACTTGCTACACCAATTAAATACACCCAGCCTCCCACCTAGCTGGGCTTTCTTTATATAAATTTCAATATTCTTTTTGCTAAAACAAGTAACCAAATTAATCTGTGTTCAACCAAAGTAAAAACAACATGTATTTGAATATAACTAACTATTTTCCAATATCAATACCCCATGTTACCTTTAACTCTGGGGTAGTTAGCTTCTAATTCTGTAAATAGGATGCTAACAGATTCCTTTTATTTCCTGAGAAAGCTATTCATAAAAAAGATACAAAATGATAGGGGATCAGTTAGCTCAGTTGGCTGAAGAGCTGAATTACAATACAGAACAATATCTACAGTACAGGTTAAATTCCTGCTGAGGTTGTCATGAATAACTTTCTTTCTCAGCCTCTTCCCTTGCCTGAGGTGTAGTGACCTTCAGATTAAACCACCCCCAGTTGTCTCTTTCTGTCTAGCTAATGAGAGAGCAACCATATGGTCTGGTGGGACTACGGTGACTTTACCTTTTACTTTACAAACTGATAGCTTCTATGCTGCATTAGTATAAAATTCATCTCGCACAAAACTTGTTCTACTTTGTCTTGAAAAACATTCAACAAGATTACAATGTGAATATTTCTCGTTCTCGTAATGCATTCGAACACAAACATCCAACTATTTTTTTCAGACGAACAATTCTTGTTGTAAAGCAATCTAAACTCTCCTTTTCTTCCTAAATTTCTTTTATACTAACAAGATCAATCCTCATTCTCTTTTTGCGCAACACTCTTTGTCAAGTGGACATGGTCTCAGAATGAATGATATCAGCAATGCATTCCAAAGGCATTCTACTTGAATACTAGGTGAGACTGTTGATTCAGGGTTATTCTCAATTTAGTCTGTTTGCTATGAATTCCATATATTTAAAAGTTCCTGAAGTTTGACTTCCAATTTTGAATTTCCATGTAAATGTGCGTACCACTAATTTCTCACATGCCTCCGGAAATCATCTGCATGTAATTCCTTTGTTTTCAAATAATCTTTTTATTTTCTTTAAATCCTTACTCTCAGGCCCCATTAATACTTAATTAAAATGACTATTCAAAAAGATAAAGGCCTAGTTGAGGGATTGCATTAATATCCTGACTCTGTGAATTGCAAATGTACATCCTGAGCTGCTCATCACATCCATGAGGCCAAATGACCAGGTTGTACAGGATTTAGCATACCATGACCAATTGTATAGCATGTACTGTGCTGAATATGACTGGTGTAGTAGTGTGAATGGGCTGATTAGCCTCCTTCTGTATTGTATATAATACTGATTCTGAACAATAGCCAGTGAATGATTTGCATGAGAACTCAAATGGTTTGCTTGATGAAACTTTGAAACTTTGTGTGACAGCACGACTTTCAGTGGATCACTATAGTCACAGGGTAGCCACTCTCTAGTTTTGGGCATGTTAGCTCAATTACAGTGAGTTCCAGCATTGTGTATTCTCGACAAGATGCTATTGCAGCAACTCACCAAGAATCCTTCGACCGCACTTTCAAGAACTGTAACATTACCACTTAGAAGAATGAGGGCAGTAAATGCTTGGGAGCATCCCCACCTATAAGTTCCCTTCCAAGCAACACAACATCCTGACTTGGAACTATATCCCTGTTGCATCACGGTTGCTGGATCAAAATCCAGAATGACTGCAGCATCACCCATTGTAAGGGCACTTGGGTGGTCAACACATGCAGATCTTGCCAAAAATGCATGCATCCCATGAAAAAATACTAAAAGTAAGTAAGATTAGGCCATGAACACAGCACAGTGTATGCTACATGTGCCTAATAAATCAGGTGGCAGGACAACACAACGTTGCCACTAATCTCATCTCATTATTTTATTACTATCTTTGCGATCATGACTGGTACCCACTAATCTTGTCACCTTGACTGCCAGTTCAGGTATTGGCAAAATGTTCGAGGGTTTGTGCAAGAAAGATTGAGATAGGAGAAGTTACAAGCTTTTTGAAAAGGTATGACATGGCTGCCTGAGATGTTGGGATGAAGGTGAGTGACAGCCAGCAACCCACTAATTTAATGTGGAACTGGGATGAACACTCAGTTCAATTGCATGTTGCAAAATGTATCTAACAAAGTAATAATATGCTGAAATTTTGCCTTCTTATTCCCAGAAGGAACAGAAGAGAATGAGGATGTGGCAAAATCTCTGAGTTTGATAAAGGACATAATAGCAGCAGTTGATACAAAGGTCAACAAATATGAAAAAGAGCAAAAGCTATTGGACATCTTAAATAAGTTTGAAAACAAAACATGTGGCAAGTTAAAGAATGGCCGCATATTCCGGAAACAGGACCTGATCATCAAAGGGAGGGAGTTACAGCATGAGGGCTCCATGTATTGGAAAACAGCCACAGGACGATTGAAAGGTAATAGATCTAATGTTCTACCAAAAATGACACTTCCTCCTGTTTAAAATGCTTTAAAAATTATATTGTTGAACCCAGAAGAAGGGCAAATGATGGTTATAAATCCTTTTGACATAATGGGGGTAATAATGACTTTGACGATAGCCTAAAATACACTATTTTGACTCAGCCATCTATTCAACACCTCTTGACTTTTATTGTCAGAAGGCAATGAATTATTTGAAGTCAAAGTTATCTCTAGTTATTCAGATTGAAAGAGTTGACTGCTGTGGTGTTGAAGATTTAATGAGCTTTAATAAGGTTTACTAATTGGTTCACTGCCTCCAGATGTACCTGTTGAAACGGTATGACATGGCTGCCTGAGAATACACATATATTAAACCTTTCATGAAATTCTTAGAGTTTCTGTCTTAGCTTCTACTCCTGGAGGATGGGGGTGACTTAATGAGATCGTAGTTCAATGCTAATTGCTGCTAAGAATCTCCCCATACAATCAACGGTTCCCTGCCTCCTTTGTTTGTATATGTATCCAATTGGTCCTCCAAAATAACAGGTGAAGAAAATTGGGTAAATATCCACTGGGGGACACTGGAGATGGCCCTGCAGCACTAACAAAGGAGGAGTGAGTGGTAAAGGAACAAGTCTGCTGTCACCCTGAGACAGGACAACAGGTGCCACTTTTGCTTCTCTTCTGGAACTTCCCCTTAGTGCTGCAATGGTCGTGCACAAACATAGAGCAATGAAGGGATATGTTGTTCTAGGAGTCGTCATTAGTAGTGCTCCCCAGAGTCAAATTAGTGGGTAGGTATCTGAGCTTCCATTGGTACAGTGTGATTGCTAAATCTCTGTTACTTCCTACATATTTCCATTCTAACCCTTCTGGCCGGCCTCCCATCTTCGACCCTCCAAAAGGAACATTGGAAACATACAAAAACAGACAGTGCTAGAAAAACTCGGCAGGCCTGGCAGTTTCTGTAAAGAGAAAACTGCATTAACATTTCAAGTCCAGTGACCCTTCTTCAGAATGGAACTAGATTTCAAATGTTAACTCTGTTTTCTGTCCACAGATGCTGCCAGACTGCTGAGTTTCTCTAGCACTTCCAGTTTTTGTATTTTTCAGATCACTAGAATTTGCAGTTCATTGTTTTATTGTAGGAATATAGGACTTAGGAGCTGGAGTGGGCTATATGACCCTTCAAGTCTGGTTCATCATTCAATAAGATCATGGCTAATCTAATTGTGGTCTTGCTTCCATTCTCTTGTGTTGATTATATAACCCTTGACTCCCAAAACCATTAAAAACCTAAGATTATAAAGACCCTCTCAGAGAGGGAGGAAACTGAGATCTTTTGTTCTTGAGCAATATCACTTAGTTCTGCTCCACAAGTGGAAACGTGCACTTGCTACCCACCCTAACCGGTTCCCTCAAGATCTTATATGCTTTAATAAGATCACCTCACATTCTTCTAAACTCCAATAACTGTCGATGTTTAATCTTTCTTCGATAGATAATCCTTTCACCTTGAATGAGTCAACTGAACCTTCTCTGAAATGCATCTAAAGCAATCATATCCTTTCTTCAAATAAGGCCGAAACTGTACGCAGTACTCCAGAAATTGCCTCTCCAACACCTTGTATAACTTGAGTAAAACTTCAAATAAAGACAAAGTACTGGAGTTGCTAGAGCTCCAAGTAGTTATATTGGACTCAATATTAATTCTATTTCCCTCTCAACACAATACTGCGAAACCTGCTGAGCTTTTCCAGCACTTCCTTTTACTCTGTTGCAGTAAAACTTCACTATTTTCATTCATTTCCCTTGCAATAGTAACAACTCTATTTGCCTGCCTAATCACTTGCTGTACTTGCATATCAGCTTCGTGACTCACTTGTCAGCACACCCAATCCCTCTGCTACTGAGTTCTGCATTCTCTCTCCATTTAATTAATTTTTTTTAGAAAAATTATTCATGGGACATGGGCATTGCTGTCTGCACAGCATTTATTGCCCATTCCCTGCTGCCCTTGAGAGAATGGTAGTGAGTTACCTTCTTGAACCGCTGCAGTCTGTTTGCTGCAGGTACACCCAAATTGCCATTATTGAGTGAGTTCTGGGATTTTACTCAGCAACACTGAAGGAACAGTGATATATTTCCAAGTCAGGGTAGTGGGTCGCTTGGAGAGGAACTTGCAGTTGGTGGTGATCCCGTTTATCTGCCGCCCTTGTCCTTCTAGATAGTTTTTGTTGTAGTTTGGTAAGGTACTGCCCAAGGAGCCTTGGTGAATTTATTCAGAGCATCTTCTAGATGGTACATATTGCCGTTACTGAGTAGAAGGAGTGGTCGGAGGTGGTAAAAGGAGTGAATATTTGTCAACGTGCTGTCAATCATGCAAGCTGCCTTTTCCTGGATGGTGTCAAGCTTCTTGAGTGTTGTTAGAGCTGCACTTATTCAGGCAAATAGGGAGCATACCATCACGCTCCTGACTTGTGCCTTATAGATATAGGACAGACTTTGGGGAGTCAGGAAGTGAGTTTATCGATGCCGTATTTCTAGTCTCTGACCTGACCTTGCAGCTACAGTATTTATGTGGTTGGTCCAGTTTAGTTTCTCATCAATAGTAACTCCAAGGATTTTGATGGTGAGGGATTATGGTATTAATTATGGCAATGCCATTGAATGTCAAGGGGTGATGGTTAGAGTCTGTCATGTTAGTCACAGCCAAATAAATCTACAGCAGAGATAAAGGCCCTTCAACCCATTGCATCTGTACTGATCAAAAACAACCACCTAAATATTGTAATCCCATTTTCCAGCACTTGGCCCATAGCCTTGTATACCTTGACGTCACAAGTGTGCATCTAAATACTTCTTAAATGTTATGATAGTTTCTGCATCTGCCACTCTTACATGCAGTGAGTTTCAGGTTCCCACCGTGCTCTGGGTGAAAAATCTTTTCCTCATATCTCCTCTAACCTTTCTGCTCCATACTTTAAATTTATGCTGTGCGTCATTCATCCCTCCATCAAAGCTAAAAGTACCTTCCTGTCTATGCAATCTGTGCCCCTCATAATTTTATACATATCAATCAGGTACCCTCAATATTTGAGCAAGGACTGTCTAAGTATCTGTGGCGTCCCAAATGGTACTGAAAATTGTGCAATCATCATCAAACATCCCCACCTCTAAAATTATGATCAAGGAAAGTCATTGATGAAGCAGCTGAAGATAGCTGGACCAAAGACACTACCCTGAGGAACTCCTGGAGCTGAGATGACTGACCGCTAACAACAACTGCCATCTTCTTGCAAAAGTGGACACGCTCATATTTTCCCAAATGATGTTCCTAATTTTTGCCCACTCCCTTGATCTGTCCATATCTTTTCACTGACTCTGTGCCTTGTCTTGACAACTTACTTTCTGACCTATCTTGGTGTCTTCTGCCAATTTAACCACCTTCCAGCTATACAAAAGCCTGGTTCGACCACATCTGGAGTATTGTATCCAGTTCTGGTCGCCTCATTACAGGAAAGATGTGGAAGCGTTGGAAAAGGTGCAGAGGAGATTTACCAGGATGTTGCCTGGAATGGAGGGAAGGTCTTACTAGGAAAGGTGGAGAGAGCTAGGGCTTTTCTCTTTAGAACAACGAAGGATGAGAGGTGACTTGATAGAGGTGTACAAAATGATCAGAGGTATAGATAGAGTAGATAGCCAGAGACTTTTTCCTAGGGTGGAGGTAGCTATTATGATGGAGCATAGTTTTAAAGTGAGTGGAGGTAGATATAGGGGAGACATCAGAAGTAGGCTCTTTACTCAGAGAGTGGTCGGGGTATGGAACGCATTGCCGGAGAGGGTAGTGGAGTCGGTCTCATTAGGGGCACTTAATCGGTTATTAGATAGGCATATGGATGATAGTATAAGGTAGGGGTGAAGGTTAGATAGATTAGGGTAAAAGTTCGGCACAACATTGAATCCACTAATGGGGATCGAACCCCAGCATGTTGACACCAATATGATCTGTACCAGCCATCTATCCAATGGAGCTAAGCATTGTGTTTACAACACCACACCACCCCCTAACCACCACCACCACGACTCCCATTGCAATATGCACTTTTATATTTGTTATGGACCGGACCAAACTCCTTCAAAACATGTCGGGGAGATGGCCTAGACCTTAACTTTTTCTCCCTTTAAAAATAAGTGCCAGGCATTGCATTCCAGATGTAATTTGATTAGCCAAGCTACCAGGCTTGAAGGAAAACACACTTTATTTATTCACTATAGTTAAAATACAGACAAAATAAAAGTAAAAGAATTGGCTTAACTGTATCTCTATCAAAATACTTAACAAAACAATAAACTACTTATTAGCTGTTCCAATTTGATAACACCCCTCAAGCACACGTTGGCAAAAGCAAAGTCAGTAAAGTAGATTATTTTGCATGTAATTCTAGCAGCAAAAAGAGAAACCCAGCTTTTAGCTGTAACTGAGAGAGAGGAAAAGCTTCCTCACCCAGTTTAAAGACCCTAGCAATTGCTACTGAATGATTAAACTAAAATCCTGATTCTGTGGGAGCTTGACCCCACCCATTCAGGCTGCTTCTATTGTTCCAACTTAAAAAAAAATCCTAAGGTCTCACAAGCTGATAACTTAATTGCTTGGAACAGACTGCTCAGTATCTCTGCCTCAACCTCTCTTTGTGAAAAATACCAGGACAATATACAAGTCTTAAAGCTATAGTATTGTCACACCTTCCCCCTTAAAAAAGAACCATCAATATACAAAGATGGCTTAATTTTTTAAAAACCTTTAGTCTTACACTACATTACATATGTATTGCATTGACTCTAAGCATGTAAACATTCACTAATTCAAACCATTTCAGTCCATGTTTTTCCCGCCACTGAATGCCTCCATCTTCCTTCATCAAAGTTGCTACAATGCACCGGCAATTATGTTGTCTCATCAGGCAATGTGTATAATTTTCAAATTGAATGGCTGCAATAATAAACTCCATTTCAACAGGATGGTATTTTTGTCCTTAATTTTTTCTAAACACTTTAAGGAGTTATGATCAGTGTATACAATTGTCTCAGACCCATTACTGGCACAATAAATGTTGCAACGCCAACATCGAACTCAAATTTCCCTTCTCAATTGTGGAATATTTCTGTTGATGATTATTCAGTTTCATGAAAAAATACCCAATTGTTTTTTTTTATCTTCTCATCACCTTCTTACAAGACCACAGGCCTCACAAGCTGTTTACTTTTTTGGCTTAAAGCAGACCGCTCAATACCTCTGTCTCAACCTCTCTTCATAAACAAAAAAACCAGGACAATGTACATGTCTTAAAGCCATAGTATCATCACAAGTCATATCATAATCTGGAGAAATAGATGGTAATCGTCAATGATCCAGTTTCTTTCCAGCACATGGTTGACCAGGAAATGTTCCCGTTCTCACTGCCTGCTGTTGCCATTTGTTGGAAGTATTACGAATGCACATGCCTTTGGCCATCATGTCCTGGAATGGAAGACAAACCTGGAACTTCTAGCTCAGAGAGCAGCAATGCTACCGACTGCACCACAAGACCACCTACTATACCTCTTAGACTATTTTCAGTTTTGGAATGCATTCCTAAAACTTAAAACATTGCTTTCAGTGGCAAATGCATGACCCCAAGCCTGAGATGGTGCTCTTGTGTTGACAAATTAAATTGGAAATGCAGAAGTTTGAAAATCAGACATAGTGTACTCACAATGACAGGGACCCGGGTTCAATTCCACCCTTGAGTGACTGTCTGTGTGGAGTTTGCACATTCTCCCCATGTCTGCGTGAGTTTCCTCCGGGTGCTCCGGTTTCCTCCCACAGTCCAAAGGTGTGCAGGCTAGGATTGGCCATGCTAAATTGCCCATAGTGTTCAGGGATGCATAGATTAGGTGGGTTATAGGGGGATGGGTCAGGCTCGGATGCTGTGATGGTCAGTGTGGACTTGTTGGGCTGAAGGGCCTGTTTCCACACTGTAGGGATTCTATGAAATACATCTATGAAATTACTAGTAGTCAATTAATTAATAGCACAAAAAGATTATCAGAATTCTGTGTTTTAAGTTATCTTAACTTTGTTTCAGATATTACAGCTCTGCTTCTTACTGATGTGCTAGTTTTCCTGCAGGAGAAAGACCAAAAGTATACTTTTGCAAATGTGGTGAGTTCAACTTATTTTATCTCAAATGTCTTTGAATTTGACTCGCCATGTGGAAAGTGGCCATTTCTCTCTGGTTACTATTGATCTTTCATTGAAGTTACAGTGTGAAATCAAGTGAACTAGTTTGGGAGTTCTATTCCCTAGTTTTTTTATAGTGCAATGTAGTAAGTCTGCACATTCAATATACCATCTGCTTCTAATACCAATAGTAGAATTTGATATAGTTCTAATCCACACAGTTTACTGTATTTCTGCATTGACCAGCACCGTGGAAATACACTCACGTGGCTTCACTCCTACTAACTTGTCCACAGTCATGCATCTCTATAATGGCTTCACAGTTCTGCTGAAATGAGGAAATGAAAGCGTTATACTGAGCATTCACCAAGTACATATCCTTCTCTCTGACTTTGCTCACAAAGTCCATAAGCATAAGTTTTTTGGTTCCATTGGTAAGATGATGATATCCGGTAGTGACAGCTCTCTCCCATTTCCCCCATCTGGAACTGTTTTACTGCTTGTTTGGCATCAATTTTCAGATGAACCATTACTTTCTTAACTGAATACTGGGAAGATAATAGCTATGAGTTTTAGTACTTGGCACTAATCCATTTTCTCCACTGACTCAATCCTTGCTTGGCCTTTCACTCAGCTTCAACCGTGACATCTGCTTTGATCTTGAGCTTTGTTTCAAAACCAGTATTCTATCTAGAACTATGACTATGACTGTATAATTCCATCCCCAAAATCTCAATTCCTATAGATTTTCTCCACACAAACATTTCTCGGGGCTTCTGTCAGCTCCAATTCTAATTCTAATACTTTACTTACCAACCTTCTTCAGACCATAGGGCATAAATTCAAACTTACATCATCTAGTACATTTGCCTAGAGCTATACAGCATGGAAGCAGACCCTTCAGTCCAACTCGGCTGCGCTGACAAGATATCCTAAACTGATCAAGTCCCATTTGCCAGGATTTGGCCCATATCCCTCTAAACCCTTCATATTCAAATAGCCATCCAGATGCCTTTTAAATGTTGCAATTGTACCTGCCTCCACGTTTCCTCTGGCAGGTCGTTCCATACACGCATCACCCTCTGACTGAAATGGTTGCCCCTCAGGTCCCTTTTAAATCTTTCCCCTCTCACCTTAAACCTATGCGCTCCAGTTTTGCACTCACCTAACTGGGAAAAAGACCTTCACCCTGTCCATGCTGCTCATGGTTTTATAAACTTCTATAAGGCCAGCGCTCAGCCTCTGCCTATAGCTTAAGCCCTCCAATCCTGGCAACATTCTTGCAAATCTTTTCTGAACCCTTTCAAGTTTCACAACACCTTTTCTATAGCAGGGATATCAGAATTGAACACAGTATTTTAAAAGTGGCCTCACCATTGTCCTCTAAAGCTGCAACATTATGTCCCAACTCCTATACTCAGTGCACTAACCAATGAAGGCAAGTGTGTCAAACACCTTCCTCACCACCCTGTCTACCTGCAACTCCATTTTCAAAGAACTGTGCACCCGCACCCAAAGGTCTGTTTGTTTGGCAACACACCCCAACACCCTACCATTAACTGTATAAGTCCAGCCAAACTGCAACACCTCACATTTATCTACATTGAACTCCATATGCCACACCTTGGCCCATTGGACCATCTGATCAAAGTCCCGTTGTATTTTGAGGTAACCTTCTTCACTGTTCACTACACCACTAATTTAGGTGTTGAGTGCAAACCTATTAATCATACCTCCTGTATTCGCATCCAAATTGTTTATATAAATGATGAAAACCAGTGGACCCAGCTCCAGTCCTTGCGGCACAAACCTGTGACCTGGTCACAGCCTGCAGTTCGAGAAACAGCACTTTACCCCCACCCTCTGTCTCCTACATTCAAGTCAATTTTGTATCCAATTGCCTAGCTCCTCCTGGATTCCATGTGATCTGACCTTGCTAATTAGTCTACCATGCGGAAGCTTATCGAATGCTTTGCTGAAGTTCATGTCAACAATGTCTACTGCTCTGCCTTCTTCAATCTTTTTTGTCACCTTTTCAAAAAACTCAACAAAGTTAGTGAGACTTGATTTCTCATGCACAAAGCCATAGTGACTGTCATCAGTTCTTGTCTTTCCAATGCATGTAAATCCTGTCCCTCCAAATCCCCTCCAATTACTTACCCACCACTGATGTCAGGTTCACTGATCTGTAGTTCCCTGGCTTTTCCTTACCACCTTTCTTAAATAATGGCACCACATTAACGACTCTCCAGTCTTCTGGCTGTCAACAAGGGGTCCAGAAATCTCTTCTGTAACTTTCCACAAAGTTATGGGATACACCTGATCAAGTCCCAGAGATTTACCTACCCTTGTGCATTTTAGCACCTCCAGCACCTTCTCTTCTGGATACTTTTCAAGACATCACTATTTATTTCACCAAGTTCCTCTGTCAGAAGGTTATGGATTCAAGACCAAGTTCAGAGATTTGAATACAAAACTTAGGCTGACAGTTTATTGTGGTACAGAGGGAGCGCTGTACTTTTGAAGGTATTACCTTTGAGATAAGACAGTAAATCTAGGCCCTGTTTGCCCCCTCGGGTGGATTTTTTAAAAATGGCACTATTTAATAAAGAGCAATGGAGCTCTCCCTGACCACTCTCCCTGACCAGTGTTTTGCCCTTAACCAATATCACAAAAGCAGTTACTCCCTTGGTCATTATTACATTTTTAAGCTTCAGACTTCTGTTTCCTGTGTATCCACTGTTGGTGTTAGAGCTATCTGCTACCTACAACCTGCTTTTGAGAACTTACCCACAAGTCCCCTCATCCTTGCTCTTCTTTCAAAGACTTTCTTGTTTTTCATCTTTTTTCTCAGAATTTTTTTCACCACATTTACTGAATGATTTTAAATTGGATTATACACGTGATGTATCATTTTTAACCCAAGATTTTAATTGTAAGACGACAAATAATTTGTATTCTGATACTTTTGTTTTTATTTAATAACTACAAATGTTTGACATTCTTTCATGTAACTTTAAGAGTACAAGACATGCATAAGACTAAATTAAATGGCATTATTGGTTTTGTTTGTTCATTTGTTTCTCATTTTCTATTGTTCACATCAGGACCAGAAGCCTGCAGTTATTTTGCTGCAGAAATTAATTGTCCGAGAAGTAGCCAATGAAGAACGAGGAATGTTCTTAATTAGTGCTTCATCTGCTGGACCTGAAATGTATGAAATGCATACAAACTCAAAAGAGGATAGGAATAACTGGATGAGACTGATTCGAATGGCAGTAGAGAGGTACTGAAACACTGTCCCATTTCAGAAGCAATAACTGTGGTTAAAGAATGGAAATTACTCGAATGGATACAGTTTTTTGTAACTTATTGTTTCAGTTGTGAATGTTCTCATGTTTAATGCACCAACATTTTATTCAGTTTATTTTATATTACAAATGATGCATACTGTACCTGGAAGGACACTACTTACTTCAAGCACTGATTGTGAGCAACAGCTAACAGAGATGCCAGTTTAAAAAAGAATTAAAATAGTAATTATTAAAGATGAATTTGATGGATAGATGCAGTCTGGAGAGTTGATGAGGAGCAAGTGTCCGTGCTGGTAGATATTTTCTCAGTTTCAACTGTATCAGTTGCTTACTTTTGTGATCTGGACATCCGAATTTGATCGTTGACACACAATTCCCCGAGTCTATTATTACAATGAGATGTAACAATAACATTTTTTTCACAATCTGGACAAGGTATTCAATGTCTTTTGTAAATGCATTTCTTCAGTTTCTGTGAAGGCAGACCATGTGAATCCTTGTTGTCATGAAGTTTGATGAAAAATGCTAAGCTGCTTTATTTCCTATCAATTCGACATATGGGGCAGAATTATAACTAGATTCACATATATTCTTACCAAAATAAATTATCTTTGCCTCTTAATAAGAATGATGGAAGGACCATGGTACCTCACTTCAGTAACTCAGCTGAGCATTATTGAATGATATGGTGCAGAAGGAGATCATAGTGACTGTGTGGTATTTTGGTGGTGCTAGCTCATTATTCCTGCTCTTTCAGAAATCCTGTAAATATTTTCTCACATTTTTTTTGAATTCTCTTTTGAAGGTGATCATTGAACCTACTTCTATCATTTCTTTAGGCAGACCTTTCCAGTACATCATACTGTGACTTGCTGTGAAAAAGAATATCTCTTCATATCGTCTCTGGTTCATCTATGTCTTCTAATTACATTTTCTTCTGACTTTCTCCAAGTTTAGCGAGTAAAAGGGAAGGCAAATGGAATGGTGACCTTTATTTCAAAGGAAATGGAGTAAAGATGTGGGGATGTCATGCTAAAACTGTACATTAGTCAGACCACAGTTGGAATACTGTGAACAGTTTTTTGGGCTCCTTGTCTAAGAAAAGAGATACTGGCATTAGAGGTATTCCAGAGAAGGTTCACGAAGCTGATCCCAGGTATGGAGGGACTGTCTTATGAGGGTGGCGTGGGGGTAGATATTGGCAGAGACAGAAAGGTTGTTTTTTCCATGTGGGAAAGTTTAGAAGCTGAGGACGTAACAGAATAAGGGGTCACCTAGATCATAGAGTCATGGAGTCATACAGCATGGAAACAGACCCTTTGGCCCAACTTGTACATGCCAAACAGGTTTCCTAAATTAAACTAGTCCCAGCTGTCTGCATTTGGCCCATAGCCCTCTAAACTTTTCCTATCCATGTACCTGTCCAAATGTCTTTTAATTGTTGTAATTGTACATGCCTCTACCACTTCCTGTGGCAGCTCATTCCATATACATGCCACCCTCCCTCTGGTGAAAAAAAATTGCCCTCCGGTCCCTTTTAAATCTTTCCCCCCTCACCTTAAACCTATGCGCTCTAGTTTTGGACCCCCTCTAACCTAGGAAAAAGAGCTTGGCTATTCACCTTATCTATACCCCTCATGATTTTATAAACCTCCTATAAGGTCACCGCTTAACCTCCTATGCTCCGGGGAAAAAAAGTCCCGACTTCTCCAGCCTCTCCTTATAACTCAAACCTTCTAGTCTTGGTAGCATCCATGTAAATCTTTTTTGCATCCTTTCTAGTTTAATAACATCCTTCCTAAAGCAGGGTCATCAGAACTCAAATGTGGCTTTACCAATGTCCTGTATGACTGTAACATGATGTCCCAACTCCTGTACTCAGTGCAATGCTCAATGAAGGCAAGTGTGCCAAATGCCGCCTTCACCATCCTGTCTACCTGTGATGTCACTTTCAAGGAACTACACATCTGCACCCATAGATCCCTCTGTTCGACAACACTCTCCAGGGCCCTATCAGTGACTGTGTAAGTCCTACCTTGGTTTATTGTACCAAAATGCAACACCTCTCATTTATCTAAATTAAACTCTATTTGTCATTCCTCAGCCCGCTGGCCCAGTTGATCAAGATCCCGTTGTACTCTTACATAACCTTCTTCACTGTCCACTATACCACCAATTTTGGTGTCATCTACAAAATGACTAACCATGCCTCCTATAGTCTCATTCAAATTGTTTAAATAAATGACGAACACCAGTGGACCCAGCACCAATCTTTGCTGCACACTGCTGGTCACAGGCCTCCAGTCTGAACAACAACCCTCCACCACTATCCTGTCTCCTACCATCAAGCTAATTTTGTATCCAATTGGCTAGCTCTTCCTGGATTTCATGTGATCTAACAATACAATTCTACTATGTGGAACCTTGTTGAAGGCCTTGCTAAACGTGTAAAGCCATGCTGACTATCCCTGATCAGTCCTTGATTAAAACAGTTAAGCCAGAGTTGAAAAGGAATTTGTTCTGTCGAAGAGTAGTTAACCTGTGGAATTCTTTACACAATGGGCCATGGAGCTGGGTCATTAAGTATATTCAAGGCTGAGAATTTTTAATACTCAGATTTTTAATTCGTAAGGGAATGAAGGGTTATGGGGAAAGTATAAGAAAGTGGAGTTGAGGATTATCAGATCAGCCATGATCTCATTGAATGGCAACAGACTTGGTGGGTTGAATAGCCTACTGCTGGCCCTGTGTCTAATTATCTTTTTCAAACTCACTTATGATTTTGAGCACTTTATCTAATCTTGTAATTTTCTCTATTTGGAAAAGAACAAATCCAGCTTCTCCAAAATCTCCACACAACTGAAGTCTCTCATGCCCGGTACCATTTCAGTAAATCTTTTCATACGATGATGATAATGTCATGGAATGCCATGAAGAAATGTTTCAAGTCTCTAATAGGAGAGTTTTATTATCTTGCCCTTGTGTACTATCAATTTTAGTTACCAGTTATAAACCAAGCTGTGATCTTGTGTAGGTCTTGTTGGAAGTGTGCGCAATGCTTTATTGTGAGTGGAATGGCAATTGGAACTGAACACTGTGCAGTCTTCAATGAACATCATTGTATTCAGATGTGAAGTGTGTTAGAATACCCTGAATTAGTAAAAGATACCGTGTAAAGACATGACTTTCATTTCTGCCTTTGCTGTTGCTGGTAGCTGTTGAAGTGTACCAAGGTGGATGTGTGACAAAATAAGGCTTCAGTTACCTCCTTCAGTAGAAAGCTGAATAAAAGAGCAGTTGTGATACCTGAAGCAGATTTGTTGAGTAAAGATTGAAAACACTTGTGGCCTTTGCTGCCATTAATGGTGATGATTGAGTATTCTTTGTGGTCTTTGTAGAGTTGACGACATAGATCATTGTTAAACAATGAACCTGTGTTGCTTCATACTCAGCCTGTCTGATGTGTGCCTGTTGTCTGAGATAGCTTGTCTGCAATGTTTTACTTGTTTATTTGCAATTCATTCAAAAAAAATCCTGTGCTGGTGCAGAGTGGCACGTGGCATTGGCCATTGTTTGCAAGCTGGTGCCAGAAAACTCTTATTACTTAGGGCTCGCGGTTCTGTGATTACCATTTATTTCCCTTAGTGTACAGGAAGACTTCAAAATCCTCTTTCTTAGGCTGACTACAGCCAGCTGCGACCTACAATTCAGTGTCCCCTTCTTTTGAATTCTTCCTTTTGTAAACCTGCAAAAAGTTTTCATGAATGACTTTTCATAAGGATTTCACAAGGAAGAGAGGCTTGTTGTTATTCTTGCTCGTTTCCAGGGATTCATTTTTGAATATGAAGAATCCACAGGGCAAGACTGAATATGACAAATACTTCGTTATCCTTGACTCGTCCACATTAGTGCACAACCTCAGGTAGTACACCATTAATACTCTGCCCCCAGTGGACTCTTGGACCTGATTTTGCTTCTAGACCAGGGCACTGATTCCCCAGAACATTATCTGGGTTTCTGGATTAACAGTCCAGCAATAATACCACTTGGCCATTGCCTCCCAATAGGCCAATATAGGCCGATCCTATACCACCACTGGGACTTGGATTTGAAATTTTGACTCTTTAAAATAGTCTGCTGTCTGTCTTATTTTTACAAACAATGCCATACCTGTGTAACTTGAATATCTTCTAAATCTATTGCTACATTTTTCCTGTTGCTCTAGGTTTGGACCAATTGTTTATATTTCCTTTCTTTCCCTCTTCTGATTTCCCTTTCCATTCTTTCCTTTCCTGTCATTCAGTTTTGTCACCTTCAATTTTTTGTCCTTTTGAATACTTTGCCCACTAGTCTGTATACAGTGCATCACTAAGCCTCTGTTTTCCAAATGTCATTTGAAGTTGAATCCACCTCATAAACACATGTCTACCTTTGGGTTATCTCCTTGTATCTCTGCTGAGGGACAATCAATGAATCAAGACTGCAAATTGCGAATTGTAACTTCAGTTGTCTTATCCTCCTATTTCCTGGATCAATTAGCCTCATCAGTCTCCTCTCCATTCCATTTATCTTACCTCGCAGTCATCTCCCCATGAGCTCTGTCAGCAGACCAACAATCCACATTTTCCTCCAGAAATTTCCATTCACAAGCAAACAACCTCAGCCATCTACAACCAGGGACAAATGCATTGTCCCTGGTTGTGAATGATGATGATAATTGCCCCTTTCTGAAGTCACCTCACCCAGTTTTAATTTCTGCTACCTGCCTAAACTGCAGCAATGGCGTCATGGCATATTAGGCATCTGGTCAGATCCTCTAGCCCCACGTATGGCCTATTCTTTCGAGCAAGCATCTCATCTGAATCCACCTCTCTCATTTCTCCTTCAGAAAGATATATTTCTAATGTTCCCTGAAAGCCGAAATCTGTTACTGAGATATCCTCCTTCCTTTCCTCCCACAGCTTGTGCATTGAATGTCTCCGTTTTCTAAATGATTTTCATCTAAATGATTTTGCTCCTTTATCTTATGTTTTATGTTTTCATTTTCCTCCCTAAACCCACCCTTCAATTAAACTCTCACCTGAATACCTTCCATCATTCTATTTTCCATGCAGACTGTACTCCTATTGTCTTCATTGCTGACTGGGTAATCTCAAACCATCTCCTCATGCTGCTTCTCAGCCATATCTCCCAACTATTGTAATTCCTGCTTCTTTATCCGTACCTGGAGAAAGAAATTCTCCAAATTCCTTAAAACTTTCAAACAACTGCACAGTTGTTAGCCTTTGACCCTGCATTCGTCATGGCACTTCAGCAGCCTTCATTGCTGAGCTTGTCTCTTTAATGAGCATGTTCCCTGTCACTGTTTCTATCTTGGTCATTTATTTTGTAAGATTCCCATTTTCAGTCTTAAGTCTGAAGTGGACAGATGTGATCGTGTCTGGTATACCTATCAATGATGAAACCTGTCACATTTAAGTGTTTTTCTCTGATAAACTGATCCAGGATCAGGTTCAAGAGAGAAGCTAATCCTTGTCTCCTTTCAGCACTACCAAATGTCTCTTTATATCTGCTGTATAAATGGGAGTTATTATTGATCACACTTAAGAAATGTGTATTAGAACAATTTAAATTTAGCAGGTAAATTGACAACACGATACACACATCCATCTGTGTGACATACCATTTTCTAAGCCCATAAGTTGCTTTAAGGGTTTTACTCCTTTTAAAACTGCTTCCTTTGATAGTTTCTGTCCAATCACATGCCAAAGTTTTGATTGGGTTTTAACTTGACACAGTCGTCTCTACATACAACAAATCTGAAGGAACTAAAGAATAGGCAGTTGCCTTCTTATTTTGACTACAGCCCCAAAACATCTACAGGCATAAGATTGTCACTGCTAGACTCAATGAACTATCTTCATTGTGGTTCTAGTCAGTTGAATAATGGCTCACATCTTGCATATCCAGTCCTGTTTTATGGTTTGCAAAACAACATTTGAGTTATTCTTAAAAAGAATGTCCTGTGTTTGTCAGATCTGCAAATAAAAGCATGTGAACTGTTTTTGAAATAGCTGTTTTTGTTGTCTGACTCTGCAGCTTATTTTCAAAGAATTCACCATAATTGATTAATTACAGTTCAGAGCTATAGGGTCCTAACCAAGCAGAAGTAATTTTTTAGCAGTGGAAAGCTGGTGATGAAACAGAGCAGTAATAAATGAAGTTCCTTTTGTGGTGTGATCTCAAATGATATGGAGGAGAATATTTATTTTTAGATTTGCCAATAAGCTCAAACTGAAAGACTGGATATTGGAAGTATTTGCTGGGATAACTACAAATTATTCCAGAAACCATTATAAACCTTTCATTGACTTTTATTAACTACATATTTTTGAGATTAATAGTACACTCTTATATAGATAAGAGTTCTGCTGCATTTCCCAGTTGAGCAAACTTGGGGACAGGTTTTGTTCCCCTGCTGAAGCCAGGAATAGTGGTGAGAGCTGAAGAAAAGGTCCCTCCAGCTAATGTTCCATTTCCCTGACTCCATCCCACCTCTCAGCCATCTCTGTGACGGTCGGAAGGGCGCAGCAGGGTTTCCAACTCATGAGCAGCAGATGGTCCACGCTGCTCCTCAAAAACATGTGGATGCAAATTACAGAAGATTGGGATTTTCCACTCGGCCTGTAAACCCCTGAAGGCAGCGGCTACCAGCTTTATTGCCTGGAGGTGACCTCCTGAAGGCAGAAAATGGGGCCAATTGTCCAACAGTTGAGAAGCTTTCCATCCTTGACGACTGCAGCAATATATCCAAAGGCAAGACTATGGGGAGGGCTTCCTCTCGCAGGTGTGACATGGCTGCGTGATCCATTTTTAATTAAACTTTAAAGAAGTTGGAGAGAGGGCACCTCCATCTTAAAATACTTTCTCCCTTAATTATCCCGACTTCCAGCTTTCTGTTCATAGAGGGAACTTGCTAGTGATGGTGTTCCCATGTATCTGCTGTTCTTGTCCTTCTGGATGATGATAGTGATTGTGAGTTTTGAAGATGCTGCCTGAGGATTCTTGATTCATTTCTGCATTGTATTGTGTAGATGGAACATACTCCCGCCAATGAGTGTTGGTGGTGCAGGGAGGGATACACTACCAGTCAGTTGAGCTGCTTTCCAGATGGTGTCAAGCTTCCGGAGTGTGGTTCGAGATGCACTCATCCAGCTAAGTGGGGAGTATTCCATCACGTGCCTGATATAGATGGTGAACAGGCTTTGGGGAATCAGGTAGTGAGTTATTCACTGCAGAATTCCTAGGGTTTGACCTGCTTTTATAGCCACACTATTTATATGGATAGTAGAAGTTCATGTTCTTTCAATGCTAACCCCCAAGATGTTGATGGTGAGGGGCTTGGCAACAATAATGCCATTGAATGTCTTGTTGGAAGTAGTCATTGCCTGGTACTTGACTGGCACAAACATTATTTGCCATTTGTCAGCCCATGCCTTGACAGTGTCCAGATCTTGCTGCACTTGGACATAGACATCTTCAGTATCTGAGGAGTCTTGAATGGCGCTGAACATTGTGCAATCACTGGCGAACATCACCACTTCTGACCTTTGGATGGATGGCCATTGATGAAGCAGCTGAAGATGGTTGGACCTAGAACATTACACTGAGGAACTCCTGCAGAAATGACTGACTCCCAGCAACCACAGTTGCATTCATCTATGCAAAGTATGACTCCAACCAGTGGGGCAGTCTGCCCTTGATGCCCATTGACGCCAATTTTGCTAGTGCTCCTCGATTTTACACTTGGTCAAATGGGGTCTAGGTGTCAAGGGCTGTCACTCTCACTTGACCTCTGGAGTTCAGCTGTTTTGTCCATGTTTGAACAAAAGCCATAAATGAGGCCTAGAACTGTATGGCCCTGGCAAAATTCAAAATGAGAAACAGTGAACAGGTTATTATGATGCAATTGCTGCTTTATGTTACGATTGATGACTCCTTCCATCACTTTAATGATAATTTAGATGAGAATGATTGGTGGTAATTGACTGAGTTGAATTTGTCCTGTGTTTTGTGTAAAGATCATATCTAGGCAATTTTCCATGTTATTTGGTAGATACCAGTGTTGTAACTGTACTGGAACAGCTTGATTGGTTGGAAGCAGGGGAGATCAGCAAGTTCTGAAGCACAAGTCTTCAGTACTATTACCAGATTGTACTCTCTGCAGCATCCATTGCCCTAAGCCATTTCTTGATATAATATGAAGTGAATCAAATCGTCTGCAGACTAGAATCCATGATGCTGAGAACCTTTGGAGGAGGTTGAGATGGAGCATCCTTGCAGATCTTAATGCTTCCTCCAAGAGGCATTCAACATGGAGGAATTACCGATTCATCAACCAAGGGGTGGTGGTATGTAATATTTAGCAGAAGGTTTTCTTGACCCTGTTTGAGCTAGGTCCTGAATCACTGTTACGGGCTCTCAGGGCAACTTGTTCCCAACTGTATTCCCCCCTCCACTGAGTCTGCTCTGTTGGTGAGATAGGACAGAGCTAGAATGATGATGGTGTTCTCTATCAGGTATGATTCTGTGTATCAGGCTGTTGTCTGTGAGACCTCTGTCCCAATTTTGGTACAGGGTTGAAAGGACTGACTTTGACAATGTCATTTATGGTGCTCTGTCTGGTTTGATGGCATTATAGAGGTTGCTTTGCCACTTCAGAGGATAGTAATAATCAACCACATTGCCGTGGGTCTGGAGTCGCACGTTACCAAGACCAGGTAAGAGGGTGGTTTGTATGTGGAATGAGCTGCAAGAGGAAGTGACAGATACAGGTACAGTTACAATATTTAAAAGACATTTGGTCAGGTACGTGAATGGGAAAGGTTTAGAGGGATATGGGGCAAATGCAGGAAAGTGGAACCAGTTTAGTTTGGGAAACTTGCTCGGCATGGACGAGTTGGACCGAAGGATCTGTTTCTGTTCTGTATGACTCTATGACATTGTTGGAAATGTCTGGCATCCTGTCTTGTGTAACAGTCCTGTGTAATGGCAACTGTACAGTGCTATCTTACACTCACAAGGACAAGAAACATTGAGTAGAAAGGTGTACATGCCACCTATGGACTTTAGCTTCCTGCAGCCATCTCTGTTCAGCTGTTATCAGTTTGGATGGCCTCTTTTGCGATGCCTAAGGAAAAGAACTTCCTCTGTTTCCAGGACAACCTTCAGGAGAACCTCATGGAGGTGTCGCTAAAGCATGGCACATTATTTGTGCAGTCTCAGCAATCTCCAGGGGTGATTGGGGTTATGAACAGGGGTTGAGTGATGTTGCTGGGTTGCACAGAGTGGAGTGCTGTCCTGTTGGAGACCAGAAGGTCCCTGCAGGGGGCAGAACCTCCAGCCTCCCTGCCCATAACATTTTGATGTTTTACCTGTGCATACAGATGTAATAAGCTGAGAAGAATGTAATTGCATGAGAGAACCTAATCCCACCACCCCTCTTACAGACACAAAATCCAACATTCCACCTCAACATGCATACCTTCCCCCAAGACTGGAAACAGTCAGACTTCCGTTGCAGTCTACAAAGAGATAATACTATTGGGGAGGTCAGCCCTAATGTGGTGCTAATCCAATATTCATGCTCTTGAGAACTATCTGGTGACACCTGCTGGTAAATGCACGTTGTATGAGAACTGTGTCAGCTTGGCTCATAGAAAGAAGAAATAACTTCATTCATACAGCATTCAGTCCTTTGCATGGATTGGGAAAGAAAATTACAGGTTAGTGTGAGAATTTTTACATTCAGGTAATTACCTCCTCAAAATTTAATAAATTTTATAGAGTCCACAGTGTTGGAATGGACTTAATTGGGTAAATATCATTTTTGCTCTTTTATAGTGTTTTGTTTTTGTACATTTCAAGCCATTGTGATGTTGTGCTCAACAATTAATCCATTAAATGGGAAAGTTAGGTTATGATTATTCCTCAGTGGCGAACAGGAAAAGCACTCGTGACAACGAGCCTGCCGGGAAACAGGAAAGTGCTCTGCCAATAATCAAAGATAAATGAACTGTCTGGTATACTGACATATAATGTACAATATGATGTTCTTTTGGTTCAGCTGATGCCCAGCTGAAAAGTGTATGCATTGGGCCTTAGCAAACTAATATCAATAAATGCAGGAACATCAAATATTTGGGTACTATTTTCATTTTTGGACAGTATCTGAAATTTTGAGTTCTGATTTGCTAATACCAGCAACAGTAAAGATTTGGAACAAAAACAGAAGTTGCTGGAGTTCTGAGGAAGGGTCACAGGAACCGAAACGTTAACTCTGATTTCTTTTTTTCTTCACAGATACTGCCAGATCTGCTGAGCTTTTCCAGCAACTTCTGCTTTTGTTCCTGATTTGCAGCATCCACAGTTCTTTAGGTTTTTAACAGTAAAGATTTGTTAGATAAACCGTGTTTTTAGAATATGATCACACAAACACACTTTTCCCCTGATTTTTGGGAAAAAAGATTCCCTGACTAATTATCAGCTCATTGAAGTATATCATGAATGTTCCTTCTGTGACAAATAAATTCTAGTAGGGACTCAAAACTGGAGATTCTGGGGTCCAGATGTAGAATACTACCACTGAACCACTATATTTCTCATGTAACATATTTAACGGACCATAAGATTTTAAAAGAAAATATTTGGACATAACCTGCAGATGATAAGATTCAAGTCAATTTTAGACAACATTTCAATGCATCTCCAATGGCCCAACCCAATATAGTAATCATGTATTTTGAGAAACATGTTATGATACTTAGCTGTCTACTTGTGATTTGTAACTAAAAGTTGAATTTTTTTTTTCTATTCATTTGGGGGCAACATTAGTAATGTTTCCACTACATACTTTTCTTTGCTTACAGGCTTCTGATGTTTGTGCACAATTGCTTTTCCAAAACTGGAAGTTAGTGCTGGGACGGTGTTAACATAACGATTAGTGTGTGCAGAACCTGCTGCACAGCTTAGACGGAATGTTGGTTGCTAGTTAGGCCAGTAATTTAGTATGCATTCTGAATTGCCCTCGAGAAGATGGTGCTAAGCTGCCTTCCTGAACTGCTGCTGTCCTTGTAACGTAGGTACACTGACAGTGATGTCTGGAAGGGAGCTCTGTGATCTTGACCCAGTGACAAAGGAGGAATGGTGATATAGCCTAAGGCCAGGAAGGTCTGGGGCTTGGAGGGGAACATGAAGGTGGTGCTTCTCTCATACACCTGCTGCCATTGTTCTTATAGACGGTAGAGATCATAAGTTTGGAGGGTGCTTTTGAAGGAGCCTTGGTGAGATGTTGCAGTGCATCTTGCACATGCCGTACCATGCTGCCAGTGCTAATATACAGTATATGTTTTCATGATATCATCACTATCATATTTTGTGAGCTGAACTAGGGGCACTTGAGGCATAACATGCCAATGAAAGCATGCTATGATTTGTAAAGGGATGGCTTAGCCCAGACACAGAAGGGCCTGTGACAGTAATATATGTATTCCCAATCAGGTGATAATACCCTACTGAATGAAAAATTGTCAAACCAGAGAGACTCAATGTTGAATGTATTAGACAGAATTCCAGTCAAACAGGCTGCATTGTCCTGGATGGTGTTGAGCATACAAGTAGAGAGTATCCCGTTACACTCCTGACTTGCACCTTGCAGATGGTAGAGAGCCTTCGAAGAGTCAGAAAGAGTGTTACTTGCTGCTGAATTCCCAGCTTCTGACCTACTTTTGTAAATATTAGATATCTAGTCCAGTCAGTTCTGGTAAATGATAACCTCTAGGATATTGATAGTGCAGAATTCAGTGATGGCAATGTCATTGGATGTCAATAGGCAACGATTGTATTCTATCTTGTTGGAAATGGTCATTGCTTGGCACTTGTGTGGCACAAAGTTTGCTTGCCACTTATCAACTCAAGCCTGAATTCTATGCAGATTTTACCCCATATGGACTCAGACTGCTTCACTGTCTGAGCAGCTGTGAATGGTGTTGAACATTTTGCAATCAACAGCAAACATATATCCATTTCCAAACTTGTGATGGAGGGAAAGCTGAAGCAACTGAAGATAATTGAACATAGGACACTATCTTGAGGAACACCTGCAGTGATGTCCTGTGACTGAGATAATGGGCTTCCAACCACAACCGTCCAATTATCTTCCTTTATGCAAGGTTTGACTCCAACCAATGGAGTATTTTCCCTCTGATGAAGATCAAATCAGGTGAGTATGGCAGATTTTCCATTTTTAAATGATGTAAGTGAATCGGATGGGTTTTTGCCACAATTGGCAATTGTTTCACAGTCACCATTATGTTGTCTAATTCCTCTTTAAATAAGTTACAGACAACTCCGACCAGAATGTTATGAATGAATTTGCCCAGGTGTTCCAAATACTAAAACGTCAAATCAATATGAACACAAGCCGGTACCAAAGCAAAACATTCCCATTTTATTAGGAACAAATTGACAATAATCTTTAATATTAAACAAACTTTTCCTAATCCTATTTGTCCCCTTAAGGTTACAATACTTCCCGAGTCTCTTGTAAATTTACACAATTGCTCTGTCTGTGGCTGTCTCTGGGTCAGCAAAGCTGCTTTCTTCCTCTGTCTCTCTGGATGGCCAGCTCGTCTCTGCCTCTTGCCATGCTGTCTCCTCGGAAGGCCCCGGACGATTGCAGAGATTCCGAGAGCTGTTCCAAGAGAGGTCTGCAGGTGAACCCATGTTTTTGTACCTTTTAGAGATAGTAAGAATTGCAGATGCCGGAGTCAAAGACAACACCGAATGGAGCAGGAGAAACACAGCAGGCCAAGCAGCGTCAGGGGAGCAGGAAAGTTGACGTTTCGGGTCAGGACCCTTCTTTAGAAATTTTCTGGAACTTTCTATACTTCTGGCCATTCAGGGAGATACACTTAATAGTTCGAAACAAGAGTCAATCATTTAAATGACATGTTACTGTTAGTTTCTTTATGTAGCAGGACCTGGTGCCTTTCTGTCTGGGCTCTCCTTTGCTTACTGGATAAGTTCTTGGGATATGTCTGTCCAGAATAACTGTTGCCTTTTACGTTATGCTAATGTCATTAGCACCTGACTGCTGTGTTTGCACTGTGCCTGGTGTATGGGTTTTGTGATTTCAGAGTTTCACTTGACCAATGTACCCAGCATCCCTTGCTGTTTGGCCAAGTCAGCAATCTGTGCTTTAGCAACCAGGAGGCTGCTACAATTATACTTATCTTTAAGTCACTGGATTACTAACCAGTGACACCAGTACAATGCCACTGCCCCCATTCCCCACTGCAACATAATTTTTAACAGGTCTTTTGTATTGTTTATTATTGTCGTTAAAGCTGTCCTGAGGAGGAGGAAGAACGTTTAAGTGAATATGAAGAGGACAAGCGTATTGCTGAGGCAAGGGCAGCCAGGACCCAGAAATTCCAAGGTACGTGCATACGAAAGAGATTGTTCATTGTTCGCATTATCTTAAATAAACACGTTAAGTGCTGTTTCAGGAAAACGCTTTGCAATTTTCCAAAACAGGAAGCAATGTCTATAGACATGCACGCACCAAAAAAACAGATTTATCTGATTCACAATAGCTGAATTTGGCCAGAAGGATGTCAAACACTGAAATTAAACTTACTCCTGAATAAGGAGAAAAGCTCATTGTAGGTCTCTGAAACAGCAACTTAATTAATTCAAATAGCATTAATTTTTCCTGTTGCTTCAATGATTGGGAGTTTAGCATAAAGTAAAGACTGATTTTACCATCTAGGCTCATATCATATCATGTGACTTTAGACCAAGCCTCAACTTACATAGCTGATTGGCTTTATTCTGAAACTTTTGCAATGTTAGAGGACTGGATGGCGGCATTGATGTTGTGTTTTGCTCATTTGTCCTGCATAGTTGAAGCATAGGCACTAGTAAGTTACTACTTAAACCAAAAACCATGTGCCAATTGTTTAGCCCCACAGGAAATGAGTCAACCTTCTGCACCAGTTGAAATCAAATAGCAAAGTCCACTCTTGACTGTTGGGCTGGCCGTTGTTAATCCTGAAGAACATGTGGTCAGCATCAAGGTGCTCAAGCTCAGACCCCTCAGCAGATCATGTTTCATTTAGAGTGGTTGTGTTAATGCTTTGTGGAGCTGGAGGAACCCAGTAGGTCAGGCAACATCAGAGGAGCAGAAAAGTCAACATTTCGTGTTTACATCAGTCCTGACAAAAACCCAAAACGTTGACTTTCTTGCTATCACTAACAAGTCCATTTGCTTCTAAATGTGTATAGATCTTGTCCCTGAGAATCTTTTCCAATAACTTCCCTACCACCAACGCAAGACTCTCAGGGCTGTAATTTCCAGATTATCCCTGCTACCCTTCTTAAACAGTGGAACACCATTGGCTATTTTCCAGTCCTCTAGGACCTCACCTGTGGTGAAAGAGGATACAAAGATGTCTGTCAATGCTCCAGCATATTGTTCTCTTGCCTACCTCAATATTGTGGGATAGATTCCATCAGGACCTGGGGACCTTAAATACTTTTTCAGACGCACAACACCTCTTCCTTTTTAATAGCAACTTGGCTTAGAAACTCAACACTCCCTTCCCTGAGATAATCCTCCACCAATTCCTTCTCTTTGGTAAATACCGGCACAATGTATTTGTTTAGAACCTCACATACGTCTTCTGGCTCCACACATAGATTCCCTCCTTTGTCCTTGAGTGGGCCAACCCTTTCTCTAGCTGCCCTTTTGCATTTTATGTATGTATAAAAAGCCTTGGGATTCTCCTTAATCCTGTTGCTAATGACTTTTCATGACCCTTTTTAGCCCTTCTAATTCCTTTTTTTAAGTTCTTTCATACTTCCCTTGTATACTTTAAAGGGCTTCCTCAGTTCCCATCCTCTTGGACCTTACATATGCTTCCTTTTCTTTCTGACCAATGTCATAAGATCCTTGGTCATTCAAGGTTCATGTAACTTGCCATAACTATCCTTCATTCTTGCAGGAACATGCTGCTCCTGAACTCTTATCAACTACTGTTTGAAATACTCCCACATGTCCGATGTAGATTTACCCTTAAACAGCTTCCTCCAACCAACATTCTCCAGTTGCTGCCTAATATTGTTGTAGAACAACTTAAGACGATATTGGTCTAAGAAGCTATACCTTCCAATTTGATTAAACCAATCAATATAAAGATTAAAATCACCTATAATTATTGTTCCATTCTTTTTGCATGCTCCTATTATTTGTTGAATTATAGCCTTTCCTACATGGCTACTGTTTGGGGTTCAATACTCTACTCCTACTAACGTCTTCTTTCCTTTGTTGTTTTTCACCTGTACCCAAATGAATTCTACATTTACCATGAGCCTAGATCATCTCTCACAACTGTTCTCATTTAATTTCTTTTTAACATGCTACCCCATCACCTTTTCCATCATTCTTGTCTTTTGGAAAGTTTAAATATCCCTAAATGTTAAGTTCCAAGTTTGTGTGGTATTTATATACAAAATCAATAGAAAAATGCTGAAATATGAAACAGTCTAACATAAATATTAGTGATAAATCACCATTTTTGGTCTAATGGTTCAAATTCTGTTAATAATGGAAATATCAGATTCAAATAATGAAAAAATAAGATTTCAGGAAAAGCCTAGTAAGAGAATTTATCAGACTTTTACAACTCTCTACAGTATTCCCTTGAATAAATGTATTTGATCTCCTATTTAGAACCATTTATAATGGCCATTATTGCACAGGAGTACTCTGAAGAAAGTCTGCATAGTATTCAATCTTATTTTCTTTGTTTTTTATATACAGAGTTGATCAGTGTTTTTTATATTGCTTTTAGAAGGAATATTAAACTATTATTTTTCTCTGCATTGTGGTGAAACACGTCTTCACATGTTCAACTGTAGAAAGTTGCACAGTGATTGTTTATCTTTCTATACAGAGCGACTGAGATTCCAGGATCAGCTAGTTTGCAGTAGTTTAGAGGAGAAGCTGCAAATCTATGCAGAAATGGCTGAAAGAAATGGCTATGAAGAAGCAGGTCAGGAAACGCAGCTTTTGATCAAACCAGATACCGTTGAATTTCCACAAGCTGGATTTTTATTGACTGCTGCAGTCAGAGAGGGTAGGAATATATTCTTCCTCCTAGATTGTATTTATTTGTCATTTAATATCAGACTTTATAATAATTCCAATTATGAAATAAAACATTTGATGAATTACTGTTTAATTATTATTGCAATTTGTTTCATTTTCTCCTTGTTCTACAGCTGAAAGTCTGCATAGACTACTAACATCTCAACCATGCAATTTTGCTGAACAGTCGCGGGAAAGTTTGGAAGAAGCAGTGATGCCACAAAAACTAGAAATGTTTGGGAGCTTTAGTTTGGGAGCTTCACAACCATCTATGTGTAAGTGGGAGCTAAGTTATGTAAGGGGAGTAATGCATTAAATGGAGAGTTACAGAATTGTCAGACTATTTAAAAGAAACTTCAACCATATTATTGTATGGATAATTGGAGTAGCTTTTAAAGAAAACTCTCTGATTTTCAGGATGTGTGTTTCTGCATATTTTTTGTTTACTTATCAACAATGAATTTAATGAATTAGGAAAAATAAGATGTAGTAATAATTAAAATAAACATTGCAAAGATAAAGCAATCTAATGAAAGTATTAAATTAAAATATTTTAAAATACTACCGTAAGATAATATGGCCATTAGTAATATATTTTTTGTTTTAGGACTATGGGTGGCATGGTTTCTAAGTGGTTAGCACTGCTGCCGCACAGCACCAGGGACCTGGATTCAATTCCAGCCTCGGGTGACTGTCTGTGTGGAATTTGCACATTCTCCCTGTGTCTGTGTGGGTTTATTCTGGGTGCTCCAGTTTCCTCCCACAGTCCAAGGATGTGCAGCTTAGGTGGATAGGCCATGCTAAATTGTCCATAGTGTCCAGGAATGTGTAGGCTAGGTGGATTAGCCATGGGAAATGCAGGGATAGGGTAGGAGTGCTGAGTCTGGCTGTTATGCTCTTCAGAGAGTCAGTGTGGATTTGTTGGGCTAAATGTTCTGTTTCCACACTGTAGGGATTCTATGAAATACTATCTTTCTTCATTTACAGTGGGCTATTAATACCATTTGCTAATTATTAGTATTGATTCATACAGCAATATGCATATTATATTCTTCATAGATCATACCAAACTGAGTAATGCCATTCCTTGTTCCTGGCCCTCATTGAATACCAGAATTTCTTTCTACTGGTTCGATCTTGCAGGTCATTTTATGATGTATTCTCAAATTGTAAAATATAGATTATTCTCTCAGACTTGCACAATTTGATCCATAAACATTGGCAAATTTGTGAAAATTATCTTAATATTGTTTTATCAATTGCTTAGTTATATCAGTTGCTTTAAAATAGAAGCAACAAGATGTTTACTGGTAGTAAATTAAATATCTTGAGTCTTTACTTCCTGTCAACCTTCACCATTTATACATTTATTTAGATCTAAACTGGAAAGGTAGTGACGGAATCAGACAGACTCGGCATGGATTTACAAAGGGGAGGTCGTGCTTGATAAACCTGTTGAAATCTTTTGAGGATGTAACTGGTTGAGAGGATAAGGGGGAGCCAGTGTATGTGGTTTACTTGGATTTTCAGAAGGTTTTCAAAAATGTTCCATGTAAAACATCAGCATGCATAATTAAAGTGCTTGGAATTGGAGTACTGAAATGGATAGAAACTGATTATTGGGAGGAACAAAGGGTAGGAAAAAATGGGTCCTTGTCTGAGGGGGCTAGAAGAACACAGCAAGCTAGGCAGCATCTGGAGGAAAGGAGCAAAGTGGATAACCTCACATTTATCCACATTATCTTCAAGTATTTGCCCAGTTACGTTACTTGTCCAAATCACACTGAAGCCTGTCTGCATTCTCCTCACTGTCCCAACCAGCTTCAGACGTAACCCTCTTCAGGACTCAGTGGAGTACCACAGGGAATAGTGCTTGGACCCCAGCTATTCACAAACTATATTAGGTAAAGAAACTACATATCCTATCCCTAAGCTTGCAGATGATGCAATGCTGGTTGGGACGGTGAGGAGACTGCAGACAGGCTTCAGTGTGATTTGGACAAGTAAAGTAACTGGGCAAATAATTGAAGATAATGTGGATAAATGTGAGGTTATCCACTTTGGTAGCAAAAACAGAAAGGGCATTTGTTATCTGAATGGGGATAGATTGTGAAAAGGGGAAGTTCAATGAGACTTGCAGTATCCTTGTATATCAGTCGCTAAAAGTAACAATGCCAGTACAGCCAGCAGTTAAGAAGGCAAATCGTATGTTGGCCTTCATAGCGAGAGGTTTCGAATAGCACCCCTGGAAGCACGCTTTCAGGTCAGAGAATTTTTCTGCAACCTTGAGTCTGGTGCCACCAATGGTTATGTCTGGTGCTGCAGAGCCTATGTCTGAAGGTGTTCCAGCTGTAATTACATGTGGCAACTTTAAACAAGACTGTCAACATTATTCTTGTAGATAGAAACAGCAACAGATATATAAAACTAACTGCACAATTTATGAAAATTGGTCGTGAATCGCATCTACTTGCTTTGGTCCAGTTATCTCTTAATCTTTAATCCTGCTTTTGTGCAATGTGAAAAATCCACATAAATACTGCAAAACTCCTGATGTATAGGTAATGCACAGCCAACATCAACTTGAAAATAAACCTAGTCAATTCATTCATCCAGTTAAAAGTCCTTCTTTGTGCTGTGGTGACTTTTGCGATGCAGTCATTGATTGATTTATTATCACATGTACCGAAGTACTTTGTTTACAAGCGGTACAGGTAGATCATAATAAGCAAGGGTGCACTGATCAGAGGTTGTAAAAAGACTTAGATAGAGGCATACAGGTGACGTTGCACAGGGCGTGCACTAGTTGCGATCAACATTAGCAGGATCAGCATTATTTGAGACTAGAGAGTCCATTCATCAGTCTGATAATGGCCGGGAAGTAGCTGTTCCTGAACCTACTGGTGCGTGTGTTCAGGTTTCTGTATCTTCTGCCTGATGGAAGAAACCAGTGGTGGTAACAGAGTTTTGCACACCATACAGTGATGTTGACGGCCCATGTGTAAGAATGGCCAGTTGACTACTACTATAAATATGCTGCACCACTTACTAAATAGTTGAATGCCATACTTACAGATGTCATGATAGTTTCAAGGGCATCAGTACTTTTGATTCTTTTATTAAATAAGGGAGGTTTCTAAATTAGAACATAAAACCACACAGGAAATGTTTGTGTGTCAGATTGTTTCAATGCACATGTTAATAGCCAATACACCTGGCAGCTTTAGTGAAACAATCTAAGTCTCAACATTTCCTGTCTCCACTCTCCTTAGCCACCTTTCCATCAAGTCAGCCAGACATGATGTATTATGACAAGTATGTTGTTTTCTTTTTGAGAATTATTTTCTTTGCCTTGACCACTCCTTTGTTTAGACCTGATTGTAACAAGAACATCCATTTATCCTAAACTTGCTGGCAAACCTGTGGTTTCTGTGCAAACAGTGAGTTATGTTTATACAGATAAATTAGTTAATTGAAAGGAAGTGCAGCCTTTTGGTTGAGTTGGTAAATATAAAACTTCAAAAGCTGTGTTACAACAGATTGTTTCAGAAATGAGACCATAAGACCATAAGATGTAGGAGCAGAATTAGGCAATTTGGCCCATCAAGTCTGCTTTACCATTTGATCATAGCTGCTGTGCTTCTCAACCTCATTCTCCTGCCTTCTTCCCATAACTTTTGATCCTCTTACTAATCAAGAACCTATCAATCTCTGTCTTAAATACAGTCAATGTCTTGGCTGCCACAGGACGCTGTGGCAATGAGTTCCACAGTTTCACCGCCCTCTGGCTGAAGCAATTCCTCAGTTCTAAAGGGTCACCCCTTCTCTCTGAGGCTGTGCCCTTGGGTTCTAGTCTCTCCTACTAGTGGAAACATCATCTCCACGTCCACTCTATCCAGGCCTGTCAGTATTTTGTAAGTTTCAATCAGATTCCCCCCTCATCCTTCTAAACTCCATCGAGTATAGACCCAGAGTCCTCAACAGCTCCTCATATGACAAACCCTTTATCTCCTGGATCATTCTTGTAAACTTCTTTTAGACCTTCTCCAGTGCCAGCACATCCATCCTTGGATACAAGGTCCAAACTGCTCACAATATTGCAAAAGCCATCTGACCAGAGCCTTATACAGCCTCAGTAAGTGCACCTCTGCTGTTGTTTTCTAGCTGTCTTGAAATGCTAAATGCTAACATTGCGTTTGCCTTCCTAGCTACCAACTGAACCTGCATGCTAACTTTAAGAGAATCCTGAACTGGGACTCCCAAGTCCCTTTGTGCTTCAGATTTCTGAAGCCTTTCCCCATAAAGAAAGTAGTCTGTGTGTATTCTTCCTACCAAAATATATAACCTCACATATTGTATTCCATCTGCCACTTCTTTGCCCACTCTCCTAGTCTATCCAAGTCCTTCTACAGCCTCCCTCCTTCCTCAACTCTACATGTCTCTCCAACTATTTTTTTGTCAACTTCAAAGTTAGCAACAATGCCCTCCGTACCTTCTTCAAGATCGTTAATGTATAACATGAATAGTTGTGATCTCAAGACTGATCTCTGTTGAACTCCTCTAGTCTCCAGTTGCCCTCCTGAAAAATATCCCTTTTATCCCCACTCTGTCTTCAGCCAGTCAGCCAATCCTCTATTAGTGTCTTTACAAAACTCACAAAGCACTTCAGGCTGCATTAATTGGGAGCTACTGTGTAACCAGGGTCATCCTGTTCATGCAGTACCATTTAACTTTGTATCAAAGTGCACCAACTTCCAAACAAGTTTATTTTGTTTTGTATAGTTGCTCTTAAATACTGCTATGCTCGGCACCACCATTGGCTCTTGATTGCTGCCCAAATGTTACCAATAACAGAGTGAAATACTTTCAACTGAGTGAATGATTTGAGCAGTTTTATTTTCAGATTACTACTGACTGCATTCATGAAGAACCGTGCAATATTAACATGGGATTTTCACATTGTACAAAAGCAGCTTTTGATAGTTGGCATGTATAAGTGTGTTAACATGAGCATTAAAATGTCTTGCATCTTTTCTTGTATCTCCTTACAGATGCACCTGATGCTAAGATCCCAGATCCTCAGTTATCACTTGTGGATTCGGTGATGAAACAGACAGGAAGTGCATGGTATGGCTTTGACACTCCATTTTTGCAGACAGATGGTGAACTCTACAAACCTAGATCACATGACACTGTACGAAAGGTAAATAGCTACAGAAGATTGTGGGTCAGTCCTGATTTAAGAAAGATTACTTTCTGATTCTCCGTGAATGTCTCAGCAGTTTGCCAATTTGAACAGTGACCCCACTACACCCCCACCTCCACCTGTTCCCTCGCCTTCTTCCCTACCTTGGTAGTCTTTACAGATAAATTATTTATTGATCAATTTGGACCAAAGATGAAAGGCGGAATTTTGAAATTCCCTTAAAATTATACTTTCCTTCAAAATCCCTGTGCAGTAGGCTGACCAGAAACACTAATTTGTTTAGAATCTGGTCTTTACTAGATTCTTTGTAGATACATTTTTTCTGCACAACCTTTATGTTGCTATTTATACTGTTCCAAAATGAATTTATTTAGAATTATGTTTTATCAAAAGAAAAATTCAATCTTCAAAGGATTGATATTTAACAAAATCTTAAATAATAAATGAAAGTTACTAAGACTTGCCAAATATGGACATCTGCTAAATTCATAAACGGATTCCAGCTTGCTGTAATTATTTTTCCACTAGTTCTTTTTTCACTTCTTTCATCTCCTGAGTACAATTCAGTCTAATTTGTCCCCCTGTTTTTGAATGTTTGCCATGTCTAGTAAATCATTAGCAGCTCAGTACGAGAATTCAGTTTTTCTTGGGATTTCATGTTGTGGATCATAAAATTTGGTGAAATGAACCCAAAGATTTAAACCCACAGGCTAATACACAAGGCTCTGTAGAAGTATTGCCAGGGAACACCGATAGATTACACATACAGACATTTCCAAGCTTTTTGTGTTTGCTAGCTGCTTAGGTGCGTACCGTGAAGCAAGGGGGGCCACGTATACTGTTGAAATGAATGTTCCCATTCCTTTGCACATACTGCAAGCTGTGGTTACTAAGCAATCTTTTATCTCTAAATATGGAGTAATCCACCAGTAGTAACAATGCTACAAATATCTCTTTCAAAATCACTAGCTTCCTAATATTCAAACGGGAGAAACCAGTCATTAGATAGTTCTTTCGAACAGAGACAATAGGCCAAATGGCATCTCTCTATTCTCTATGATTCAATGGTTCAGTACATTAGCAAGATCAATGCAAATAAAACATAAGCAATTTTGGCTTTAGAAAACTGATTGTCACCTCTCATGTGTTCCCTGGTTTGCAGGCCATTGTGTGATCACCTTAGCACTGGTTTTAAATAGTGCATTTTAAACATCCACACCATTGAATGGCAATCTCAGCTGTACTACGGTGGGAGAACACTCTAGTAGTGATCAGATCTTTTCTATAAGGGATAGAAAAGTAATTCAGTCTATTAAAGGCAGGGTGAGTTTCTAAATGTATAATAAATTTCAGTTGGCTATTTCTCACTTGTGAGACAATATCCCAATCAAAAATTAATCAAGAGATACATATTATATTTACATAGACATTTATATCACAGAAACAGGCCATTTGGCTCAACAGGTTCACAGTAGCAGTTATTCTTTCCATGAGCCTCTTATTCTTTAGTTAATCTGAACTATCAACAAGTCTCTCCATTCATTACTCTCTCAGTACCTCTCCAGCTTACCCGTAAATGCCTCTGAACTACTTTTCTCAAATACTCAAAGTGATAGAAAGCTAACAACTTTCTGAGCATATGAATTTCCACAAATTGCTTATTGATTAGCTTTTCTTTATGGCTTTGAATTTTGCACTTTCCCCAGGTAGTAACAACTTCACGACGTCTTCAATATTAAATTGCTGCATAAATTTCAGGTCAGCTCTCAGCCTTCCCTGTCCTACAGGAAAGAATATCTCATCTGTGATGAAGCAAGCTTGGTGGATGCTCAGACAGAGGACCTGTCTTTGTGTCTGGATTTAGCATTCAAACAGACTGGTTGCAATGGTCAGTTTACCAGTTCCTGGCCATGCCACTAGGTGGAGTGCCTTGTGATTTGAGCTGCTATATTAAATAAAGTGCATTATTTGCAGCTACTGGTTCATGACATGTAGGTTTTCTGGAACTAGGAGAAGCCAAGATAAATTTGCTGGATTCTCTAATTTATATTGAATCTTCTAAGCACCAGTTTTAGTGAATCAAACCAGTTCATGCTGCTGTTTTTGTTGGCTGAGGAAGGCACAGGAAGCAGATTTTTGCTACTGGAGCAAATAGCTTGTGTCAGAAATGTCATGAATCATGGACCAGCCACTGTAAAACGTTCCCTGTTATGTGGAATTTTCAATCCAGGAGTGCGTGTCTACCCTGGAAACAGATATTAGCTGGCCTCGGGGGAGCAGGCGAGGCAAACTGGTTAGAAGACCTACCTTAGTATTGAGACTTCATTCCAGCTGTTTTAGAAGTTTGAGACAACTCCACGGAAGCTGGTATCCCATCACCAAGTCACTCTTTATTTAATGCATACAGTACATGGACTCTGACCAGCTGGCTCAGAGCCAGTCCCTAGATTGAGGAGAATCCCTGATACTCCTGTTTATACCTGTCAGCCAGGACTCCCTGATTGGCTCAAGTTAACAGCCCCAGTCAGGGAACTCGTACTCAATGAGATTCACCTGCCCACCTTCGTTCCAATCACTACAACGTTGTTAGGGTTTCTAGCCTTCACACACCATCAACACCTCACTCCCAATTTAAGCATTGTACCCATTTCATGACCCCCATAATTCTCATGCCAACAATGTTTGCTTCCCACCATCATGTCCCCATGCAGCTCTATGCCACCTGCATAGCCATTCACCCAGTTACCACCATAAGCACCCCTCAAGAATCACGTAGTTTTGATACAAATATGCTTCTAATGATGTGATAAATGTCTCAATCATATACAGCAGAAGGTGAAAACTCCATCATGAAATCCATACAAAGCTTTCAAATCACCTTGATTGGCTAAACTTTTATAAAAAAAAACACTCCTTTTCAGCCCATACATTAAATATACCTATTCCTTTAGCAGCATCCTTAAATTGTCAATCAAAACCATGAACTTCAAACCTCCTGTTGAGACAGTTGTAACTTTTCAAGTTTGACTAATAATGACATAATGACATAACAACAGCTATTGGGGAAATATCATCAAAGGACTCTATTGAAACTGCATGAGTAGATGTTAATTTTTGTTTTGTAGCCTAAACCAGATAGCCTGCCAGTCAAAGTCGTCCAAAATGGAGTATATTCAATTCTCACTCTCAAATTCAATCTTTCTCCATGTTTAAAAAGTGGTGCTTTCAAACAAAAACTTCAGATCGTGACGCTTAAATGCTCTTGCAGGATAGGTAAGGCCATGAATTCCATCAATTTTTGAACCTTACTGCAGGTTAAGGTTTCTGCAATAGCCAAAATGGGGCTTGTTCAAACTCAACATTAAATTCAAATTCAGTTCTGAGGAAGGGTCACCAGACCCGAAACATTAACTCTGATTTTTCTTCACAGATTCTGCCAGACCTGCTGAGCTTTTCCAGCAACTTCTGTTTTGTTCCTAATTTACAGCATCCGGAGTTCTTTTGGTTTTTATTAAATTCAAGTAGCTCTTCTGAGTTTGTGTTTCCCTCCTGTGTGGGTTATGCCCCACTTCCTTTCCCTGTCTGCTATTTTTGAAGGTCACAGACTCACATCTTTTGCAGAGTTGAGAAGATATCAGGAGCAATGGCTTTAACATAATTGTACTGCAATGTAAAAACTAAAGATGTTTTGATATCAGTGACTGTCCTGAACTTCTGTTTGACATGAAAGAGATTTACAGCTGAAGAGCTCAAGAGCTTCGATGTAGCATCATACAAGTCTGAAAAATTGCTTTTGAGAATTTGAAAAGCAGTAAAAACCAAAAAATCTGCATGCATAAAATAAAAAATAATGCCACATATTTAAAATGTTATGAACCCGTGGATATGGATAACGTTGAAAAACAGATTTGAATTTCCAGACATCAATTTAAGGAATTCAATGACATTACCTAAAGGTTGAAGATTTTAATTCAACAAACTAAAATTAATATTGATTAAACTTTCTTTAGAGTATTAGTTTTCTGTTAAGTAATTGAAGAAGAGTATTATTGAACTTGAAACATTGACAATGAGAGGACACTGGTGAGAAGCGACTGAGGAGGATTCTGGGAGAAGTCAGCGCAGGGACCACGACTGAGAAAGGGGTTTTGGAGGACCCGGTACTCAACAGGAAGAGGAGCATCCAAAAGAGGACCTGGTGAGAAACGACTAGGGAGTTTTCTGGGAGAAATTGATGCAGAGACCACAAATAAGAAAGAGATCTCGGAGGATCCGGTGCTCAACAGAAAGAAGAGTGCCCAACAGAGGTTACTGGTGAGCAGTGATCGAGGAGGATTCTACGAGAAGTTGGTGCAGGCATTAGCACTGCTAGTTTCAAGTAGCAGCCTCACCTTGATTCATTACACAGGGAGTATCATGGGAGCTGCATGTCATGACATCACAAGTTCAAAAGTGACATTTTGGACACAAGGCCTCCTGATAGCTAAGTAGTGGTCAGGTGACTCTTTTTTCTTACCTTCAATTTCCACTGACCTTGTCATAATTGTAAGATTTTAGAGTAGTGAGATTTAGGCTAATGGTACAGTAAGACAGTACTGAGATTTAGAGTGGTACCGAGACTATTGTTTACAGAATAATATATCTATATAGTATTTTTTTTTAGTGAGAATCCAACACTAAGGACCATCCAGTTACTCGTAAATTAATTTAATAGAAATTTATTTTGAATTAAATGGTTACTACAGGGTAAAATGGCAGGCGGGGGGATAATGCGGGCCTCCTGTGGAAAGTGGGAAATCAAAGACAGATTGAATGTTCATTTCAAGCCCACCGACTCCCACAGCTACCTAGAATACTCCTCCTCCCACCCACCTTTCTGCAAAAATGCTATCCCCCATTCCCAATTCCTTCACCTCCGCCGCATCTGCTCCCAGGATGAGGCATTCCACTTCCGTACATCTCAGATTTCCTCGTTTTTCAAGGACTGTAACTTCCCCCCCCTCAGTGGTCGAGAACGCCCTCAACCGTGTCTCCCACATCTCCCGTAACTCATCCCTCACACCCCGTCCACGCAATAAAAACCAAAAAAGAATCCCCCTCGTCCTCACGTACCACTCCACCAACCTCCGGATCCAACGCATCATCCTCCGACACTTCCGCCATCTGCAATCCGACCCCACCACCAAAGACATCTTTCCCTCCCCACC
>NC_063334.1:96476299-96617355 GCF_021869965.1 Rhincodon typus
CTCATCCCGCCCCCTTGACCTGTCCGTCCTCCCTGGACTGACCTATCTCCTCCCTAACTCCCCACCTACACTCACCTTTACTGGCTCCATCCCCGCCTCTTTGACCTGTCTGTCTCCTCTCCACCAATCTTCTCCTCTATCCATCTTCTATCCGCCTCCCCCTCCCTATTTATTTCAGAACCCCCTTCCCCTCCCCCACTTCTGAAGAAGGGTCTAGGCCCGAAACGTCAGCTTTCCTGCTCCTCTGATGCTGCTTGTCCTGCTGTGTTCATCCAGCTCTACACCTTGTTATCTCAGTATGAAAATATTGTTGGGTGTTTTGAAAAGCATTAAAGGAGACAAGTCCCCAGGACCTAATGGGGTCTTTCCCAGACTACTGAGGGAGGTGAGAGAGGCAATTGCCTTGTACAAAATCGTTGTATTTTCTTTAATCATGGGAGAGGTCCCAGAGGACAGGAGAACAGCCAATGTTGTTCCTTTGTGTAAGAAGGGCAACAAGGATAATCTGGGAAATTACAGGTTTGTAAACCTTATGTCAGTGGTACGGAAATTATTGGAGAAGATTCTTAGGCATACGATTAACCCACATTTGGAAAAATATAGACTTATTTGCAATAGTGTGGCTTTGTGCGTGGGGTGGGGGTCATGTCTCATAAACATGATTGAAGTTTTTGAGGAAATGGCAAGGATGTTGTCTATATGGATTTTAACAACGTCTTTGACAAGGTTCCTCATGGTAGGCTGTCACAGAAGGTGAAGTCACATGGGATCCATGGTGAGCTGTTAAGATAGATGCAAAACTGGCTTGGTCATAGAATACAGCAAGTAACAGTGGAAGGTTGTTTTTCTGACTGGTGTTCCACAGGGATCAGTGCTGGGATCCCTGTTGTTTGTCATAAATATAAAAGATTTGGAGGAGAGTGTGGTGGTCTCATTAGTAAATTTGTGGATAACTCATAGATTAGCGAAGCTGCAGATAATGAGGAGAATTGCTGGAGGATATGAGGATAGAGATAGGCTGGAAACTTGGGTGGAATAAATGGCAGATGGAATTTAATTTAGACAAATGCCAGGTGATGCATTTTGGAGGATAATGCAGCAGGGAAGTGTATAATAAATGGCAGAACCCTTAGAAGCATTGACATACAGAGAGATCTAGGCATACAGATCTATAGTTCCCTGAAAGTGGCAACATGTGGATAAACTGGTCAAGAAGGCGTACGGCATGCTTGCCTTAATCAGTTGGGGCATAGCGTATACAATTTGGCAAATCATGTTGTAGAAGTATAGAACTTTAGTTAGGCCACTGTACAAATATTGCACACAGTACAGATTGCCACAGTACCACAAGGATCTGGAGGTTTTGGAGAAGGTACAGAAAATGTATACCAGGATGTTGCGAGATTTGGAGAATATTAGCTGTGAAGGAGAGATTGTACAAACTTGGTTTGTTTTCAGTTGAAAGTTGAAAGTTGAAGGCTGAGGGTGACCTGATAGAAGTTTAGAAAATTATGAGAAGCATGGATAGAATAGATAGTCAGAGTCTTTTTCCCAGGGTAGAAATGTCAATTACCATGGTGCATAGGTTTAAGGTAAAAGGAAAGTTTAAAGGAAATGTGAGAGGCAAGATTTTTTACAGAGGGTGGTAAGTGCCTGGAATGCACTGCCAGAGGAGGTGGCAGAAGCACGAACAATAGCAATGTACAAGAGATAGTAGGAACTGCCGATACTGGAGAATTTGAGATACCAAGGTGTAGATCTGGATAAACACAGCAGGCCAAGCAGCATCAGAGGAACAAGAAAGCTGATGTTTCGGGTCTCGACCCTTCTTCTCTGAACCCTTGGTATCTCAGCAATGTACAAGAGATATCTTGACAGATACATGAATAAGCAGAGAATAGCGGGATATGGACCCTGTAGAGGTAAAACGTTTTTAGTTTAGAAAGACATCATGTGTCGGAGCAGGTTTAGTTGGTTGAAGGGCCTGTTCCTGTACTGGACTGTTCTTCGTTCTCTGTTTCTCTCTCCAGCCCTTCTCAGTTTTTCCAGCACTTTATGTTTATTACAGAAAGAATAACTTTTATTAGTGTCTTACTACCTAGCATTCGGCATATTGGAAGGAATCATCAGCCTGTTTGGTGACATTTCAAACGCATTTTCCATTGGATGACAAGTTCCTGGCGTGGGACTGGAATCCAGAGTGTCTAGCCCAGAGTTAGGAATGTTACCACTACACTATAAGATTGCCAATTCCAGGAAGTATAAAACCGGAAATATGAATTAGATCTAAATCATGTAAGATAAGTAAAGTAAAAGACTGTAACATACAGATTAAGAACTAAAAGAGAAAGAAAGCAAAAGTAAAAGAAGTATTTTATTGTTTTCACATCTAATCATCTTCCGAGAGGGTGAAAGCAAAATACTGTAAATTCTGGAAATCTGAAACAAGCAACGAGAATGCTGGAGAAACTCAGCAGATCTGGCAGCGTCTGTGAAGAGAGAAACTTGGTTAACATATCAAGTCCAGTATGACTCTGCTCCAGAACTGAAAGGCATTGGATCATTTTGATCTCTGCTTTTGACAGAGGAGGAGGTCCAGTGCAAAAGACAAAAGGATTGTGGATGGTGGATAAAGAAAAAAGGAGATGTAAAATGGGTGTAAATTCAGGTGTGAAAGAGAGAGAATTTGTCCTACTACTAAACTCAAAGTAAACAAAACACAAAAAAAGACAAGTTATGGAGGTGGAGGAGAATGTGAGAAAAATGGAGGTCGAACCATGCAGTCAGTCTCTGAAGTTGTTGAATTCAATTTGGGATCTTGAAGCTGTAAAGTGCCTTAGTGGAAAATGAAGTGTTAGAACAGAACAGAACAGACACTTCAGCCCACCATGTTTCACCAGCAATTTCAGTTTTCATTATAGCCTGAAAGATAATTTTTTGAAATAGCAAGAAACTGGGAGATCAGAGCCATTTCTACAAACAGAGCAGAGGTGTTCCACAAAGCTGTCACTCAGTCTGCATTTGGTCTTACCAATGTAAAGGAGAATGCATTGTGAGTGGCGAATACAGGATGCTAGATTGAGAAAATCACAAGTAAACTGCTGCTTCACCTGGAAGGTGTGTTTGGGGCCTTAGAAGGTGAGGAGAAAGGAGGTGAATGGGCAAGTGTTACACCTTCTGTGATTGTATGGAAAGGTGCCATAGGCAGTAAGGAAATGTTAGGAGTGATTAAGTAGTGGACCAGGATATTGCAGAGAGAACGGTCCCTGCAGAATGTTAACAGTGGAGTGAAGGAAAAAGTGTGTTTGGTGGTGGTAGAAATGGCAGAGGATGATCCTTTGAGTGCAGAGACTAGTGAATGGAAAGTGAGGACAAAGGGAGATGCAATGGAGAAACTGGGAGAATGGACTTGGAAGCCTTGCAGCAAGCAGGATGTGAGGTGGTGTAGTCAAGATAACTGTGGAGTTGATAGAACAAAAATAGAAATTGCTGGAAAATCTCAGCAGTTCTGACAGCACCTGTGGAGAGAAATCACAGTTAACGTTTCTTCAGAAGGTCACTGGACCCGAAATGTTAACTCTGGTTTCCCTCCATAGATGCTGCTGGACCTGCTGAGATTTTCCAGCAATTTCTGTTTTTGTTTCTGATTTATAGCATCCACAGTTCTCTTGTTTTGTTTTCAATGGAGTTGATGGGCTTGTAATGATATTGGTGGGTAGCCTGTTCTCAGAAATGAAAAATGAGGTCAAGGCTGGGAAAGGAAGAGTCAGAGATGGCCCAGGTGAAGGTGAAAGAAGGATGGAAATTGAAAGCAAAACTGAAAACGGGGTGGCACGGTGGCTCAGTGGTTAGCACTGCTACATAACAGCACTAGGGACCCGGGTTTGATTCCAGCTTCCAGGCAACTGTCTGTGTGGAGTTTGCACATTTCCCTGTGTCTGCGTTGGTTTCCTCCAGGAGCTCTAGTTTCCTTGCACAGTCCAAAGATGTGCAGGTTAGGTGTATTTGCCATGCCAAATTGCTCATAGCATCCAGGGATGTGCAGGCTAGGTAGATTATCTATGGGAAAATTCAGGGTTACAGGTATTGGGTGAGATATTGTTCAGAAGGTCCATGTGACTCGATGGGCTGAATGGCCTACTTCCATGCTGTAGGGATTCTATGATTAATTTTTCCAATTCTAGATGAGAGCAGAAAGCAGAACTGAAGAAATAATCAATGTATCGAAGAAAGAATTGTGGTTGGGTGTCTGAGTAGAACTGGAATAAGGAATGTTTCTCATATCCCACAAAGAGCCAGGTATAATTCATGGAGATACCAACAACCACACCTTTGACTTGGAGAAAATGCGATGAGTTAAAAGAGAAGTTGTTCAAAGTGAGAACAAATTCAGCCAAACAAAGGAGGATGGTGGTGGATGGAGACTGTGCAGGCCTCTTTTTCAAGGAAGAAGCAGAGAGCTTTCAGATCATCCTGATGGAGGTCAGATGTGTAGAGTGATTGCATGTACATGATCAAGAGGTAGGACCAGAAAGTTATGGAACCAACATAAAGCATCAGAACAATCACAAGTGTAAATGGGGAGAGACTGAACAAGGGGGGAGAAAATAGAATCAAGATAGCAGGAAATAAGTTCAGTGGGGTAAGAACAGGCTAATCGACTGGGTCTGCCAGGACAGTCCTGTTTGTGGATTTTGAGAAGAAAGTCGAAATGGGCTATGCCTGGTTTGGGGTCTATGAGGTGGGAAACTGTGGAAGGGAGATCTCCAGAGGTCAGTTAGAGTCTGGAAATAACAGCTTGATGTTCAATGGTGAGGTCACGATCCAGGGGGAGATAGGATAAAGTGTCTGAAGGCTGGCAAACAGCATCTGTGGGGCAGAGGTAAGCAGTCACAGCAACATCACCCTTATCAGCAACTCTGATAAGACCTGAAGGTATGGAGTGCAACAAGTTCAGAAAAGACAGTCGACAAATGAAGGCGGCCAATGTCACCTTAACTGTTCCCAATTAACAAATGAAGGATGGGTAAAAATCAGCCCTTCAACACTTACTCAGATTTACAGAGTGTCAGCCTAGATTTGAAAATATATAATTGCACATTAGGAATTTTTATACAGATTGCATATTTCTTACAATTTGTTTGATTCTAACTCCTATAGTTTTCAGTTTAACAATAAACAAAGGTCTGCTAGAACTTTATTAGAACCTGAGGATAATCAACTCAAGATGGTTAAGATAATAGAAAGATGAAATGTAATACATACAAATAAGCCATTTCCTCGGATAAGAGAATTCAAAACAAGGGGGAATAACATTAAAATTAATGTTAACAGTCAGTCAGTTTTAACTAGAGAGTGTTAACAGATGAACCAGGATTTGCATCATTTTTTGCCTTCTATTAAGTAATTTTTTTTTTGTTTCAGATTGTTCACAGTGTACAAAATATCACTCAGCTTCTTTACAGTTTACAGGTAAGTTCATTTTTTTTCTTTAATCAGCTTTGTTTTTTTCGATGTGATTACATCCTTTGCAGCAAGAAGCTGTTCCTACAGACCTAGCAGATATGGACTTTGAAAAGGTACCAGTGGTTCCATGACACAATTTCTAATTTGCAAGATGCTGATTTATGTTTAGATAGGATATTTACGAATCAATATCAATGATTGTGCATATGGGAGAACATTAGCCTTTTTTCTGTTTTGTACCAAATTACAATCATAAATTCCTCAGTTGAATACATCCCTGATATGGTACAATGCTGGTCTCAGCTACCAGCACATTGACAATAAATCTTAATCCCAGCTATAGATGAGCACAGCAACCAAAGGAGTATTTATGTTTTTCTCAGAGATATTTGTTGGGTTGGCTGCCAGATCCAGAAGCAATTCTTTTGTCAAGTGTTAAATATTTTAGTTCATGTGTGCTGGGTTAGCTGAGCGTTGGCTGTGCTTTTGTGCATTGATATTTATCAAGCATTCTCTCCTCATACAAGTTCAGTTCAATTTAGACATTACCCTCACCACATCTTATCAGTTCCAACCTCTGATCCTCCAATCCTTATATTGGATTTGTCTGACCTTGCTTTTTTGCACAGTCCCTGATTTTATTGCCTTTCAGGGAAAGTTTACCAAGTTGTTGACAATCATAGAAATTGTCCCTTAGGTTTGAAAGTCTCACCGTTACTCTGTGATAAGGCTAAAATGATTTCAAATAGAAATTTTTGCAATTTTCATAACATGAAAAATATTACATCTGCCTAGACTGCGTTGGTTCAAACCCAGTATGCTACTCCATTTATCTTGTATACATAAAGGTCAAGGCATCCCATAATACAATAAGACTTCCAAGTAAAAATATGCAGCTAGAGAATAAAATGCATTGTAAATAATGTCTGTCAGCTGTACAGCAAATAGTCTTAAATATTGCATTTCGATGCTAAAAGTAGGTGGGATCTGCTTAAATTGGATCAAGTTACCTCGGGCCACCTGAATCCAAAAATAGGACCCTAGTGGTTTGATGCTGGAACAACAGTTTCAGAGCTTCAGATCTCAAGGCTCACTTTATGGCATTTTGTGAAACTGAACCTAGTAAATCTGGTCACTGGTATATTTGACAAGGGCAGAGCGAATCGTTTGAAAGATTAAGATTGGTTAGAGTCGAGTTAGTCATTTACGCAAGAAACCTGGGAGTCAGCAGAGATTTCCCACAGGTTCCAGGGGTAGGAACTTTCCTCAAAACCCCAATGACATCTCTGGACTTTCTGCTGGTGGATTCTCATCCTTGCAGCTAAACAAATTTACTGCTTAATCTCTTTTCCCACTATTCCAAGAAAGGCCTCATGACCTTCCTGCTAACTGTGTGTAGTAGCTAGATAATTTTGCTTCTGACCAGCAAGCTGCAACGGTGGGCTTGTTTAAGGCCTGCAGCTCACTGCAAATGTTTTGATAAAGCCAGAAGCTAAAATTGCCAGAGGACTCTCAACTGTTTGTTGAGTGCGCATGCCGTGAATAGTATGTCCATTCGGTACCCAACCCAAAAATGGACCCAAAATTGCTCAACAGGAGAGCAAGGCTTTTTTTGATGGAGGTGGGGGAAGGTGTGGAGATATGGAGATATGAATCACCTTACAACTGGTTCATTAGCTCCCAACTATATAGACTCACACCAGAACAAATCACCATGAAACCTTTCAAGTTGGCGTGGAACCTCACAGTTCACCGGTGTTCTGACAAGCCTTTCCAGTTTGTCCTCCGTTTGACTTTTACTACACTGCTGCCTAGATCCCAAGCGCAAATATATTGTGTAAGGATAGGAATTCATAATGCATTTTACATTTACGTATTTTATTTTACGTTAATGAATGGTTTTACATTAATGGTTTGGAGATGTTTTCTAATCACCCTGTTTAGCTTGGTATTACACACCTCCTGGAGCAGGTGGGGCTTAAACCCGGGTCTCCTGATCTAGAAGCAGAGACGTACCACCATGCCATAAGAGTCCATTTGCCTCAGCTGGGTTTTTAATATCTTAACTTGGAATCGGTAAATTATCATATATATTTAACTTCTGAATCAACCTGTTCAGAGACATCATTAAATATGTTATGGACCAGACCGGACCCCCTAAAATTATTTTAAGTTAACCTAAACCCTAACTTTTTCTTCTTTTAAAGGCAACTGTGAAGTGTCCATTCCAGATGTAATGTGACTGGTCAAGCTACTTAACATTAAGCAAAACACAATTTATTTAAACACTGTAGTTAAAATACGACCAAAGACAGAGGAATTTAGAATAACATAACTCTATTGGAAAACTTAACAGAATAATAGGTACCGTAAATACTACTAATTGTAGTATTCCAATATAGTAACATACCATAAACATACCCCTTGGCAAAAAACGAAAATTCAGACACCGATTCTCACATGCAGTTCTCCAATCCAAGAGGATAAAAACATCAAGAGAAAATTCAGAGAGAGTATCAGCCAGGAGACATTCACTGAATCTTCCAACTGTGTTGAGATGCCAGAAGCTTCTGACGTTACTGAAAAAACCCAAAGCTGAGAAATCTGGACCAATACAAGCTGGCTACACCTATTTAGGCTGCATTTAAAAAAAAACCCAAGGCCTCCCAAGCTGTTTACATTACTCCAGCATGCTCATTACCTCTGCCTATTAACCTCTCTCTTCAAAAAAAAAGTCCTGGACAAAATAACATGTAAAGCCACTGCATCGTCATACATAACTCTGGAAAAGATAGTACCTGAACCTGGGCCTGCTGGCCTAGAGGTAGGAACACTACCATTGTGCCACAAGGGCCCTCTTGTCCCAACTGGTTTGTACACTTCATGATATAATTTCCAGCAAGTGCTATTCCTTTCTGAAAACATAACCCATTTAAACTAACTACCTCCACATTTGTTCGAATGGTGAGTTATTGCCTGACTCAAAGTGCAAAAAGGAAATTATCAAACACATGTTGAATGTTTGTATTCAAAGATCCGCTGTCAGGAAACCTGCCCACATTTGTACAGGACTGCTCATTAGTGTTTCACATACAATTCTTGCTCAGCACCTTATCTTTCACTTTTCTTTCAGGCTGTAGTGACCATGCAGGACAGTTACATAGAAGTGCAGCGGCTGATCTTGCAGGAGCGTGAGCGATCAGCTCATATCCAAGGCACCCGTGGGAACTTGCTTCTCGAGCAAGAGAAGCAGCGCAACATGGAGAAGCAAAGAGAAGAACTGGCAAATGTACGCAAACTTCAGAGCAAGCTGTACCATGAGCAGCAGCGTTGGGAACGAGAATGTGAACGCAGGCAGCGGGAGCAGGAAGCACAAGAGAGTAGACTACAGGAACGTGAGCAAGAATGTCAGCAGCAGGCAGAGCAGATGTGGCGAGAGCGGGAAGAGTTAGAGAGCCAGTGGAAAGAGTACCAGCAAAATCTGGAGAGACTGAGGGAAGGCATGAGAATGGTGGAAAAGGAAAGAGACAAATTGGAGGCGCAGCAAAGGCATCTAAATGCCTGGAAACACAGCCGACAGAGGAGCCTGCCTGTGATGATGTTCCCACAGGAAACCAGTCAGGTACAATACAAAATTAGGATTGAAAATTGATAAAGGAGTTCTACTAAAACCTAGAAAACTGGTTTTGAAATAGAAAGGAAGCGTTGTACCCCATTCAACAACCACTATTTGCATGTTGCTAGAAAAAGCAAGGTTCAAACTGTGAAAACATCTTTTGTTGCTTGCAAGATAGGAAATAACCGACACAAAAGGAAACCGCACAATGATATCAATCTCGTTTTTAAATAACTGACCATTTGCTAATAATGCAGTTGATAGAGTGTATTCAGCACTGGTATAAACAATGAAATTTCAAACAACAATGGAATTTGTTGTACAATATTTCACAAATATTTTTATATCGTGTCTATTCAAGAAGTGTTTCAATTTTGCTGAATAACAAAAAATGTCTGTGCTAAGTTTGTGTCATTAAGGACAAAGACTTGACATACTGGTATGATAAACAGAGTTCCACAGACAACATAATACAGTGATCCTTTATAGAAAGTCTCTAAAGCATAGCTTGATGAGGGAACTATGTGCTTTGTGTAGTGTTAGCAAGGTACTCCCAGATTAAGCACTTTTGGTTCGAGAATGGTTGGTTGCAAAATTCAGAAAGCAAAAGAAATTCAATCAGCACTGCTGGGTATAACTAGGTCAATTTAACAAAAAAATAATACTGATAGTTAGATAATTGACATTTCCTGCAGGTCCTTTCCTGAATGTATTCATCCATGTGCATATTTTGTCTTGATTTCCTTTTAGAAGATGTCAGTTTTCTGATTGTATAGTAACAAGACCCAGTGGAGAAAATGTGAAACTACAAATTTTAAGCTGTGTTTGTGTACTTTACAAAGAGGTTTAGTCACAATGTATACTATAGGTTAATTCTCCTTCATAAATTGCAATAATCCATTTTGCAGCAATGACAAGTAGTTTTAGATTTAATATCGTGAGAAATGCATTCTGTGACTCTGGTGCGAAACTGTCTGTATTGTATTGAAAAGGCTGATATGAGATCTTCTCCAGGAATGGATGTCACATTCACTTAGTATTCCTTCACCTTTTTAAACAGAGTTTGCAATATTATTCAGTTGACAGAGACCTGCTTGCACAACTGGATATTTGCCATAATATGTATTTATAAAGTTACTTGGATGGGCTGAGAGCGATGATGGGCTGGAACAGCTGTAACCAAGGTCTGTTAGCACCCATCAGTATAAACAAGTACTGATCACAAAACAAGTATCTATAATGTAACAGCTTTAAGCTTTATGGGGATACCTTGCTTTGTTTGAATTTTATACTTTTTAAATTTTTTCAGTGATATTGCAAATAACTTATATAGATTTAAGAAAGCTTTTTAATTATTTACACTTGTATAGTCCTCACTTCAAGGCAGGTAAAGACTATTTATTCTACAATTTAAATATGTGGACTCTTGTTCATAATCCTTTTACTCATGGGAACAGCTTGTCCCTATCTTCTCTGCTTCCTCATACTTTGGAAATCTTCTATCAGATCTCCTCTTAGCCACCTTCTCCAAGGAGAACAATCCAATCTATCCTCATTACTAAAGTTTCCGGAATCATTCATGTAAATCTCTTCTGTGTTCTCCAGTGCATTCACATTCTTCCTGTAATGTGGCGCCGAGAACAGTATACAATGCTGCAGCTGAGGTCTACCAAGTGTCCTACACAGATCAGCATGATCTGCTTGTTCTTGTCGTGAATGCCCTGAATGACCCAGGGCATTGTATACTTTATTTGCTGCTCTCTTCACCAGTCCTGCCAGTGTCAGTGCTCTGTGTACATATACACCCAGGCATCAATAACCTGTTCAGAATTGTATTCCTTATTTTGTGTTGTCTTTCAATGTTATTCCAACCAAAATGCATTGTCTCAAACTTCTCTACAAGTTTTACTGCTACTTCTGCTTTCATTCCATGAGCTATGAAATTTTCTCAAGTCTGAGGTGTGACACAGCATCAAACACCTTCAGGTAGCCCATGAATGCCAAAGCAATAGCATTGCCCTCAGTGACTTTCACTGCTACCTTTTCAAAAAACACCAGCAAGTTAATTAAAAATAATTTCTTCTTTAATAATCCATTCCAACTCTTCTGATTCAATCCACCTTTTCACATGTGATTGTTAATTCTATCCAAAGTAAATGTTTCCAGAAGCTTCCCTGCGTCTGATGTTAAATAACTGGCCTGTTGAGCTGGGCTTATCCTTGCAATCTTTTTTGAACAAGTCTACAATGTTTTCAATTCTCTGGCACCTCTTCTGACTTTAGCAAAAATTAAATGTGATGGACAGGGCCCTACAATTTCCTTCACTTCCATTTTTGCAGTAAGTAACTCACCTCCTGACTTCCCAAACCCTGTCCACATTATAGAAGGCACAAGTTAGGAATGTGATGGAACACTCCCCACTGGCTTGGAGTACTGCAGCTCCAACGACACTCAAGAAGCTTGACAACATCCAGGACAAAGCAACTCATTTGATTGGCACCACATCCATAAATAGCCATTTCATTCACCACCAACACTCAGTAGCATCAGTGTGTACTATCTACAAGATGCACTGCAAAAGTTCACCAAGGCTTCTTAGCCAGCATCCTCAAATCCATGACCACTTCCAAGCGCAATTAATACACGAGAACACCACCACTTGCAAGTTCCCCTCCACACCACTCACTATCCTGATTGGGAATATATTGCCGTACTTTCACTGTTGCTGAGTGAAAATCCCAGAATTCCCTCCCTGATGGCGTTGTGGGTCTACCACAGCACATAGACTGCAGTGATTCAAGAAGGCTGTTCACCACTGCCTTCTCAAGGACAACTGGGGATGGATAATTATTGTTGGCCCCACCAAGGATGCCCACATCCCACTAGACCATAAGACATAGGAGCAGAAATTAGGCCATTCAGCCCATCAAGTCTGCCCTGCCAATCAATCATGGCTGATAAGTTTCTCAATCCCATTCTCCCGCTTTCTCCCCATAACCCTTGATCCCCTTGACAATCAAGAGTCTATCTATCTCTGTCTTAAATATACTCATGGATGCATTTCATCCAATCCTGGTGCCATATCAACATTAATTACCAACAGTGTATCAAACACTTTGTCCTTAGCAATTTTGAACTCTTCTGTAACAGAATTTTATTCTGTGTCACCATGGCCTGGGTAGAATCTATCCCTTGATAAAGATAGATGAGAAGTGTCCATTTAATACCTCAGCCATACCCTTTGTCCCCTGAGTCAAATCCCCTTTTTGGTCCCAAATTAACCCTAATTCTCTTTTTACACTTCTTTATTATTGATGCAATTATAAAAGTCTTTGGGATTCCTCTTTATGTTGGCTGACAGTCTTTCCTTCTAATTTCTCTTTGCTTCTCTAATAGGCTTTTCCCTTCTGCATCTTTTGTATTGCTCTTGGTTTTCAATTGTATTTTCTCCCTGACATCTGCCATAAGCACACTTTTCTCATCTTAATTTCTATTGCCTTTATCATCCAAGGAGCTGTGGATGTGTTTGCCCTACCTTTACCTTTTGAGGAAATATACCTTAACTGTGCCCGAATCATCTCCCCTTTGAAGCCATCACCCAGATACTGTATTTCCCACCAACCACCTTTTGCAGTCTATGATGCACACTTCCATCCCTGTCCTAACAAAGTGATTGGTCTGCCAATTTATTTTTCTTACTCTGGATTGACCATCACCACTCTCCACACTCATACTAAGCATTGCGATACAACATTTGCTGTCTCCTAAATGTTCCCTCACGGACACTTATGATCTACTTGGCCCAACTCATTTCCAAGAACCACATCCAACAGTGAACCCTTTCTTGTTGGACTGCAAGCCTACTCCTGTTAGAAATTCTCCTGAACACAGTCCAGGAACTTTTTGCCCCTCACTGCTCCATACAATTTAGTTACTTTAAAATACAGCATACCAGTCTATGTTTGGGTAATTAAAGTCCTCTTAGGACATTGGTAGAGTTCATTACTTCCCACATTTTACAGGCTATGCATTCTAATTGACTGAGTTGTGCTCCCCTCTTAACTTTATTTCCCTTAGGTTAACTTCATCCTGTTTTTGAATATTTGTATTACCTTATTATGTTGGCCTGATTTTCTTTTATTCTTGGTGTTTTCAGTAAGATCCAAATATGGCTAACTCTTTAAAAATAATTTTTTTTCATATTTGCAGCAATTTAAAGTCTTACTTAAATCTTACTTTCCTGTTTTCCTATCTGCACCTAATTCCCACTTCATCAAATTCACACTTGGCCTCTTTCTGTATTACTCAGGCTCCCTCACACTGACCATGCACCCTTACTCAGTGAGCACACACTTCTGCTCCTACATTATGGCCATTTTGGTGTTGCTGTCCCTGTGGCCTCTCTGGCCTTTCAGTCTCCTGCTTTTCAGTCTCCTCAGCAGATTTCCCCTTTGGTCATGCACTTTCTATTTAGGCAAATACTTTTATTGAGTCTTCTGAAACCCAGGCCAGCACTCTCAAAACATACATGGGATAGAGGTAATGAATTTCACATTTTGTACAGGGCTCACAACCTCTGAACGGATACATGTGAGGTCATGATCCAAGGCCTTCCCAACCTGTGAAAAAGCCAGGGAAAAATAGTTCAGGATCTGGGAGGCACTTCAGATTTGAAATTATTCTGAAGAAAAAATTTGATGTCATTTTCAACTTTATTCCCACCTCAAACAAAAATTCAACCAATTAATTGCACAGCCTTTTGAGGCACCAAGGGAACAATGTGCTGCTATTCTTTACCTAGTTTTATTTAGTAATACATTGCCTTTTCAGCTTGGTGCAGTTGTTGGTACTTCAGATCCTTCGCTCCTGTCATTTGAGCTAATATCAAGACTGGAAACTTAGTGCAGTATAAATTTTCAGAGATGCAGTCTTTTAAATGGGATGTTGGGCATAGCCCCAAACCACCCCCCTCCTTGTTCAGTGATGTTAGATAAATATCAAAGATCACCTGGTCGGAATTTGTCCCTCAGCCAAGGCTGCTAAAATACACAGCATCTGCATTGTTCTAGTTGAAAAACATAGCTGTATACAAAACAACTGCTTTACTTACCTACATAGAAAAGGACATGGAAGCTAGGGAACGTAGGGAACTAAATAGTGATATCTTGAAAAGTATCCAAATTACAGAGGAGGTGGTGCTGGATGTCTTAAAATGCATAAAGGTGCTGGAAGACTGGAGGGTGGCTAATGTGGTGCCATTATTTAAGAAAAGTGGTAAGGAAAATCCAGGGAGCTATAGACTGGTTAACCTGATGTCAGTGGTGAGTTGTTGGAGAGGATTCTGACGGAGAGGATTTACACGTTTTTGGAAAGGCAGGGACTGATGACGGACAGTCAACATGCTTTGTGCCTCGCTAACTTGATTGAGTTTTTTGAAGAAGTGATGAAGAAGATTGATGAAGTCAGAGCAGTGGACATTCTGTATGGACTCCAGTAAGGTGCTCGACATGGTTCTGCAAGGGAGACTGGTTAGCAAGGTTGGATCACATGGAATACTGGAAGAACTAGCCATTTAGATACAAAATTGGCTTGAAGGTAGGAGGCAGAGGTTGGTGGTGGAGGGTTGCATTTCGGACTGGAGACCTGTGACCAGCAGTGTGCTGCAAGGATTGGTGCTGGGTCCACTGCTTTTGTCATTTATGTAAGTGATTTGGATGTGAATATAGGAGGTATAGTTAGTAAGATTGCAGGTGACACCAAAATTGGTGATGTAGTGAACAGCAAAGAAAGAACCTCCGAGTACAACGGGACCTTGATTAAATTGGCAAATGGCCAAGGAGTGGCAGATGGAGTTTAATTTAGATAAATGTGAAGTGTTGCATTTTGGTAAAACAGATCAGAGCAGGACTTATTCACCTTAATGGTAAGGTCTTGGGGAGCGTTGCTGAACAAAGAGACCTTGGGGTACAAGTTCATATTTCCTTGAAAGCGGAGCCTCAGTGAAGAAGGCATTTGGTATGCTTGCCTTTATTGGTCAGTGCATTGAATATCGGAGTTGGGAGGTCATGATAAGGCTGTTCAGGACATTGGTTAGGCCATTTTTGGAATGTTGCATTCAATTCTGGTCTCCATGTTTTGGAAAGATGTTGTGAAAGTTGAAAGGGTTCAGAAAAGATTTACAAAGATGTTGCCTCGTTTGGAGAGTTTGAGCTACAGGGAGAGGCTGAATAGGCTGGGGCTGTTTTCCCTGGAGTGTTGGAGGATGAGGGGTGACCTTAGAGGTTTATTAAATCATGACGGGCATGGATAGGGTGAAGAGTTAAGGCCTTTTCCCCAGGATAGGGAGAGCACAAAACTAGAGGGCATAGGTTTAAGGTGAGAGGGGAAAGATTTAAGGGGCAACATTTTCATGCAGAGAGTAGTGCGTGTATGGAATGAGCTGCTGGAGCAGGTGGTGGAAGCTGGTACAATTAGAACATTCAAAAGGCGTCTGGATGGGTATATGAATAGGAAGGGTTTAGACGGATATGGGCTAAATGCTGGCAAATGGGATTAGATTTATATAGGATACCTGGTCACTATGGATGAGTTAGCCAGAAGGATCTGTTTCCGTGCTGTACATCTCTATGACTATAATATCCGTTGAGAAGTAATTATTCGTGGCTGTTATTTTAAGAGATTAGATGAGCTGGAATATTCTTGCTGTGAACTCATTCTTATCCATTTGTAAAGCAGGCTCTCACTTCCATGCTGCCACTAGTCGTGAGTATCAAACTGCTGCTTTAAGGAGAAACGGAATTTTTACTTGTAAATGTGGGGTGTGGAGGGTAAGTGATTCTGATTTGCCTAGCCCATAAAATTCAAAGTTACAGAATAACTTCAACACTTTTCTGAGGGGTCTATGGCATTCCACTTAAAAACAGCTGATAAGAATACTCCGTGTCCATGGTTATTTGAATTGATTGAATTACAATCAGGGTCCTATGTACATTATTTTTAGTAGTCTCATGGGCACATGAAAATAGGCACATGTTCCAACCTCAGATGTACCTAACATGGTGGCATAGAAAATTTTCTTGTGGTTATTGTCCTGTTTACACATGATGGATCTGTTCAAACTGAGTCCTGTTACAGTGACGTGCTCTTGACATTTTAGTTCACAGAATCCCTACAGTGTGGAAGCAGGCCATTTGGCCTATCGAGTCCACATCAACCCTCCAAAGAGCTTCCCAGCCAAACCAACCCCATACCCTATCCCCCATGCCCTGCATTCCCCATGGCTAACCCACCTACCATGCACAATATGAGCAATTTAGCATGGCCAAACCACCCAACCTGCACATCTCTGGACTGTGCGAGGAAACCAGAATACTTGGAGGAAACCCATGCAGACACAGGGACGATGTGCAAACTCCACGCAGACAGTCACCCGAGGGTGGAATCAATCCCAGGTCCCTGGCACTTGAGGCAGCAATGCTAACCACTGAGCCACCGTGCCAACCCACGCCCCATAGTTAATAATTAATTTTCCAAACATTGTGGCCTTGGTGGGGAGATATACTTTCTTCTAGTGCAAATTAGAAATTCCAATGATAGGATAATTGGGAGCAGTTTGCATCTGAAATTTTGAAATGCTCTTCAGATGAGCAGTTGGATAATTAATCTGTAGTAGATCTTCCAAAATATTCAGCACATCATTAGCATACAGAATTACTACTTCTAGCTAGAAAATCATTTAGCAAGTTAAAATGTTTTCTTTAGTTCCAATTCAAAAAGAAGTCATTCCTGACCCAAAACGTCAGCTTTCCTGTTCCTCTGATGCTGCCTGGCCTGCTGTGTTCCTCAAGCTCCACACTGTGTTATCTCATTTGTCTTTTCTTGCAATTATACAAGTTTAAAAGTTATAGATTAGCAATTCAGCTGCTTCCATTTTTAGGCCCCTCACTGCAGAACTCTTAACAGCCTGAGGTCAAATGGGGAGGATGGTGAGCATGCAATTTTTGACCTTGGACCTCATTATCATGTAACAAGTTTCATGGTCAGAGCCTCCTTAGGTTCATGTGTCAATATTCAGGCAAGTGTTTAGGTAAGGTCACAGGTCTGGAGGAAGAATGGCTGCACCTCAGAATCGTATGCTCAGCCATGATATTTTTATGTGACAAAGCAAACTCAATGGATAATATAGTCTACTCCTGCTCCTACTTATGTGTTTATATTTTTAAATGAATGTTTGGATGGTTGGGGAATGCGAAAGGAGCTTGTGAAGGTATATCACAGGTATCTGCTATATTGTTGGAATGTGATCAACGTTGACTAGAAGAACAAAGAGCACTGCAGTGGTCTACATTATTGTTGGTTAGGTCTCAAGTGCAGTTGGGTGAATGGGTGGCTTATGAGATCAGGAATGGTTCAAGACAAAAGGCTCATGAGGTCAGATGTCACAGGACCACAAGCAGCAGCAGCTAAGGTGAATTGTTTAGCACTGATTTTCCCACTGGTGCTGGGCACCTCAGGCACAAGCTGAAGTTGCAAGAGGGAGCAGAAACAAATGGTAGTTTCCTTATTTGAATGTATCGATGACCTGACTCCTGATTCTCTGAGCTGGGTAAAAGATTCCAGTTCTTTGGCTCTTCAGAAATGTTGTTTGGCAATGCCCACACTAGAACTTCACAGATGTGGCACAAGTGTCACTTTGAACACCAAACTGCAGACATGGCACCCAAAGCTCAGGCACCTCCAGAGCTATATTCTAATCTATCGTGTATTGGAAATACTACATTGATGATAGTGGGAGGAGTAAAATTTGTCAGCTCACTTCTTGAATATATGAACCGGTCATCATAGAGGAGCTGACTTTCATGTGAAGTTCTGACCCTGCCTCACATAGGATTTAGCAGCCCTTTGTCATGCTAGATTGAGACGTTAAACCAGTTGGAGAATAAAGAAAGGTTGCGTTTGCTGTAACTATGGAGTGAAGTCTTGAACATGACTCATTAAAATGTAACCATATAACAGAACTTAGTCCAAAACTTTGCAAGGTAAGACATTCATCAGGAAGCCTGAGAACAACGAACCAGGTTGCTCCTCAACGTTCTTCTGAAATATTCTCCGAACTGTTTAATCACAAATATTACGCGTGAGACAAATGACTATTACTTATTAAATATGAATGGTTTAAATATTTGCCTGATGTGGTAAGGCTGAAGACTTGTGTTCAAAAATTATGACAAGCGATAAAGTATTTCTGTAAATCACTGTGCAGTGGTGATACAACTTTCAGAAATATTATGTTTTTGAAAATTTATATTGAGAGATTATTTAAATTATAATGAAATACAGTGCGTCAGAGCTCTGTAGCATGATGAGCATATATATTTGCCCTCTGACAGGTAGTGCAACAATAAATTCATGGCACGATTAGAAGTCACAAACTGCCTGTTAATATTCCTTATCTAATTCAGTGGTGGACATCTGAACAACCCATCATTTCTTGGTATATGCATACACTCTCTGCAGTCGTCAGTGAAAGTGGCATCTGTGGTTGGCGTCAGGATCGGGATGTTGGGCTTCAGCTGCGGGTGATATGGTAGGCCCGAATCAGTACTCCTGGTGGACCAATGAGAATGGTGGAATGGTGGAATCGGTACTCCTGGTGGGTCAATGGGAATGGTGGAACTGGTACTCCTGGTGGATCAATGGGAATGGTGGAATGGTCAAATCGGTACTCCTGGTGGATCAATGGGAATGGTGGAATGGTGGAATCAATACTCCTGGTCCATCAATGGGAATGATGGAACCGGTATTCCTGGTGGATCAATGGGATGATGGTTGCAATAGCAGTGACATAGTAGGCCTGGTGTGGTGCTCCTGGAATGCAGCAGCGGCAGTGTTGGCCCAGAATAGGACTCCTGGAATGGACAGTGATGTAGGCTGTTAGCGGGCCTGGAGCCTGCTTTGGAAAACACCCCCAGATGTTGAGCAGATCACAAGAAGGGAAGAAGAACTGTGTCCTTAGTTATATTCTCGTTATACCTTAATATCTTCTGTAACTCAAAATGGGGCTGGAGCAAGGTGACATATTACACAGTTCACTGTATTTGTTAAATACAAGTGGCAAGAAACTATTCAATTCATTTGTGAAGTGCTTTATGCTCCTTTCCATTTCTATATTTGCATGACCAGTACTGTGCTGGCATGACGTAGGATTACATACAAATATGTGCTATTTAGGTAATTTGTTATGAACATAGAACATTGAACATAGAGTACAGCACAGTACAGGCCCTTCGGTCCATGATGTTGTGCCGACCTATTATCCTACTAAGATCAATCTATCCTCCATACGCCACATTTTACTATCCTCCATGTGCCTATCCAAGAGTCACTTAGAAATCTCTAAAGTATCTGACTCCACTACCACTGCCGGCAGCGCGTTCCACACGCCCACCACTCTGTGTAAAAAACCTACCTCTGACATCTCCCCTATACCTTCCTCCAATCACCTTAAAATTATGCCCTCTCGTAATAGTCATTTCCGCCCTGGGAAAAAGTCTCTGACTATCCACTGTATCTATGCCTCTCATCATCTTGTACACCTCTATCAAGTCACCTCTCATCCTTCTTTGCTCCAATGAAAAAAGCCCTAGCTCCCTCAACCTTTCCTCATAAGGCCTGCCCTCCAGTCCAGGCAGCATCCTGGTAAATCTCCTCTGCACCCTCTCTAAAGCTTCCACATCTTTCCTTTTAATGAGGTGACCAGAACTGAACACAATATCCCAAGTGTGGTCTAACCAGAGTTTTATAGAGCTGCAGCATGACCTCATGGCTCTTTTCCCCTGCCAATGAAAGCCAACACACCATACTCCTTCTTTACAACCCTATCAACTTGGGTCGCAACTTTGAGGGATCTATGGACGTGGACCCCAAGATCCCTCTGTTCCTCCACACTGCTGAGAATCCTGCCGTTAACCCTATATTCTGCATTCAAATTTGACCTTCCAAAATAAATCACTTCACATTTTTCTGGGTTGAATTCCATCTGCCACTTCTTTGCCTAGCTCTGCATCCTGTCCATGTCCCATTGCAACCAACAAAGCCCTCCACGCTGTCCACAACTCCACCAAACTTCATGTCATCGGCAAACTTACTAACCCACCCTTCCACTTCCTCATCCAAGTCAATTTATTAAGATCACAAAGAGCAGAGGTCCCAGAACAGATCCCCGCAGAACACCACTGGTCACTGAGCTCCAGGCTGAGAACTTTCCATCTACTACCACCCTCAGTCTTCTATTGGACAGCCAGTTTTGTATCCAGACAGCCAAATTTCCATGAATTCCATGCATCCTTACTTGCTGAATGAGCCTACCATGTGGAACCTTATCACATGTCTTGCTAAAATCCATATACACCACATCCACTGCTCCACCTCCATCAATGTGTTTTGTCACATCCTCAAAGAATTCAGTAAAGCTTGAGGCATGACCTGCCCCTCTCAAAGCCATGCTGACTATTTCTAATCAAACTGTGCTTTTCCAAATAATCATAAATACTATCTCTCAGAATCCTCTCCAATAATTTGCCCACCACAGAAGTAAGACTGACCAGTCTGTAATTTCCAGGATTATCCCTATTCCCTTTCTTGAGCAAGGGAATGACATTTGCCACCCTCCAATGTTCCAGTACTAGAGTGGACAGTGAGGACACAAACATCATTGCCCAAGGGGCAGCAGTCTCTTCCCTTGCGTCCTGTAGAAACCTTGGGTATATCCTGTCTGGCCCAGGGGACTTATCTATCCTCATGTTTTTCAAAATTTCTAGCACATGCTCCTTCCTAACATCAACCTGTTCGAGCATGTCCGCCTGTTTCATGCTGTCCTCACAAACGTCAAGGTCCCTCTCCCTGGTGGACACCGAAGCAAAGTATTCATTAAGGACCTCCCCTACCTCCTCTGACTCCATGCTGAAATTCCCTCCACTATCCCTGATTGGCCCTACCCTCACTATGGCCATCCTCTTGTTCTTCACGTAAGCATACAACACCTTGGGGTTTTCCTTGATCCTACCTGCCAATGTTTTCTCATACCCCCTTCTAGCTCTCAAGTCCATTTTTCAGTTCCTTCCTGACTACCTTGTAGACCTCTGGAGCCCTGTCCAATCCTTGCTTCCTCAACCTTAAGTAAGCTTCCTTCTTCCTCTCGACTAGGTATTCCACATATCTTGTCATCCAAGGTTCCTTCACCTTACCATCCTTTCCTTGCCTCAGAAGGACAAACCTATCCAGTACTTGTAACAAGTGCTCCCTAAACAACCTCCACATTTCTGTTTTGCATTTCCCGGAGAACATCTGATCCCAATTGGTGCTCCGTAGCTCTTGCCTAATAGCATTGTAATTCCCCCTCCTCCAATTAAATACTTTCCCATACCGCCTGCTCCTATCCCTCTCCATGACTATAGTAAAGGTCAGGGAGTTGTGATCACTATCTTCTCTCCATTTGCAATTTTATGTGTGGTTTTTCCTTTTCATTGTCTACTGGAACCTTTAAGAACACCATAGTGGACAGAGAAGGAAAGCAAGTAGCTTGTCAGTATTCCTGTCAAATTGATTGCTTGGTCACATGTGAAAGGGACCTGTGTTCACTCCTTTTTCCTATGCGCCCCCCCCCCCCCTAAAAGAGGTCCCCAGTTTTTGCTCTAATCTCTCCTTGAAGGCATAGTTGAGATTAGAAATTGTTATAGTGCATGAGATGTGGGGAGGAAATGTCCTTCCATTGTACAGTACACCCTATGGAAGTGCCATGAAGTGTTTTGAATTTGTGTAATAAGTAATGATATCATTACTTATTTTAAATGCTTTGATTTCCACAGGTTCCAATTCACACTCGCACAGGAAGCTTGGGCGGTGGGGGAATAGATACAGCATCGGTCTTTGTAAATGAGGCAGCACTCCAATATTCACCAAACAATTACCAAAGAGCAAACAGTGCACAGACAGTTTCTGAACCTCATAAAATGGAGAGCACCTTGAACTCTAGTGTAAGGATTAATGAAAACTTGAAACATGAAGTTCCTGTTCAGCTTCTCAGTGCAACCAATCAGCTTCTGAAACCTACAGGCATCCAACAACAGATACCAACAAAATTGGCAAGTTTCTCCAAAGGAAACAGGGAAAAAATCAAAGGTAAATGAATATAATTTTGCAATTGTTCACACTTTCCATCCATTTAACTTTACAGTTTTCGAATAAAACTTAGTCAACATTTTTAACAAGAGAAAAGTTATAACAATGTAATGACAGGATTCCAAATATTGGATAGTCGCAGTTCCCTTGCCTATCTCCCACCTCTCCATGCTCTACTGGCTACAGAATTGAAATTGTAACACATGTGACACCAATAAGAAAGGTATCTATTTGCTTATCAACCTGCTGTGTGTAATTGAGCTGCTGTGTTTGCCTGCATTACAAGAGTGAATATATTTTAAATTAATTCATTGGCTGTGGAGGGTTTTGTGACATGCTGAAGATGTGAAAGATGCTGTAACAATGCATGTTTTCTTTGTTAATATTTTTCTTGTATTATTATACTTCTGATAGTTTTGCATTATATTCCCTTTATAACCAAGGAGAAAACACCTTTTCAGGCTCTTCTGAAGTAGACATACTGGCCTCAACATCAGTTGTATTGCCCTCTCCACAGATTCTGCCAGACTTGCTGGGTTTCTCCAGGATTTTGTTTTTATTTCATAATTCCACATCTGCAGTATTTGGTTTTGTTTAATATATCCTACATTGTTTATCAGAAATTTGCACATATCAGAATGAATAGGTTGCTGCACTTCCCATGTTATTTGATAATGCTGCTCGACAATCATCAGAAGTTGCCTCCATTTGAGATTGTTGATTTCGGTCAGTTTATATTGAAGTGGGAAAGAATGAACAAATTTGTATATATGCAGAAATATTCACACCTTATGTATACCTCAAGTATTTTAAAGCTTATAACTTACTTTTGAAGCATAGGGCTAGATTTTTATGCCTTTGTTCATGCCAGAACAGAAGAACAGCTTTACAAATGACAAGCAGGAGCCAGCTCCAGGATTCCCTCCCTTACCCTCATCTCTAGCCGATTTTTGCTGGTGGAGGATAAGTCTGCAGATAATGGATCTGCATAGAGCATTCCCATTCTTGTCAGTGTGAATTTGACAGTGTAGATGTTTCAGACCCTTCACAGTTTTGGAGTCAACATAGCTTTTGCAGGAGATGTGGTTCACAGCTCTTTCAGGAAGTTCTAAATCATGAGAAATTGTAGTCTGGAGTTGGAAACTTTTTTGACAGGTGAGTTTAAGAGGAATTGAGATTTTTTTTAATACCTGTTTAAGGGTTATCTGTCTTTAAGTATATTTTGAATACAATGATTGATCATGGGGCTGTATCCGAAAAAGCAAGAGATCATTAAATTGACCAGCACATTCTGTAAGGGTTCAGATGCATTTCAGTCCTTTTTTACATTGGTTAAAGTTCTCCTTTGCATTCTACAATATGGAGAATTAGATGTAAATGCCTGTAGGGAACACCATGGTTTAATGTTCACAACAAATTGATCTTTGCTGAACCTTGGAAGCAGTATTCCATTATTGAATCCCTACAGTGTAGAAAGAGGCCATTTTGTCCATTTGAATCTGCACTGACCCTCTGAAGAACATCCCACCCAGACCCACCTGTAACCCCATATTTACCATGGCTAATCCACCTAGCCTGCACATCCCTGGACGCTACGGGACCACGTAGCATGGCCAATCCATCTAATCTACACATCTTTGGATTGTTGGGGGGAATCCCAAGCATGTGGTGGAAACCCACACAAACCCAGAGAGAATATGCAAAGTCCACACAGACATTCACCCAAAGTTGGAATCGACCCTAGCACTGTGAGACAGCAGTGCTAACCAGTGTGCCACTCTGCCACCCGGAGACTAGGTATCCAACTCATAAGCCATATAATAACATTGGCAAACCTTTGAAATGCTCATCAAATTTTAAAAAAAGGCATTTAACATTTCCTTTGAAAAATGTTGCATTCTTACAATTTCATGAATCTGTCAATCAAACATATCCAGTGAATGTCCCTTTGAAGAAACATTTCATCTACTTAGCATCTCCTAACCATGCCAAAATAAACACACAACCATTGAAAAACCACTTCAAAAAATGTAGTTGAACAAAGTCACATTTTTTTCCACACGAAGTTGTTTTTGTTTTGTAGTCGCCAGAACATTTGCAAGAATTCCTGTGACTTTGCTGATGAGTGCAAGAAGAAAAGCTTCAATAAATTGTGTCCTTTCTTTAGCAGTACTAAAGAAGCAGTTACTACAATCTCATAGGACTGTTAATCTCTTTGCAGACCCCACTACCAAAGACTTTTTCCCTCCCCACCCTTATCTGCTTTCTGGAGCGACCGCTCTCTCCATGACTCCCTTGTGCGCTCCACACTCCCCACCAGCCCCACCACCCCCGGCACTTTTCCCTGCAACCTCAGGAAGTGCTACACCTGCCCCTACACCTCCCCGCTTACCCCCATCCCAGGCCCCAAGAAGACCTTCCACATCAAACAGATGTTCACCTGCACATCTGCTAATGTGGTATACTGTATCTGCTGTTCCCGATTGTGGCCTTCTCTACATCAGGAAAATCACGCGGAGGCTTGGGCACTGCTTTGTGGAACACATACGCTCAGTTCGCGACAAACGTCTGCACCTACCAGTTGCGAACCATTTCAACTCCCCCTCCCACTCCTTGGAGGACATGTCTATCCTGGGCCTCCTGCAGTGCCACAATGATGCCACCCGAAGGTTGCAGGAACAGCATCTCCTATTTCGCTTGGGAACCCTGCAGCCCAATGGTATCAATGTGGACTTCACAAGCTTCAAAATCTCCCCTCCCCCGACCGCATCCTGAAACCCAGCTCGTCCCCGCCTCCCTAACCTGTCCTTCCTCCCACCTATCCACTCCTCCCACCTCAAGCCCCACCCCCATCTCCTACATACCAGTCTCATCCCGCCTCCTTGACCTGTCCGTCCTCCCTGGACTGACCTATCTCCCTAACTCCCCACCTACACTCACCTTTACTGGCTCCAACCCTGCCCCTTTGACCTGTCTGTCTCCTCTCCACCAATCTTCTCCTTTATCCATCTTCTGTCCGCCTCCCCATCTCTCCCTATTTATTTCAGAATCCTCTTCCCCTCCTCCATTTCTGAAGAAGGGTCTAGACCCGAAATGTCCGCTTTCCTGCTCCTCTGATGCTGCTTGGCCTGCTGTGTTCATCCAGCTCTACACCTTGTTATATCAGTTCTTTTTCTAGCTGTGTACTCAACAGCCAACTGGATCAAGTCCATTAGTCTTTCTTGAAGCTCTGAAAAGCATTTATATTGTGGCTGGCTGAATAAAGGTCTGATTATTTGTTCAACTTGTGTCAGTTCATACAGTTGTCAGATACTCAGTGCTGCTAGCTTACTGTCATAATGCTTTCTCACTTAGAACCTAGTTATATGTTCATGGCATTCATGTCTTGCATTGCCCTACCTCAAGCAGAGGCAAAGACTTTCAGTATTGCTCAATTGAGTGCAGTCATACAGATCATGTCAGAGGGAGCACAGCTGGCATCCCCCTGGTGCAAGGTGCCATGGACTGCACACATGACATTGAGAGGGTCAAGGCACAACACTGCAGAATTGATCAACAGGAAGGAGTTCCTTTTCACTCATATTCAAGTGATCTTTGATCACCATTAATGTTTCCTGGAGGTGTGTCCCTGCTACCCTGGCAGTGAAGTAGCAGTAGTGGAGTCTTCCTTCTCTTGTAAATGAGCTTGGTTAGACACACCTGGACTAGTTTGTGCAGTTTTGATTTCCTTATCTCAGGAAAGATATTACCATAGACATAGGTCAACGAAAGTTGACCGGACTTGTTCCCAGGATGACCGGGTTGTCCAATGAAGAGAGATTTGGGCAAACTGGACCTGTATTCTTCAGAGTTTTGAAGAATGATAGGTGATTTCATTGAAACCTACAAAATACTTAAAGGGAAGACTTACTTGCAGTCAAGATGTTCCATTGTTTGAGGAGTCGAGAATGAGGCCCACAGTTGAAAATTAAGGGAATGCCACTTAGGTCTGAGATTAGGAAAAATGTTTTATTACACAGAAGGTTGTGAACTTTGGAATTTGCTGCTTCAGAGGACTGTAGAAACTCGTACTGTAGAGTATGTTTAAGGTAGAGATTGATCAGCTTCTGATCAACCATTAACCATGAATGCATTGAATGGTTGGGCAGGCCTCCAATGGGCTGAATGGCCCACTCCTCAATTTTAAGTTTGAACATAGGAACAGAAGATATGCAGAGACTTGCAATAAGTGTCTGTGATTTCAATGAGTTTAACAAGACTCATCTTTAAAGTCTACAGAGAATGAATGTAGATGGAGAATTACCATCAAATTTGATTGGGGAACATGTTCATCAATTAGTTGGGCATAGATTTTGATTTTTCATAGTAGTGTCAGATAAGTTACAGTGAATCAGAAGCCTGTGTACAACTCTCCCAATTTTTATCTGTGTTAAAATCATAATCTTATTTATATACCATATATTTGATTGTTCAATTTGTTGTGTAAAATGCCAGCCAGATGGAATGCATACAAAGTAATCCAGCTAAGAATAGTATATCACATAGTGGATAAAAACATATGCATTTATTATATTCTGTATTTTGCAGAAAAGGTAATAACAATTTACTTAACTGTCATATAAGGGCATTATTCTCATGAAAGTACTTGCCAGTCTTTTTGTTTTGTATTGAGAAAAGAAATGGAACTGTTAGTTTTGATATTTCCTTGAAATGCTCCAGCTAGTTGTTAACTGGTTGGGTAAGCCACAGATAAAACCATTGGAAATCTTCCAGAATAAACTGCTGCCAAGATATTTCTACAAGAACATGGGCAAGTCTTTGATGGTCTGTCAACCACCTGGGAGCAAATGGCTTTGTTTATGTATTCTCTACATATTTACAAACTCCTAAGGATCAAACACAAGATCTGAATGCAGGAGAGAATAGCAGTTTTGGTAACTGCTTAAAAGCTGTGGAAGGCTTCAGTATTTGACCTGTTGGAGTTGAGTGCACCACGTCTAGGGATTCCATAAATGCAGGGATATTTCACAGAGGTCAATTGTGACATGATTCATCTCTCAGCTTGTTTTGACAGCTTGAATTTTAACCCTTTGACCACCAACACTGGTTGAAAATCCTAAAATTTTTGGACTTTTTTGTTATTTTTTCAGTTAATAGCCACTTTGTTTTTGAAAACAAAAATTGCTGAAAATCAGAGCGGGTCAGGTAGAATCAATGGAGAGAGAGCAAGCTAACGTTTTGAGTCCCAATGACTCTTCATCAGAGCTGACGTGAAGTGTGGAGGGGGCAGCATTTATGCAATGGTGGGGGTGGAGTGCCTGGGGAGAAAGGGCATTGATTGTGCAGGTTAAGCAATTGCAATGTCAGAGTGGCAGAACAATGATGTGTCTAACATTTTTATTGTTGTTTAATTGCTGAAACTATTACAGTAGTTTTAACGTAGTAATATTCCCAGTTATACTGAAAGTTTTTAAATATAACATATCTATCTTCACCTTTTTTTTATTTTTTTTTCCATAAATACTGCTTTAACTTTTGTTATATAAAATAATGTAATAATACTAGTCTGCACTGCTTCTCATTTTTTCTTATCCTCTCTGCTTCATACTTTGTTTCTTCCATACTCTGCTCTAGCTTGTTTAATGAAAAATCATGAGGGAAAGCAAATGCTTGATTTAATTATGTAGTGGTTGTGTGGAGTAGTTAGAAATTAAACCAGGATACTTGAATTGCTCATATCCGACAGCAACTATGGAGAGAGCAATGGGTGGAATTTTTCCTTTATAAAAAGAGTGGGGCAGCAACTGACTTACCACCTCCACCAGTCCGATAATGCACCATATTGGCTGTCAAACAGTTTGTTAAGCACTCTATCACAGGGCTCAACAGTCTACTCCTCAAGAATCCAGTAACAGGAAGGTTCTTTTTACCTTCTCACCGTGTGGTGGTCATGGAGGGGTGGAGGGAGGGAGTGCAGTACAGAGGGTGGCTTTCAGAGGCCACTGCCTTGCCTGCTATCTGTGCTTGCAATTGCCCTGAGATTGGGGCAACTGAAGTGTCGACTTCTCCCAACTCAGTAGGCGGGTTACCATATTCCCTGTCAGGGAAACTAGCCACTTTTCCCATCCATTGAGAAAGCAGGTGACCAGCGAGTTGGCAAATTGAGGCCTTTGTTTAAGAGCAGTCGTTGCTAACTAATTGGGAAAGTCACTGATGGATATTTTATTCGGCCCTTACACCGAGGTTGTGCAAAGTGGTTGAATTTTTCCCTCAGGTAAACTGGTCACTTATTTCTCCTCTCGCCACCTTCACAGAGCAGAACAACATGTCCTGGAGTTAATGTTTCAGGTCAATGAAATCAACCTTACAGATACTGCCAGACCTGATGTGTGTTTCTAGCAATTTTTTTGTTTATTTCAGCTTTACAGCATCTGTAATTCTTTTTACTGAGTCTTATCATCAGGCTGCTAACTGAAGTGATGTTTATGCAATTATAAAATACTCATGTCTTTATCTGCCTTCTCAGGAAAGCAAGTTCCTATTGTTTTTAAATGCTTTAATGCAATATTCAAATACATTTCTGTGGTACCCAGTTATTATTCTATTTTGGCAAAGTTTTTATTTATGTGAGAATTAAGAAGGACTGTGCTCTCATCATTTGAATGTAGTTCAGTCTATGATTTAAAAGCCTGCTTCCTCCTGTCTTTTGTGCCAGACCTATAACAAGGGGACCTTCTGTCATTTTCTGCATATATGTTTCGATATGTTGTACCAATTAGATAATTTGAGTTGTCATCTGCTTTAAAATATCTAAAGTATGAAATGAGAACAGGGTATAGCCCATGCCTGTGGCAAAGTTCACTTGTTTCACAACACAATTATACAGAGGATGATTTTTTTTTTAAAAAATGATTACTAATTAACTACTTTGCAGAAATGAACAATATTTAAACCATGAGGAAACTTATACTTAAAATAGGTAATTTCTGATTGTACACAGCTGTTACCAGCATTCACACAAGGTGGACTCAAGCCATTGGAATGCTTTGTGATAAAACTTGGCCTTCCTACTGTCAGATGGTTGTCATCAATATTTTGATCGCATAATGTCATACTTAACAGATACTTCCTGAAAAACATACTAATTTACCATGACTGGGTAGAAAAGACTTGTTAGTTGGTGTCAAGTAAATAAAGATGCATTGATGCAGTTTATAACATTTAAGTCCTGGAATTCAGAACAAACCATGCCTCCTTCTGCAGGCACAAAATGGGCTTCAAAGACGTCCTGAAATCCTTTCAGAAAAATAACCAGTATCGGGCCTGGCATGTGGAATTAACATAAACATGCAACTTTACAGTATTTGTTAGGGTTCCTATGTAGGGGTCCAGGATGGATGGCTATACCTAGCATTAAGCTGACTGCATATGTAAATTGAAGATCGAGTGCCTGCTTTTGGTCTCTTTGCAAAATGTGCTGCACTCAGTTCCTCTAAGCATTCAACAACCAAACCAATACACTTGAAGGCACTGTTGATGTAATGAGTTACCATCGGCTGCATTGGATTATTTTAACATTGTTCTGAATTTTATCAAATGTTGGCTAAGTGTCAGTTTTGGGAGGTTTCATGGATGTTTTCCTTCCACAACCTCTAGCACACTATCTCATGCAATTCTCCTCTGCTCACCTTTATTATGATTGCGCTACAGTGTAGAGACTGTACCAAGGTCAGCCAGGTGGACATCATGGAATATGAGTTCCCTGATTGGGGCTGTTAGTGTGGTCTAATCAGGGAGTCTTGGCTGACAGATAACCAGGAGTGGTACAGATTCTGTTCACTCAGCTGGCTGTGAGGAAGTTGGATCAGTGTCAAGGACTTTTCATGTGTAAATAAAGGGTGACTTGGTGATGGGATACCAGCCTATGTGGAGTTATTTCACACACACTTATGGCACAGCCCCCACACACCAGTGGCAGAAGTGCTCACCACTGCCAGAGCCTTCTGGGGTTGCCACTGCCAGTGTCATATATAAAGCTGAGCTGTGCAGTAAGTCAATTGCTGCCAGCCTCAACTAGCCCTTCACAGTACACATAGTGGGAGAAAAATGAGAAAGAAAAGTTTCAAAGAGCATAGAGTTGCATGGGTGCCACCTGATGACAAATAGACACTCGCAGACATGAATGTGTAGCTACTTTACATCACCAGTCTGATCGACAGGTCATTGTAACTGCAGTTACAAGAATCAAAGCTACACAGGTTACACATCTTCAGCGCTACACCATATTAGTACCCTATCTAAGGGAGTGCTACTCTTCGCTTAATGCCCAACATAGTACAGCATCTTGTCTGTTCAATGTAAATGAATCACATGTTGGAGGCCTTCGAAGAGTTGCAAATGTTAACTTTTAAAGAGCAACAGGAAAAGCAAAGAAAAGATGTGAGCGTCGCTGACTGGGCTAACACTTATTACCTATCCCTAGTTACCCTTCTGAAAGTGATGGTGAACTGCCTTCTTGAACCACTGCAATCTATTCAGTGTAGGTACACCCACAATGCTCACCCTTGGGCAGGGTGTTACAGCATTTGACCCAGCAACACTGAAGTAAATGTGTATCTCTGCTAGTCAGGATGGTGAGTGACTTGAAGGGGAGATCAGAGGTGGTGATATTCCCTTGTAGCTGCTCCTGTTGTCCTTCTAGATGGTACTGATTGTGGGTTTGGGACATGCTGTCTGAGGAGTGTTGGTAAATTTCTGGGTGGCCAGGCTTTGTGAGTCAGGAAGTGAGTTACTTGCAACAAGATTCCTAGCCTTTGACCTTTTCTTGTAGCCATAATACTTACATAACTAGTGCACTTCAGTTTTTGGGCAATGGTAACCTCCAAAATGTTGATGATGGAGGATTCAGTGATGGTGATGCAATTGAATGTCAAGGAGCACTAGTTAGATTTTCTCTTGTTGAGAATGGTCATTGCCTGACACTTTTGTCCACATTGTCCAGGTCTTGCAGCATTTGGACATGGACTGCTTTGATATCTGAGGTTGCAAATGGTGTTGTGTGGTCAATTCATGGAAGTCCCCACTTCTGACCTTATGATGCAGGGAAGGTGAAGCAGCTGAAGATGTTTGTCTCTGAGTAATTATTCTTGAGTTATCCAGACCTTAAAATTAAGCAGGAGCATGAGAGTTCTGAAGGAAATGGGCATCGTGGCAGCTTCCAGAGTACCTGCTGCAGACTTCTAAAATATGGTGCTGATCATAAATAATTTAAACATTGATGGAGTAGAGCTATTTCCTGTCGATGAAGTCATCCTTTTTGATATGACTCTCTCCGTACAATGAGTATCATCTTTAGCACCATGCATGTGGGGAGACCAGCTATGTTGGAAAATTGTCCAGGCCGCAGTACTAACCTTACAGCAAACAAACTGAAGCCGTGTGATCTGTCTTAAATTGCATTGGTAACAGCCTTGATACATTTGTGAGTTGAGGACTGAGAGGTCCACACAGTTTCCTACTGGATACTTGGAAGCTGCCAGTTGCATAAATATTTAGTGAGCCGGGACCTTGATGACCACTGAAATAGGATAGTCATCTTTCCCTTCAGTTTGCAATTCTGTTTCAGTAAATGCCACATTTCTGTGACAGTATCCCAGAACACCCTCAGTCTCCTGTGACAGTGCAGCTTGCTCATCTGGAGAATTGACCTCAAAAACAATCAGCTCTGGGCCTTTTGTACCAGTTCCAAATCCTGAGGGACCGTTCAGCTGTGACTTTGGAAGTCCACACATGGAGGATGTTAGGCAGCTGTTCAATGTTGCTGCCCTGAACTTGCTGACATATTTGTTCCTCTTCAGTTTCTCTGCATCTGTAACCAGAGTGATGATAATCCATTATGGATTCATTTGTATCATTTCAAAGGAACCTGTTTAGGGAATATCAGAAACAGAACAGGTCCTTTTGTTATATAAGCAGTCAGCATTTGCTTGACTCGTAAATGATCGTTAAGCATTGTCCTCAATAGAGTGGGACATGGAGGACTCTGGCAAGTAGGGCCATGGAATGCCTGTGTATAGGCTTTGACATAATGGGCCTTATTCTAATGTTTGTAGCACAAGCAAATACAGCAGAACGTTGTAAATGGCATAGGACTAATGAAACCTTGTTATCCCCTGCAACCCCATCACTCAAAGTTAGCTTTGCATTTAAGAGCATATTGGCAAATGCATATAGTTCAGGTTGAGGAAATCAGCTTTGTATCCTTGTGCAGACTGAGACGTTGGATTATCTTTGTGAATTGTGGCTCATAAGTGCCACTTCTGATTACATCTACTTCATAGAGATGACTATGGTCCATTTGTAATGACCACTTATAATGAGATGGTCAAGATTACTTCTGGTCAGAATTTGTATCTGTGTGTAATTGGGGATTGCATCAATTTCACATGCAGAATTCTTTGATTACAGATATTTTTAACCTTTGCAAAGTGCCTGATTAATCCAATTGCTGCATAAAGAGTTTTGTATTGCTCACAAACTGAGCCTCTGTAGTCGGGCAGATTGCTCGTGCATTATGGAGCATAACAATTCTCCATCACTTCATTTTCTTTCTTCAAGATAAATCATCATCAACATTTACCAGTGAGTACGTGTTTAGATGTTGCAGAGTTGTGTGTTGGACTTCAGATGAGGTGGTTCTACATGGCCTGGAGCATATGTTGTTATGTATAATACTAATATTGTAGTTTTTCAAACAGGAGAACTAATTATACTTGTAGTAGTTAAAAAAAAGTTTTCATCATTCCTGTCGGCTTTTATGGTTGTTTTTTAACTTCACTAGGTCTTGATCTGAGGTATTAGTGATTACTGTTATCATAATTAAAGTCAAATTCCCAAACCTGTCAACAAGCAACAATCTTATTTAATTATTAAGTGCCAGCAATTAATATTATTTGGATCACAACTCTTGAATGTAGACCAGAACTATTAAATTGAATGTTCACGGTTTCAGTAAAGCACCAATTTTATTGACTTATTGATGGTGTTGATATCTTTAAAGTGCATTCTAAAAACAGTTAATTCATAATTCAATGGCCTGTGATGGCTGGTGTTGTTTAATCTGAGTTGGGGAATAGCAAACATACTGAGCATGAATTTCCTGTTGCTGCTCATGCTGCAATAAAATTGGGGGGGAAAGTTCTATTGAGATCATAGTCACAGATTCAGACAATATTATGGAGTGGGAGAAGTCCCAAAGATTTTCATGTCCCCATCCTACATCCCCCACTCCTTGCCCCACATCACTGAACACAGGCAAAGAACGTGATCAAATTACAGTATATTGTGGCCTCACCATCACCCCCACCATCATCATCATCATGTGTGCTCTTCAAGAATGTAAGCTCGTTGCAGTATTTCCATATCTTTCTATCCTGTGCTATTCTTTTTATTTCCCAGTAATTACTGTCAATTTTCAAACCATCCATTTGATATTTTCTTATTTCCCCTACTCCCTTGAAATCTTTCCTCCATAGGACTCTTAGAAGTCAATTTCCTCTTTAAATGTAGTGGCAAGGTGGCACAGTGGTTTCCTTCCAGAGTCCAAAGATGTGCAGGTTGGGTGGATTGGCTGTGCTAAACTGCTCCATACATTCAGGTTAGCCAAGATAAAATACAGGGTTACAGGGATAGGATGGCAGTGCTGAGCCTGGCTGGGATGTTCTGCGGAGAGTTGTTGCAGACTCAATGGGCCAAATGGCATCTTTTCTCACTGTAGGGATTCTACGATTCTATACCAGGGGAACATGATTAGACCCTTCTCATGCTTCTACGAATCTGTGTGCATATCCAGATTCTGTTCCTTATTATATTAATTTTTTTTTCATCCTCTTAAACCACTTCATCATTCATTACTTTTCCGGTCCTTTCCATTACCAATCCCCCCTCCCCATAAAAAACAGTGAGAGCAATAGTGAAAGTGGATTGTATTGTGAGGGGAACGTACAAATGTTGTTATAGCCGCAAATGTGTCTCCAGGATGGTAAGTTGACTCCCTGGCGCCAATGTCAAGGATATCTGCAGGATATGCAGGACAATCCCACCTTATTTGAATTGTACTATAGACTCCCTGAATAGTCAGCGGGAAATTAAGAAAGAAATTTGTAAGGAGATCTCAGTTATCTGTAAGAATAATAGGATGGTTATGATAGGGGATTTTAACTTTCCAAACATAAACTGGAACTGCCATAGTGTTAGGACCTTGGATGGAGAGAAATTTATTAAGTGTGTACAAGAAGATTTTCTGATTCACTATGTGGATGTACCTACTAGGGAAGGTGCAAAACCTGACCTACTCTGGGAAATAAGGCAGGGCAGGTGACTGAGGTGTCAGTGGGGGTGCACTTTGGGGCAGTGACCATAATTCTATTAGTTTTAAAATAATGATGGAAAAGGATAGACCCGATCTAAAAGTTAAAGTTCTAAATAGGAAGAAGGCCAATTTTGAAGGTATTAGGCAAGAACTTTCAAAAGTTGATTGGAGATGGATGTTTGCAGGTAAAGGGACGGCTGGAAAATGGGAAGCCTTCAGAAATGAGATAATGAGAGTGCAGAGGCAGTATTTTCCTTTTAGGATGAAGGGCAAGGCTGCTAATTGGAGAGAATGCTGGATGACTAGAGAAATTGAAGTTTTGATCAAGAATAAGAAGGAAGCATACATCAGGTATGGACAGCAAGGATCGAGTGAATCCCTAGAAGAGTATAAAGACAGTAGGAGAATACTTAAGGGAGAAATCAACAGTGGAAAAAATGGGACATAAGATAGCTTTGGTAAACAGGGTTAAAGAGAATCCAGAGGGTTTCTACAGTTACATGAGGACAAAAGAGTTACTATGGAGAGAATAGTGCCCCTTAAAGATCAGCAAGGTTGTTTACGTGTGGAACCACAGGAGATGGGGGAGATACTAAACAATTATTTTGCATCAGTGTTTACTGTGGAGGAGGATATGGAAGCTAGAGCATGTAGGAAAATAAATAGCGACATCTTGAAAAATGTCGACATGGGCAAAGAAGTGGCAGATGGAATTCAACCCAGAAAAGTGTGAAATGATTCATTTTGGAAGGTCGAATTTGAGTGCAGAATACAGAGTTAAAGGCAGGATTCTCAGCAGTGTGGAGGAACAGTGGGATCTTGGGGTCCATGTCCACGTACCAAGTTGGTAGGGTTGTAAAGAAGGCGTATGGTGTGTTGGCTTTCATTGGCAGGAGAATCGAGTTTAAGAGCCATGAGGTCCAGCTGCAGCTCTATAAAACTCTGGTTAGACCACACTTAGAATATTGTGTTCAGTTCTGGTCACCTCATTAAAGGAAAGATGTGGAAGCTTTAGAGAGGGTGCAGAGGAGATTTACCAGGATGCTGCCTGGACTGGAGGGCAGGCCTTATGAGGAAAGGTTGAGGGAGCTAGGGCTTTTTTCATTGGAGCGAAGAAGGATGAGAGGTGACTTGATAGAGGTGTACAAGATGATGAGAGGCATAGATACAGTGGATAGTCAGTGACTTTTTCCCAGGGCGGAAATGACTATTACAAGGGGACATAATTTTAAGGTGATTGGAGGAAGGTATAGGGGTGATGTCAGAGGTAGGTTTTTTACAGAGTGGTGGGCGTGTGGAATGCGCTGCCGGCAGTGGTAGTGGAGTCAGATACTTTAGAGATTTTTATGCGACTCCTGGATAGGCACATGGAGGATAGTAGAGTGTAGCGTATGCAGGATAGATTGATCTTAGTAGGGTAATAAGTCGGCACAACATCGTGGGCAGAAGGGCCTGTACTGTTCTATGTTCTATGACAGAGGACGAGGTGCTCAATGTCTTAAAATGCATAAAGGTGGATAAATGCCCAGGACCTGATCACGTATAAGCTAGCGAGGTGATTGCTGGGCCTTTTGCTGAGATATTTGTATCATCAGTAATCACAGGTGAGGTGCTGGAAGATTGGATGTTGGCTACCATGGTGCTATTATTTAAGAAAAGAGGGAAGGAAAAGCCAAGGAATGATAGACCAGTGAGTCTGACATCGGTGATGGGTAGTTTGTTGGAGGGAATCCTGAGGGACAGGATTTACATGTATTTGGAAAGGCAGGACTGATTAGGGATAGTCAGCATGGCTTTGTGCATGGGAAATCGTGTCTCACTGACTTGATTGAGTTTTTTGATGAAGTAACAAAGAGGATTGATGAGGGCAGAGCGGTAGATGTGATATATATAGACTTCAGTAAGGTGTTCGACAGGACATCTCATAGTAGACTGGCTAACAAGGTTAGATCACATGGAATACAGGGAGAATTAGATATTTGGATACAGAACTGTCTCAAAGGTAGGAGACAGAGAGGGTGGTGGTGGAGGGTTGCTTTTCAGACTGGAGGCCTGTGACCAGTGCTATGCCACAAAATTCGCTGCTGGGTCCACTGCCTTTTGTCATTTATATAAATGATTTGGCGTGAACACAGGAGGTATGGCCTGTAAGTTTGCAGATCACACCAAAACTGGAGATGCAGTGGACAACGAAGAAGGTTACCTCGGAGTACAACAGGATCTTGATCAGATGGAGTTTACTTTAGACAAATGTGAGGTGCTGCATTTTGGAAAGGCAAATCAGGGCAGGATTTATACACTTAATGGTAAGGTCCTTGGGAGTGTTGCTGAAAAAAGAGACCTTGGAGCACAGGTTCATAGTTCCTTGAAGGTGGACTCCTGGGTAGACGTTTGGTCTGCTTGCCTTTTTGGTCAGTGCATTGAGTATAGAAGCTGGGAGGTCATGTTGCAGCTGTACAGGACATTGGTTAGGCCACTTTTGGAATACTGCGTGCAGTTCTGGTCTCCCTCCTATTGGAAGGATGTTATGAAACTTCAAAGGGTTCAGAAAAGATTTACAAGGATGTTGCCAGGATTGGAGGGTTTGAGCTATAGGGAGAGTTTGAATAGGCTGGGGCTATTTTCCCTGGAACATCGGAAGCTGAGGGGTGACCTTAGAGGTTTTTAAAATAATGAAGGGCATGGATATGGTGAATAGACAAGGCCTTTTCCCCAGGTTGGCGGAGTCCAAAACTAGAGGGCATAGGTTTACCGTGAGAGAGGAATGATTTAAAAAGGACCTAAGGGGAAATTTTTTCATGCAGACTGTGGTGCATGTATGGAAATGAGGTGCCAGAGGAAGTGATGGATGCTAATAAAATTTTAACATTTAAAAGGCATCTGGATGGTTATATGAATAGGAAGGATTTACAGGGAAATGGGCCAAATGCTGGCAAATGGAACTAGATTTATTTAGGATATCCGATCAGCATGGACGAGTTGGACTGAAGGGTCTGGTTCCATGCTGTACATCTCTTTGTCTCTATGTTGTAAAATTTCAATCACAGTACAGGCTATGTGAGTACAAGTTTGGCATCAGAACAAATGCATTGATGTGTGATACTGCAGGTACCTACATTGTTTTGACCTGCATTGTGAGTGTTGTAACAGCTAAAATGCAAATAATTGCATAGAAAGGGCAGCATTTATTACATGGAACTAATTCCAGGATGTTTTTCTATCCATAAGCAAGATAGAATCTGTGTAGCTTCGCATCTCGTAAATTTATTAAAACACTGAATTAAACTACAATCTGATATGAACTTTTGTCATCCTTTCAATTAAGCATTTCTTCATTAAGTCCTATGAATTGCTTTTTGCCGATTAAATCTGCACTTTTATTTGGAAATAGACAGCAGAGGTGCAGTGTCCTTTGATACAGTCAATGGGAAAGTAACATGCAAGCACCCTGAGGCAGGTTCTCACAAAGCTAAAACTGGCAAAGGTGTGGAAGGCAAGACAATTAGTGGGTGTGTGAAAAATGTGTTTGATCTTTCAGCAATTGCAGGAATGATGCTGAATGAAAAGAAATACTTGATCAGTTCCCTGTAGCAAAAAAGTTATAATTGTACAATTAATGTCTATTGTCAGTAGCAGTAGGTTATATTTAAAGTTTTCTTTTGAGTGTCAGTTAATTTTCTTCTCCATGAAGGGCCTAAATTGGATAGCTTCCAAAAAATCCCAGGGATTGCAATGTGTAATTAACCCACATCAGTTGATTTACATTCAAGGAGTAGACCATTATTACACTAATGACTGTATGCAGCAATCATGCTAATCAGTAAGCTCTAGCCATGCTATTTATTGGCTGCACACAACAGCGAGAGACCCAAAATCATTGTAACCTCTCTGCTCCAATGGTAAGTGAGTTATGGCTGGAACACTTGCCTAGAGTTATGTAGAAAGTGAATCTGACTTGGCGGGGGTATTACCTTGGGGTAGGGTGAAGTTTCACTCTCACCCTTATCCAACACCAGCCCATGCAGTTAAAGCTTTAAATAGCCATTCAAGAGCTTCAATAGATCCAACAAAAGCTTGTCCATCCATGCCCCCGTTAAAATTTCTGAGAGGTTGGGGGCAGGTAGGTAGTCAACTGCAAGGTGTCCTGCTGGATTTTCTGCGTCTTCTCCCCCACCCCACACCTTCAAACCCACCAGCAGTGAAGCAGAAAATTCAGCAAAAGTTTTGAGACTGTGATATTTTACTAATTCTAAAAGCCCTCATGGTACTACTTAGAAAAAGAGCAGGGAGTCCTGATGAAATCTACCCCTTAATCAATATTAATATTTAACCATATTGCAATGCTGTTTGGATGAGATTGTCCTGTGCAAATTGGCTGCCATGTTTCTGATATTACAACAGTGACTACCCTTCAAAATATATTTCACTAACTTTAAAATACTATGGGATGTTTGGTGGGATTTGGGGTTTTCTATTATCTTGAAAGACACTATATAAATGCAAAGCTGTGTCACCCTTTATCAGAATACTGTGGAAGGCTGTGCTCACAAGTGAGCTAGAAGGAAATTCATGGAGGAGTATTGATCTGCCAGTAGAATACTGACTGAATCATAGAGTGTATACATAGGCTTGGTCAAGGGGGAATTAAACCTGGGACATTACTAAGACAGAAAGTAGGCAGAGGTATGTGCAGTGATGGGTTTCAATCGGAATTGATTTAGAGCATCTACAAATGTCTATTTATGTGGAGTTAAAAATTTTTTCTGGAATTTTTTTTTTGCTATTGCTTTGTGCTTCCAAGTTTCCATAACTCCATTTGGTTTGCTGTGAAAACTTTATCAGAAGATTGTTTCTAAGGATTTATAGAAAAGAATTGTAAATATTGTTAACAAAGAAAATAAGATTGAATGAAAACATGGTCCAGTGCTTTAAATGGTTAAATATAAGTACTATTGATATAGTTAAGCATTTAGTTAAAGGACATAAATGTGAGTTGAATAGGTATTTTAGTTGGACAGTATTTTGCCAAAAGATGCTTATGTGTAATAGATTTTTATTAAAAGTTGTGAATTAGGTTAGGACCTTCTAAATCCATTGACCTACTCCTCTTCCTCTGCTCCTAGTAAAACCTGTATATTTTAACCTATGCATATTTCAGGCAGATCCTGACTCACCTCATCTTGGCCATCAACCTATTGTGGCTCCCACGCTTAGACTTGAGTCACAGTTGTCGCTGGAGCTTGTTGATAACACTCCTCCTTCAGCTACGTAATTAAAGAAGGGCCCTGCTGTGTTTTGGGAGGTCACTGTGTTGGCTAGAGTTCATGTTGGATGCAATCACCACTCCTAAACCATCCTGTTCCGTCAAGCAACTTTTTCTTTTAGCACCTATGATATTAGTTCCAATAAATGAAAGTGTTCAAAGAAATTAGAACAAAGCACAAAAGTTTTAATCCCCTTTTTCCATTTCTCGTAGGTTGTTTAAAACAGTGTTATTGAAGTCACTTTTATTGCCTAGAGACTCTGGGCCAATCATAGTGTGCTAGCTTTGCAATTTCCAGCTGTTGAGTTACCCAGAGCATTTTAACTGCCACCCTGCTAATTACTGCTGAGCAGGTCAGGTAAAAATTGTTCTATCTCCTACTTGTTTCTTCAAAAATCCCTTCTGCAGTGGTTTGGCAAAGTTGCAAAGCCATTGTATTCGACTGAATGCTGAACGATCAATTCATTTTGTGCAATTAAATGCACATGTCAATTACTAAATAATTAATTCACTTTCTACAATTGAAAATACGTGTCAATTACCAAAAGAAATTAAAAATTAAATTTTATTCAGTGAAAATACCATCTGGCACATTAATACTTAGAGCTGTGAAAGTGCCTGGTTATCTTGAAACTGCCTCTGGCTGTTTGCTGCTGTCCTCCCATCACTGACTGACAGTTCTCTTAAACACGGGCTTAATGCATATTGTACATTACCAAGCCTCTGTGGCCCTTGGGGTGATGTTTACCATCAAACTGGCCTTAGAGCTATTAATCTATATTTGTCATGAGCCACCAGGAATTAGAGATTAATTACCAGGATAATTTTGTGAACATCCTGGAAGAAAAAAAATCATGACAATATTTTAACATAGAATTTTGTTTTTGCAATTCTTATATGTATGATGAAAATCTGAAATAGAAGTAGAAAACAACGAAAACTTGCCGATCTGAAACCAGAAATTTTCAGAGGTGAAACCCTATCCATAGCCGAAAAGTTGAGAGTTGACTCTGTCCCAGCCCAGGAAATCCCAACCAGATTCTACAGTCAACAAGCCTGAGGTCATGGATTCAGCCCCTATATGGAAGGAAGTCCTACCTCTAGGAGCTACTGGCCAATCAGTAGGCAGCAACTCAAGTCCTGCTCCTACTAGGACAACTGACTGCCTCTGGCACTGGGACAAAAGTCAGTGTCTGGTGAGGAGCTTATTGCTTCTCAACTTGAACCAAATGGATTCTGTTCCTGCTTTCTCAAAGAAACCCTTTTTTTCCAACACTACAATGGCTTTCTTAAACAGTACTGTCATGTCACCTCTCTTTTCCCCTATTACCTTTCTGATTATACTTTATCCATGACTACTAACACCCTTTGTTTATCATTTTTAAGCTACATCATACTTGCACACAGCAGTTTGCGCTTCTAACTCACCAACTTTGTACACCACACTTGGTGTGTTTACATCCATGCATTCAAACCCAGTCTTTCATTCCTTGTAGACTGATGTAGTCTATTCATATTTAAAATGATGCTACTTCCTTCTCTACTGCTATTTAACGCTCTCACTTTATATGTGTTATTCCTCTGTTCTGCTTCCATAGGCTGGTGCTCACTCCCATGACACCTCAATTTGAACCCTTCCCAAACAGTGTGGTGAACTTTCCTGCAAGACATTGGTCTCAGTTCTGTCGCTTTTGACTTCTGAATTTGTCTCAATGCAAGAGGGTTCAGTAGCCCTCTCTGTTACGTTGTGCCTCAAGCATTACCCGTGTTTGATCATCCTCATCTTCCTACTTCTGCTCTTGCTATTACATGACACTGAGGTTACTACCACTGAGTTCCATTTTGTATCTTTCTCCTTGAGCTCCAGAAAATCCGACCATTAGTTCTCAATGTCTTCCCCCTTTATATTATTGGTACTGATGATGTGGAGGTGCCAGTGTTGGACTGGGGTGGACAAAGTCAGAAATCACACGACACCAGGTTATATCCAACAGGTTTATTTGAAAACACAAGCTTTTGGAGCCTCAGGTGCTAACACCTGAAGAAGGACTGAGGCTCCGAAAGCTTGTATTTTCAAATAAACCTGATGGACTATAACCTGGTATCATGTGATTTCTGACTTTGTTGGTATTGAGTTGTGATATAACTTCTGGCTCATTCTCTTCTCTCTGCAATATATTCTGTTTTGATTTGACACATGTACCATGATACAGTGAAAAGTATTGTTTTGCTATCCAGACAAATCATATCTTACATAAGTACATCAGGGTAATAGGACAGAATGCAGAATATAGTGTTACAGCTACAGAGAGGTGCAGAGGAAGATAAACTTTTACATGAGAGGTCCATTCATAACTCTGATAACAGCAGGGAAGAAGCTGTTCTTGAGTCTGTTGGTACGTGTTTCAAACTTCTGTATCTTTTGCCTGATGGAAGAGGCTGAAAGAGACTATAACTGGCACTGGGGACGTCCATACTATATTCAAAATGATGGTGTCAGAAACCTCCTCCCATTGGTGTCATAATCTGAACTTCTATTCACTCGGGATGTGGATATCACTGGCTGGTCAGCATTTATTGCCTGTCTCCAATTCGGAGCACCTCCTTGACAAGGTGGTGCTGAGCTGCTTTCTTGAAGCGCAGTAGTGCATGTCCTGTATGTTGATGCACAATACACCATGGAAGAGAGTTCCAGAATTTTAGGCCTCATAACAGTGAGGGAACTATGATATATTTCCAAATCAGGATGATGAATGGCTTAGAGGGGAACTTGCAGGTGATTGTCCTCCCATGTTTCTCCTGCCCTTGTCCTTCTAGATGGAAGTGGTTGCGAGTTTGGAAGGTGCTGTCTAAGGATCTTCGGTGAATTTCTGAAATGTGCCTTGTAGGTAGTACACAGTGGCTCAGTGGTTAGAATTACTGTCTCACAGTGCCAGGGACCTGGGTTTGATTCCACCCTCAGACGACTGTCTGTGTGGAGTTCGGACATTCTCCCTGTGTCTGCGTGGGTTTCCTTCGGGTGCTCCATTTCCTCCCACAGTCCAGAGATATGCAGGTTATGTGGATTGGCCATGGAAAATATAGGATTACACTGATAATGTAAGGGAGTGGGTCTGGATGGGATGCTGTTTGGAGGGTCAGTGTGGACACGATGGGTGAATGGCCTGCTTCCACACTGTAGGGAGTTTATGCTTCTATAATTGATACACACCATTGCTACAGGGTGTTGGTGGTGGTAGAGGGAGTGGATACTTGTTGATGTGGTGCCAATCAAACAGGCTGCTTTGTCCTGGATGGTGTCAAACTTCTTGAATTTTGTTGGAGCTGCATCCATTCAGGCAAGTGGGGAGTATTCTTGACTTGTGCCTTGTAGAAGGACAATCTGCTTTCCTTCAAGGTTTTATCATGCCCAGCTGTCTCCAATTTGGAGTACCTGCTTGAGAGCGGCACATGTCCTGAAATTCACATATGTCCTGTTTATACTTACACTTCTGGATGGCCACTCATGTACAATCTTGAACATACGCTGCCTGTGAATGACCACCTCCTGGAATGTCTGATTCAGAAAATCCTCCCAGCTACCCTCCACTTTAGAAATCTCAGGAAAACTTCTTATGAATTGCTGTAAAGTTGGCCAATGCAGCAGCAATTGCAAACAAAAGATCTCGAATTTCTTCACATGATCTGAAATAAATGGTCTCAATTCTCTTACAATCCTGACAATACCTTGTCTGAAGTATTAATTTTAGTTAATGCATATAGACCTGCTCTGCAATAATACAGTTACTTATTTACTTACCCCAATTGAAATATGCAGTTACACAGATCTTAAATTGAACAAATCTGGTTTAAGTTTTAAGAATTGAGTTTAAGTAGTAAGGTAAGGAAACATTCACCAATAATCACTTGCCTATTTTCCAGTGATGTCTCACTCACTCAAAGGATTGGGAACAAGAGGGCATGGATTTAAGGTGATTTGTAAATGCAACAAATGTGATGTGGGACAGAACAATTTTCATGAGTGGTTTGGGTATGGAATGCATTGCCTGAAAGTATGTTGGAGGGAGAATCAATTGAGACTTTTGAAAGGACATTTGTTTCTATTCCAGTAATCATCCAATGTGCAAGGGTATGGAGAAAAGGCAGGGGAATAGAACCAACTCATAATCCTTATTAAACATCTAGTGTAAACACGATGGGCGTAATGGCCTACTTCTGCATTGTTTGTTTGTTTTGCTCATTACCCCATCTGACATCAATATCGGCTAACCACCAGCCTCTCTCAAAATTCCCCACTCCTATCCGCCCCATTGCCACCTGCTCCTGCTGATTTACCCCCAATAACATTCAATACCCACATCCATTGCTTATTATCCTCTGCCTCATTCATTATTACCCCCACAAACCCTCAAACTTAGTCCCACTCATCATTCTCATTAGCCACCACCACCTCTCAATACTCTGCTCATTATTACCCTATTCCATCTCATTGCACTCCAAACCCGTAATGTCCCCAGTCCACTTCTCACCCCAATCCCCACTTATTAACCCCAACCCTGCTCATTACTCCAACTGCATTCATTGCCCCGACCTACCTCAAGCCCCACTCATTCCTACCCCAGGCCTGCTCATGAACACCCCATCTTGGCTTTTATCCCCACCCTTGCTCATTATTACCATTCCTCCCCTGCTCATTACCACAATCCCACTCATTGCTGTTTATGCCCTTGCTTATTTTACCTTCATCCTCATTCGTTAATTTATCCCCCAACCCCATTCAATTTTACTCAGTCTTCCATTCATTACCTCCTCATGCCTGTGAATCCTAGAATCACAGAATCCCTACGATGAGGAAACAGGCCCTTCGGCCCAACAAGTCCACACTGACCCTCACAGCATCTCACCCAGACCTATCTCCCTATAACCCACCTAATCTACACATCCCAGAACACTACGGGTAATTTAGCATGGCCAGTCCACCTAGCCTGTACATCTTTGGACTGTGGGAGGAAATCGGAGCACCCGGAGGAAACCGATGCAGACACTGAGAATGTGCAGACTTCACACAGACAGTCGCCCGAGGGTGGAATCGAACCCAGGTCCCTGATGCCATGAGGCAGCAGTGCTAACCACTGAGCCACCATGCCGCCCAATCCTGTTCATTAATGCTCCCCAATCCTGTTTGTTATTGTCCCCGATTCTTGTTCATTAAATCTCACCCTTGCTCATTATTCTCTGCTCACTATAAGCCATCACACCTTCTCATTTACCCCCACCCACCAACACTCCCCCACCAACCCCAAAAAAAACCCTACTCATGTTGACATTTCGCCTTCACCCCGCTCATAAACTTCCACTGCTTTTGCTGTGTTTTTGTTTCGGGTCATGCTATGCTGTGCCAGCACCATTTATATCCATTAATCTCACTGCCTTTCCATTACTCTGTAGTAAATAACGAGAAGCACAGGCAGTCCAGCATTGTTCAAAGAGCATTCATGTGATTTCATAATCTCACGACATCCCAAAGCATTGTACAACTAATGAGTACTTTTAAAGTGTGAGTCCGGTCATAACAAAGGTAGCACAATTATGTATTTATAATTCTTGGAAGATAATTGAGTCAGAGAATGAAGAAGTGAAACTTGTTCTGTGACATACATGATCAAATGCATATTTTGAGGCATTGTACTTTCCGAAGACATAGCAAGCTCAGTTGGAGAGAGATGAAAAATGCCAAAAACAAGGACAGGCATGTAACAGTCAGTTATGGTTATATTGGCACTTTAAATGGAATTTAAATAATTCATTAAAATATTTTAAATAATTTCAGATATTTGCCTAATATATCATGGATTTTAACAGATTATGCTTTTATGTAAGGGTAAATTCTTGAGTTTGATTTTATCCTGTTCATGAATGGGACCTCTTTTGGCTTTTTCCATGTTGCATGAGTCACCAGGATGGTAGTTGGTCAGCTTCATAAGCAAACTTTGATTTGGATTTTGCATGTAGTTTTATACCTAGATACCTTCCTGTCACTAATCCTTCCCATTTATCCAGGCTAGAGAGCAGCACAAATACGCATTGTCATACTTTCACCAGTCACCTGAATCAGGGGCCTCTAGCTCAGAGGCCGGAGAGCTATGCACTAAGGAACTGCAGTCCCTAAGCAGTGGAAACCATAATTTCCTAAATTCAACTTCCCAGACTGTGAGAAGTTTTTTTTTCTCAGCTGTGTTACCAACAGGGATGAATATGTTTGGTATTAGTATCTATTAGTTATGAAAAGGTCACAGCTCCAGCTCCTGATTTGGATTTAATGATTCTTACCACGAAGAACAAAAGTGCTGACATGAATTGAGATCAACATTGAGATATGCTGTGATGCCTTCCATGGTGGAATGGTACCTAACACCAATGTAGTTTCACATAGACTGTTAGAGGAATGGAGGAGAAATTTAAAAAAGAAAGTGTTGTTCCAAAGTTCATATAGAAAAGTTAGTCATGTTTAATTTCAAAAATTATGTTTAACACACATTAAATATACATGCGCTGATAATAATAAAACTAGGCTTTTTACAACTGTGTACAGCTTGTCCAGACATCTAATGCAGGCCTGGGAAAGATTTGATAAAGTGCCATTCTTAGGAAAGCACAAAATGCCTTCAATGAGCATAGGTGTTGGGCAAAGAATCTTTTTTTCCATGTCATGGAGGCCAAGAGGCAGTGAAGCCCAGACCTACCAAACAGACTCCTGCTGTCAATGGCAAGGCCTAAGCTACATTACGGGATACAAAATGAAACGGTATAAGATAGTGGACAATGACACATCCCTCCCCAACACCCTTAATGCTTTCTATGCTCGGTTTGAGCAGAACGCCAATGGCGTGGCGACACCTGCCCCGACAGCCCCAGCCACACCTCTTCCCTCTGTCACCGCTTCAGAAGTTAGATCAGTTTTCCTGGGAGTCAATCCAAGGAAAGCAACAGACCCGGCCGAGCACTCAGGTCCTGTGTGGACCAGGTGGAGATATTCACCGACATCTTCAAACTCTCCCTCCTACAAGCCGAAGTCCCTACCTGCTTCAAGAAGACCACCATCATCCCAGTACCTAAGAAAGCACACGCAATGTGCCTTAATGACTACCGTCCAATAGCTCTGACCTCAATAATCATGAAGTGCTTCAAGAGGCTGGTCACAGCCCATATCAACTCCAGCCTCCCAAACTGCCTCGATCCCTACAGTCTGCCTACCGACATAACAGATCCACAGAGGATGCCATACCTCTAGCCCTGCACTCATCCCTGGAACATCTGGACAACAAAGACACCTATGTCAGACTCCTGCTCATTGACTACAGCTCCGCCTTCAGCATCATTATCCCCTCCAGACTGATCACAAAACTGTGTGACCTTGGTCTCGGCTCCACCCTCTGCAACTGGATCCTCAGCTTTCTGACCCACCGACTGCAATCAATGAGGATAGGTAACTGCACCTCCTCCACAATAACACTCAAGACTGGAGCCCCCCAGGGATGTGTCCACAGCCCCCTACTGTATGAATGAACACCATCTGCAAGTTCACTGATGACACCACCATTGTGGGAATGATATCTGACAACGACGAGTCAAACTACAGAAGGGAGATAGAGGGCTTGGTGACATGATGCAATGAAAACAATCTGTCTCTCAACATCAGCAAAAGTAAAGAACTAATCATCGACTTCAGAAAGAAAGGAGGAGAATACACCCCCCACCCCCCCTCCCCCATCTACATCAACGAAACTGAGGTTGAGAGGGTGAAGAGCATCAAGTTCCTCAAAGTGACAATAACCGACGACCTATCCTGGACTTCCCACGTAGATGCGACAGTCAAGAAGGCACAGCAATGCCTCTTCTTCCTCAGACAGCTCAGGAAATTTGGCATGTCCAAAAGGTTCCTCACGAACTTCTACAGATGCACCATTGAAAGCATACTGTCCGGGTGCATAATGGCCTGGTACGGCAACTGCTCTGCCTAGGACCATAAACTACAGAAGGTGGTGTGCGCAGCCCAGACCATCATGGAAGCCAGCCTTCCATTCATGGACTCTACTTACACAGCTCGCTGCTGTTGAAAGGTGGCCAACATCATCAAAGACCCATCGCACCCCAGTAATGACCTCTTACAACCTTTTCTGTCAGGCAGAACATGCAGAAGCCTGAACATGTACACAAGTAGGTGCAGGAACAGCTTCTTTCTGGCCATTATCAGATTGATGAATGGACTGTAGCCTCAAATAATGTAACCTGTATGCCTCGAAGTCTTCTTGATTTGTACATCCTTTGCTTGCTGTGATCTGCCTGTACCACTCATAAACAAAACTTTGCACTATATCTCGGTACACATAACAACAATAAGATCAAAATTAAATCAAATCATTATCAAAATATATGCACAGTAAATGGGAAAACTGGTTTACAAAAGTAGTTTTTTTTGCAGCACCATCCTGCTTATTTCCTGATGTGTTGAAGTCTGATGTTGAGAAGAATGTGTATGAGGATATTCCCTCCACGAAAGATTCCACAGCGTGAATTACCTCTTATAGAGAGTTGCAAATGTTGCATTCCTGAAGTCTTCAAGATGAGTACACGCGGTCTTGATGAGAGCATTAAAGACCACCAGCTTCATAGACCTAAACTGGAATATCACTACGGCATTAGGCTTTTTTGTTTTTGTGTTTTGATTCTCCTGAATCACCACCTTCCTGTGACTGTCAGGGACACAGTGTGGCTTTTCATCTTTAGGAGGAACCTCCAGTATGGATTTTGTTTCCAGAAGAATCTAGGAATGGTGTTGAGAACATCAGAGACTCTATTAGTTGCAAATGTCTGAAGATTATGCTTCAAAGATTTAAATTTCTAAGTGATTTAGTTACAATCTTGCAACTGCTTCGTAAAGCTATGATTACATCTGTGGGAGACCTGAAACAGACACCTTCAAAATCCAGGCTAGTATCAAGCAAGGATGTGAGACAGCCCCCACACTATTTGGAATCTACACTTACAGTAGCTATTCACCTCATCAAAGATTAACTGCCCTCTAGTATCAGTATTTAATACTGTCGAGATAGAAAACTCTCTAATCTCAATCACCTTCGTGGCAAAGTTAAGCTGTGTTCCATGGATATACATGACCTACAGTCTGCAAATGACTCAGCATTGTTGGTAAATGGGCATCCAATATGCAAGCCACTGTTGGTTTCTTCAATTTTACATAGGAACAACTCAGCCTGTCTTTGAGAATTATCAGAAACAAAACTCATATCCACCAGGCCTGATTAGCCAAATATTCTACCTCTCATTTATTTTGAAGGAGGAACTCTGGAATATGTTTAGCTGCCTGTCTCATAAAACTATCATAGGTGACAAGATCCAACATGGGATCAACAATGCCAGTTTATCTTTCTGTGACAGCAAGTATTTCACAACAAAGTCCTTCGCAATTCAACCAAACTCCTAGTGTGCAATGCAGTTGTCATCAACATACCCCTGTACTTCATTAACACTTGGATATGTATCAGTGACACGTAAAGAGGAATAAAGAAATTCATTTAGCAATGTCTTTGCCCCATCCTCCAGATCCAATGGGAGGAACATGGAATGGATGCTAGTGTCCTTCTTGAAATCAGTGTTGTGTCATTGACATTAATGATTGGGAAGATCTTGCTAATAATGTTCAAAACAACTTGTAATCAAACCATATCTTATTTTGAATCACAGTTTCTTAATGATGAAGCAGAGCAGCAGTTAAGAAGGAAAGAAAACCAAGCTGATCCTGCTGTCCAATGTGCCCAAAAATCTGCAGGTCGTGAATCAGCCTGTTTATTCCCAGAGAGACCCAAGGCAGCAACTCAGCACACTGAATAGACATCATCTTTGAATCGAGGGACAGCTGAAGATAATGACCATCTCTAGTTGCCAGATTGACCAGTTTAAAATCATCATGTATTTTTGTCTTGCAATATTAGCAAGGAAATTAACAATGCCAAGACATTATCAATACAAGCATGCAAATTCTAAGCAGGCCCGCAGCGAGTAATGTTTGAAAAACAGACAATAGAACTGAATTTGTTTCTCATCTGCTCATTGTTTTTAATCTGTCATAGAGATATAGAGTCATACAGCATGGAAACAAACCCTTCAGTTCAACCAGTCTACACCAACCATGTTCCCAAACTAAAATAGTCTCACCTGTCTGCATTTATCCCTCCAAACTTTTCCTATTCATTAACTTATCCAAATGTCTTTTAAATGTTGTAACTATACCTGCATCCACCACTTTCTCTGGCAGTTCATTCCACACATGAACCACTCTATATAAAAAAAAAGTTGCCCCTCGTGCCCATTTTAAACCTTTGTCCTCTCACCTTAAAATAATCCCACCTAGTTTTGAACTCCCCCACCCTACGGAAAAGACCCTTGTCATTCGCCTTATCTATGCCCTTTATGATTTTATAAACCTCAATAAGATCATCCATTAAAAATAGAACATGGCCCAGCATTAGTATTTTAAAAAATCCAGGCGAGAAATTAAGTGGAATCAAATTGATATCTGTATCTCCAATACAGTGGTAGATTGCTTTCGATAGAAAAGTAATTCTTAAATGTATCAAAGTTGGTTGTGTGGCCCATGAGAGATAATTAATTCATGTTTCTTTTGAAGATGGAAATCAAATTGCATTTATCTATTTAACTGTGAAAAGTTTTGTGTTGAACCTGTTTTTACACCTTCTGTTTTCCTGCTGGAACAATGTGCTGATATACTGCATCGCCACAACTTGAAATGACTTTGCTAGATTATGTTCATTCACTAACCATATCCTATCTCAATATTCTTGATTAACTTGAACTGTCCTTTGCTTGCACCTCTAACTTGATTTGACAATTTATTAACTCGTAGGGATTCAGTTTCTGATGCCATAGTTCCAGAGGTTAAGTGGATTGTGAAGTTAGGTACGTCTGCAAATCCTCAGAGATTTCTTATCAGAATAACACTGCTCAGTTTAGAATAAACAATCAATACGCGGTTAAATCTTAATCAAGTTGCAATATGTTGCATTTTTTTTGTTTGAATGGAATTATGTTTTCATTTTATGACATGGCTAGACTTGTATCTCTTTGTGGGGAGGCACCCACATCTGTGTTACAAAGTTAACTATTGGTTTTATCTGTAAATAGAATTTTAAAAAGATGTGCCCAGCCAAGTGCTGTATAAGATGGAATTCAACTACATTTTGAGCTTTATTTGGTTGTACTCTGAAACCAACAATGTGAAACCATTAACTGTAGTGTGATTGTTATAGGCTCAAGGCAACTTGATTCAGATTTTTTTTTTTTCGCAATATTGATAAGCTGTTAGGGGTGACTTGGGTCTGAAAAACAAGCTCACTTTTTTGTTCAGTATTAAAAACAGTGCTAGAATTACACAGCAGGTCTGACAGCACCTGTGGAGAAAAAAACCAAGTTAGCATGTCAAGTCAATGAACTTTTTTTGAGCTCTGATAAAAGGTCATTGGCCTGCAATGCTCACCATCCCCAACAATTGTTGCGTTATTTTAATAGTATAAGACTCAGAAAACTTTTGATCATTGAGCAACATTAATAAATAGGAATGTGCTAAATTTCTAATGCCATTGCTCCTAACCAGAAGATTGTAATTGTGCAAATATTTAAAAAGGATTCATAAATGAATTAATGCCTAAATTTAGTACAAACATCAGTGGTCAGTACTTTTGTTACAGACCTGCTTTGGGAAACAAAAGTAATTATTAATATGAGTTTATCTTCCATGGTGTACCACTTTGTAAGTCAAAGAATAGGATCATTCTTTGCATCGTTTATTGCCTTTCCTCTTCTAACCCTTAGAATCTTCTCTATTTCTCTTTCTGTCCTTTGATTTTTTTTTCCCCTGTTGATTGGGTAGGAGTTGGTACGGTAGAATAACATATGAAATAAGATCATGGCTAACCCTTTGACCTCAGCTGCACTTTCCCACCTGATCCACATATCTCTTACTACTTCTAGAGTCCAAAAATGTATCGCATTTCAACCCTGAAGATATCTCCCCCTACTCCCCCCTCCCCCGCCACCCCCTGCAAAGTGCTGGCATGTTAGAAGCCCAAATGAACATGCTCACTCATGTATTTAACAAGGATGCTATTGAAAGCAATGTGAACAGCCCTGACACTAATGCATAATGTAGGCTCAAATAAAGTCAGATGAGCAGAAGAGCAGACATATACCAAGCCACTGAGTAGCTAAAGATGGGCAGATCTGCTTCTGGAAATACAGAACCTCCCACAACTTATGCTCCTCCAGAATGGTCGTCTTTGTCAATAACACCCACAGTGTTTTTTTTTCAGCTGGTGTGTTTGTAGCTGACAATGGGAGCATTTATTTCTCCCTATTGTCATCTGAAGTTAAGGAATGTAAAATAAAAGTTACCATAGATGCGCTTTCAGAACAATTTTGTAACCTTTCTCTCGCATACAGTAAAATAGCTTTCTGTTTGTAACACAAAATACTTAGTAAGTTTTTGAAATTTGACATCTTGTGTTGCAAAATTATTCAAGAAAAGCTTACTTGGTAGAAAATACTAGAGATTCAAAACCAAATCACCCATCAGTACAGTAAGCTTTGAGTATGGACAAAGCTTTGACATTAGGTAGACTGCAGATATTGTAAATTCAACTCTCGGAATCAAAGGCCTAGTCAAAAAATATAATGTACAGGACCGGGCTTTTTAATCATGAAATATAAAAAAAGACCTGGATCTATGCAGCTCTTTTCTTGAGCCTAGAACATCCCAAAGTGCTTCACATCCAACCAGGTGTTAAAGTGTAGCCATTTTTGTAATGTAGAAAACACAGCTTCCAGTTTGTGCAAAGCAAGCTCCCAAGAACAACAAAAGATATTGGTCAGATAATTTTCTTTTTGTGAAGAAACTAAAACTTACAAGTTTTAAAAAAAAGGTATTAAATGCCACAAAACAAGTTTGCAGGGATGAGTATCCCAGCTACATTTCTCATTTTGTTCAAACACTTAAATTGAACATTAGAAATTTCAAATATCGAAGAAAAGGACATCAAAGGACAGCAAGTATTTTGAGTGATTTATGGGAAGAAACTTGGACCGACTACACATTCAAAGTGGTATACTCGAACTATTGAATAGCAATCATTGCGTATCGCATGGTGTCCCATTTCATATATATTAGATATCTTATGGTGCAATGATTCTGGAGCTGTGACTAATGGCTCATAAGTAGAATTGTCAACATTGTTCAAGTCCTAAGCGTGAAGATTTTTTGACTATATTTCAATCAGAAATTGAAAGCACTGTGAAAAAGATAAACATTGTGGTGAGCTGAATGTACCTTATCAGCTGCAGCATCACGACTATTGAATAAAATTTGGAAGTTGAAAGATTATGGAGCAATAACTTCTTGTCAACTGTTTTCTGAGGAATTTTGAAAAAATTTAAAATTATTTTTCCGCATTAATAAACAGGGCATTAGTCACATCAGCAGCGGTGCTCTGCTGCCTGGGAAATACCAGCCAGATTGCCTGATGTGCACAGGAAAGATCCTGAGTTATAGAGTCATACTGCACAGAAACCGACCCTTCAGCCCAACTCGTCCATGCTGACCAGGTTTCCTAAAGTTGACTAGACCCATTTGCTTGCATTTGGCCCATATCCCTCTAAAGCTTTTCTATCCATGTCTGTGTCCAAATGTCTTTTAAATTTTGTAATTGTACTCGCCTCTACCACTTCCCATGGCATCTCGTTCCGTGTACACCACCCACTGTGTGGAAAAAGTTGCCCCTCGGATTTTAAATCTTTTAAATCTTTCCCCTTTCACCTTAAACGTATGCCCTCCAATTTTGGACTCTCCTACCCTGGGGAAAATATCTTGGCTATTCACCTTATCTATGCACCTCATGATTTTATAAACCATTATAAGGTCACCCCTCCGCGTCCTATGCTCCAGGGTAAAAAGTCCCAGCCTCTCCTTTATAACTCAAACTTTTCAGTCTCCGTAACATCCTTGTAAATCTTTTTTGCATCCTTTCCAGTTTAAAAACATCTTTCCCATAGCAGGGCGACAAAAATTGTATACAGTACTCCAAATGTGGCCTTACCAACGTCTTGTATAGCTGTAAAATTACATCCCAACTCCTGTACTCAATGTTCTGACCAATGAGGACAAGCATGCTAATCACCACCTTCACCGCCCTGCCTACCTGTGAGACCATTTTCAAGGAACAATGTACCTACACAACTAGGTCTTTCTGTTTGATAACACTCCCCAAGTCCCTACCATTATCTGTGTAAGACCTGCCCTGGTTTGTCATACCAAATTGCAATACCTCTTATTTAACTAAATTAAACTACATTCCTTGGCCAACTGGCTAAGTTGATCAAGATCCTGTTGTCCTCTTCAATAACTTTCTTCACTGTCCACAATACATCCAATTTTGATGTTATCTGCTAACTTACTAACCAGCCTGGAAATTGAGTACAATGATTACTTTTACCACTTCTAACAGAGATAAGTGGATTGTTGCTGTACCTTCAACAGATGTCTCTGAATGGCTTCAACCCAAGTTTCTTCTGGTACTGGTTTTCCATCAGATTGAGCTGTGATGCTTTAAGTCTGTAGGCCAGCCTCATGGAGTAGAACCTGGTTGTTTCTCTTTATCTTCCTACCTGGGGCTTGTGATGCAGCCTCTTCCTGCTGAACTTCAGCCCTCACACTAGACTTCAGTTGCTAATATTTGTTGACTTCTGTGACTTCTTTGTGAAAGGGTTTTATCCTCTTCTGTACTCCCTCAGGTGAGGCATAATGAGCACTAAAGAACACATCCAGAACTCCAAAGTCTTGTTTCCACAGTGTGCAGTAATAAGTGGGGCAACAGAAATAGCTCTAATAGAACAGCACCCCTACCACAGTTCATTGGGTCGTGAGGAGACAGTGGCAGTTAGGTTTCTGAATTCAGTTTATTTATTTTCTATTCCTTCATGGGATGGGGGTATTGCTGGCTTGGCTTGTACTTATTTCCCATCCCTAGTTACCTTTGTTGAATTGCTGCATCCATTTGGTGTAGGTAGACCCACAATGCCATTCGGGGGGGGAGTGCCAGGATATTGACTCCGAGAAACTTAAGGAACAGCAATATATTTCCAAGTCAGAATGGTGAATGGTTGGGAGGTGAACTTGCAGGTGGTGGCATTCCCACTTTTCAGCCACCCTTGGCTGTCTAGATGGTGGTGGTAATTAGATTGGAATGTTAGAATGGGTACATCTTTGCAATGCATCTTGTAGATGGTACATACTGCTGTTCCTGAGAGTCAGTGGTGGATGTTTGTGAATGTAATGCCACTTAAGTTTATTGAGGGTAGTTGGAACTTGTGAGGTACTCGCTGCAGGATTCCTAGCCTCTGACCTGCTCTTGTAACCACAGCATCCACATGGCTGGTACAGTTCAGCTCTGGTCAATAGTAATCTCATTCTTCATCCTCAGTTTTAATCACTGTACTGTTGGCAGCTGTACCCAAACCCATCTGTTTACTTTGCTTTCCTCTTTTAAAGCACTCTTATAACTTATTTGTTTGACTGAGATTTTGGTAATTTGCCCTAATACTATCTAGATGTGGCTCCGTGTCACATTTTGTTTGATGACCCCCCTGTAAAGTGCTTTGGATATGTTATTGTGGTAATGGTTTTATAGAAGTACAAATTTTTGCTGTTAAACTGTAACATTGATTCAACTATTCTAGTATAAATCTATGTAGGAAGACAGGACAATGACATGAGATAAATTGTTCCTGTTGGAGAGGCAACACAGACATGATGAGCCAAATGGCTGTAATGGCGTCTGTTCTGTAGCCGTTCTATCATTAAAATGTGAATCACTATCCTGGGCAATGCAAAGATGTTCTGTCTCATGTCCAGTGGCTATAAATCATCAGAATACTGTGTTCTTCTGCATCAGACATTTTGATTTTTCCATGTTTGTATCCTTGAGATCTGACAAAATTAGATTGATAAATCACTACAGAATTCAGAACAATCTTTTTGTTGTTTGGTGACTGGTTTGAAATTGCTTAATTCAATTCCTTAATAACCTTCAGAGAGACAAAAACTTCAATTAAACTGTGTTTTATTTTCTTTAAATTGCTAAATAAACATGTATTGCTTTTGACTAATAATACAAATAGTGTTTTGGGGAAACCTTCATCGACAGAAACTCAACATTTTAGCGTTTGCAGTCAACAGACAGACATTGCAGCACTTCTGTCTGAAATGACTGCACAGGGCTTTAGTCTTGATTTTTCTTGAACATGCTCATTTTCATTTGTGTAACTGTGTATTAAATATACACAATCATTCTATTTAGATCACCATTTGGGTGAATATCTGAGTGCAGTGTCAGCCTAGAAAACTAGCAAAAACTGACCAAGGACTTGAGTTAATTGGCACAACCTCCCATGAAAGCCCACTTCATGGTCAATCAGATAAGAAATCTACAGTGTTCAAAAGATTGGTTACACATTCTTGAAAATAGAAAATATTAAAGCGAGGATGAAAGGGGGAATATCATCCATAGATATGAGAAAAGCTTCTACGTATGCACTGATGACAACCACTCTATCTTTTGTTGCCTCTTTAACTCCTTCACTAGCACTGTGTTGTCAAACACCTTGCCTTTTTTCTTAGAGTCACATTGCAGCTAAACACTCAAGACCAAAACCATCTTCAATTGCCTTATTACTACTCACTCATTTAATTCACATCCTTGGCATTGTCTCTGGATGAATTAGATGGTCCATAATCTCAATAAGTTCAACTGTAGGAAGAACTAATGATACAATTTGCTTACCATCAAAAAGATTTGCCTACCTCACCCCCTCAACCCCTCCATGACAAAGACATTTCTGCTTCTTCCATTACACCCGCAGTTGAAACATTCTTTCTCCTTGATTGCCTCATGCGCAATCGTTCCAAAGCTTTCCTAACTGAAACCTTATCCTCCACCATAAACTTCAGCCTAGTTGAAATTTTGTTGTCCATACCTGACACTAAACCAGGTCCCACTCACCCATAACAAGGTGTAGAGCTGGATGAACACAGCAAGCCCAGCAGCATCAGAGGAGCAGGAAGGCTGACGTTTCGGGCCTAGACCCTTCTTCAGAAATTCTGAATTCAGAATGTGCTCCCAATGTCAGCCTACTCCACATGACTCTTTAGTATTGACAGCCATTTTTTATTTAGTTTTGGAAGCTTTGGAATTCTTTCCTGAAACCCCTCTGTCTATCCATTTTCCTGTCATTCCTTTAAAGCCCTTTTTAATGCATGTCTTTGACTAAGTCTTATGTCATTGTAATGCCCAACTTTTCCTTAACTGGCTGGTTTAGCAACCTTTTGTTTTAAAAGATATGTACGTGTGAGGTAACTTAAGACCATTTTTCCTTATTAAAGGTGTTATATAATTGCAACATAGCAATGTTGAGTCAAAAGATTCTTCTGTTTTCAAGAAATTTAATGAGCGCTTATTGATATCCACTTGACTTAATGGCAATCATATTCCTGCACCAGAAAGTTACAAGTTTGATACCTAATTGAAAGGTAAGCATGTGATCTAGACTGACAGTTCAGTGTAGTGATGAAAAGTGTGTTTTCTAACTTCATTTATATAATGTAGGTATCACTGTCTGGGCCAGCATTTATTATCAATCCCTAATTTCCTTTGAGGAGGTGGTAGTGAAATGCCTTCTTGAACCGCTTTAGTCCATGTAGAAACATAAAAAAATAGGAGCAGGAGTAGACCATGTAGCCCTGTGAGCCTACTCCATCTTTCATCGTGATTATGGCTGATCATCCAACTCAGTAGCCTGTTTCTACAACGCTGTTTGCAAAAGGTTTCTGGGATTTTGACCCAGCAATATATTTCCAAGTTAGGATGGTGAGTGGCCCAGGGATGGTGGGGGGATCTTGCAGGTAATGGTGTTCCCATGTATCTGATACTCTTGTCCCAGATGGTACAAGTTCTGGTTTTGGAAAGTGCTGTCTGAAGGAGCTTTGGGAGATGTTGAAGTGCCTTGGATGAGGCTTAGATGTTGAGGAGCCCATAGGACTGTTCAAAGAAGGTCAAGGAAGGGTTTAGGTGAGGGGTTTGTGGGGACAGAGACCCTGTTTGGTTTTTTTTGTAGATTTATCTTGTAATATTTTTATTTGCACTCTGTGGAACATTTCTGTAGGAATAAAAGCTGCATAACAGCCTGTACATAAAAATAATTCATTATATAACATTGAGGGATTCAGAAGAGCGTACATACATACACTTTTTTTTGTTTTGTCACTGTCATAGTTTTGATCAATTTCAAGTCAAATTATCTCTGAGGGAGTGCCACATTATTGGAGGTGCCATCTTTTGGGTGAGGCATTAAATTAAGACCATTCCTGCTTGTTCAGTTAGATGGAAATGGCCAATCCAAGGAACAAGACAACCTCAGATTCTTGAGATTTTTCTCCAACAATTGTGTTAAGGGAGAGAAAGATTTTCCAAGATTTCACGCTCTAAGTGTGTACTTACATATTTGTGATAGTGTTATGGCCTTTGCTGCAAATTGGACACCAACAGTCAGAACTAAGACCTTTTGCTTCGGAATTGTTCATCAGCAAATGGTTAGTGTGTTAGGCAGGGAGAGGAAGCAAAGAAACTGTCTGAGAAAAAGGGAAAAAAACAGTATAAGACAAGAGACCATTTTGGTTTAAGAACAAAGAATGAGATCTTTGTGAACGTAACCTAAGAGAGAGTTCTGATGAAAGGTCATTGATCTGAAAGAAATGTTAACTCTTTTACTCTCCACAGGTGCTGTCTGACCTGTTGAGTTTGACCAACATTTTTGTTCTTATTAAACAAAAAAACATTTGTATAGTGCCTTTCACAACCATAACATGTCCCAAAGGGCTTTACAACCAATGAAGTACTTTTAATTTATAATCACTGTTGTAATATAGGAAATGAAGCTAATAATTTGCACGCATGTCACAAACAGCAATCTGTTCTGCCCTGAAGGGTCAACCTAGATTTTGTGTTAAGTTTCTGGAGTGAGACTTAAACACAGAAGCTTTTAACTCAGGAGGTGCGAAAGCTATCATTGAAAATTATTTCCAACAATTTTTTGGCTGTTGGTAGAAATCAACACCCACACAGAATTCCTTTTCCCACACTCCTACACAAAAATAACACCAGTCCACAGCCTGGTGAAAACAGATGGTTGTGTTTCTCTGTCATTTTCCTTCTTTTTGATATTTGATGCATGTGAATTGAGGGAAAAAGTAAATTCCAGAAGCAGTGTATAAAGATCTCACTCTCCTCTCACTTGGAGATTTTCAAAAATTTTTCATATTGTTATTCTTATACTATGGAGTCTGCAAATCCTGATTTGACCTTCATACCCCATTCACAATGCCAAACTGAAATAATGTTCATCCTGAAATTAATCTCTTTTTCTACTATTAAGTTTCTGAATTATGTGTTCCACTTGAGTCCTGGTATGAAGCTGACTATTCACAGCATGTTGGGCTGGGAGGTTGGTTAAGTCAGAAAATACTGATTTTGCTCAATGTGAATAGAATCTAAAACCACCTACCCCCCCCCCCCCCCCCCCACGCCCCTAATGTATCCCTGTACCCCCTCTAGCTTTAATCCCATGTCATCCACATCCCTCCTCCAATTATCTGCTTGTCTTTGATTTCAGGCAGCTTAGAAGAAATAGTTCTCATGTAACTGCATGTGATATCTGACAACACAGAGAAACCAAGATAATAAATTATTAAGCACAAACAATGATTGGCTGATAACTTGCATGTTGGTGGTCTTAACCAGCAGATGCTTTCAGTTTGTACGCTTTGAAAGCTTGACTTACAAGATTGTTCAAATTTTTTGATATGTTACAGTTTCTTTTTAGTTCTCACAGCAGACCCAGCCATTCTCTGTAGAAAGATTATGCATCACAATAGGGAGAAGATCCCCTAGCTAATGAATCATAGTGCTTATTCAGCCACTAGCTGAACCATGTAGACCAGGAAGTTCCTAAATCTAAAACAAAGAATTGTGGATGCTGGAAATCCAAAACAAAAATAGAAATTGCTGGAGAAATTCAGCAGGCCTGGTAGCATCTGTGGAGAGAAAGGAGATGTCCTGAAGAAGGGTCCCTGGACCAAAATGTTAACTCTGCTTTCTCTTCACAGATGCTGACGGACCTGCTGAGTTTCTTCAGCAATTTCTGTTTGTTTTAGATCCTAAATCTGTATTGACTAGGTTGGTCTTGTTAGAGACAATGGCAATACAATTGGCCATTGCAGTACAAGGAGAAGCAGAGGGAAACAGCCCACGTGTGTTCTTGAATCACTATCTAAGGACTGTATTGAAATGTTTGTGTTGAACTCTTATGGAGAGGGGATTAGGCCTAGCTGCAATGCCTTTTTTAAAAAATTCAGACATGGGATGTGTGTATGTTTGCAAGGCCAGAGTAGGTGGTGTTGAGCTGCCTTCGTGAACTGCTGCAACCCATGTAGTGTAGGTACATGCACACTTTTGTTAGGAAAGGACTTCAGGCAATATTGTAGCAGTGACAGTGAAAGAGCAACAATATATTTCCATGGCAGGGTGATAAGGTATGGGGGAAAGTTGCAGGTGGTGTTTCCACAAGCTTGATCCCCTTATTCTTACAGATGGGAGGGGTTCAAGGTTTTGGAAGATGTGATTGAAAGTGCCTTGATTGAGGGTTCCTGCGATGCAATTTTTGGATGGTAGATCTCAGTCATGATGTGCCAGTTAATGGAGAAATTCAATACTAGAGGTTAAACAAACATGTTGGACCAAACTGCCTCCTGCACTGCAATATTTCTGATTTTTGATGGCATTCAGCTTCTTGAGTGTTGGAGGTGCATACATCCAGGCATGGTGGGAATACCATTACACTCCTGACTTGTGCATTGTAAATGCTTTGGGAAGAAAAGTTATTGCAAGATTCCAGCCTCTTGTAGCCAGAATATTTATCTGGTTGAACCAGTTAATTCTCTGGATCTTGATGGTGTGCGATTGTAATGTTGATGAATATCAAAGAAAGATAGTTAGATTCTCTCTTTTTAGAAATGAGCATTGGCTGGCACATTCTGTGACACAAATCCACATGATTTCTGTCAGCATCTGAGTTGCAAATGAAACTGTCCACTGCGATTATCCCCAATTCTGATATTAAGATGCAGGAAAGACATAGAGTCTTTACAGTGTGGAAACAGGCCATTCAGCCCAACAAGTCCACACTACCCCTCCAAAGAGCATCCCACCCAGACCAATCCCCCTACCCTTTGCCTGTAACCCTGCATTTCCCATTTGTAATCCACCTAATTTACACCCCCCTGAGCACTAAGGATAATTTAGCGTGGCCAATCCACCTAACCTGCACATCTCTGGACTTTGGGAGGAAACCAGAGCACCTGGCAGAAACGGGGAGAATGTGCAAACTCCACAAAGACAGTTGCCCAAGGGTGGAATCGAACCTGGGTTCCTGGTGCTGTGAGGCAGCTGTGCTAACCCCCGAGTCACCATGCCACTCTAAAGCCTCATGCACCTGGTATTCCCAGATGGTCTCCCACCCAAGTACTAACCAGGCCTGAGTCTGCTTAGCTTCCAAGAACAGACAAAATTGGGCATTTTCAGACTAGAATGGCCAGAGGCTAAACATCAATGGATTTCAAATCCATCACCTTAACCACTCGGCCATGACTGCAGCAGCTCAAGATGGTTGAGACTAGGACAGTATCTTGATTAACTCCTGAGGCGACGTTGTGAATCTGAGATGATTAACATCTAACAAGCATAATCATTCATCTTTCGACCATAAGAAATAGGAACAGGAGTAAGCCGTTCAGCCATTTCAGACTTCTCTGCCATTCAATAGAATCATGGCTGATCGACATTCCTCACATACATTTTCCAGTTTTTTTGCCATAAACTTAGATTCTTAATCAGTTAGGGATTCAATCTATTGCAGCCTTAAATATAGGACAAGGATTCTCCTCCCACAGCTGTCTGTGGCAAGGAGTTCCAAAGATTCTCATTCCTCTGAGAAAAGAAATTCCCCTTCACCTCAGTCTTAAATTGACATCCTTTTATTCTGAGACTTCTGCCTCTGATCCTAGATATTTCATGAGAGGAAATATGCTGTCAGCAAGTACCCTGTCATGCCCCTTTTAAAAATCCTATATATTTCAATGAGATCACCTGTCATTCTTTTAAACTCCAGTGAGTAGAGTTGTGCCAAATGTGACTCCAGCCAGTTGGAGTGCCCACCCCTGGATTTGCATAGTCTTCAGTTTTACTAGGACTCCTTGATACCACACTTGGTCAAGTACCCCTATAATGTCAAAGACATCAAAGTTTCACACCTCATCCTTGGAGTTGAGCTCTGCTTTTCCTTGTTTGGACCAATACTGTAATGAAATCTAGGGCTAAGTGGGCCTGATAGGCCTGAACAGAACGTCAGCGAGCAGGTTATTGATGGGTTAATGCTGATTGCTGGTACTGTCAGCCATACTTCCGATCATTTTGCTGATAACTGGAAGTAGTCTGATAGCAAAGATGTTTGTAAATGCTTCAGCCTTGTCCTTTACAGTAATGTGCTGGCCACTCATGTTGTTGAAAATGGGGATGTTCATGGAGCCTGGTCCTCTATTTAGTTGTTAAATTTTTTACCACCCAGTCACAGTCACATCTGAAAGTGCTCCAGAGCTTTGATCTGTTCTGTTAGCTAAGGGATTGACTCTCACTGCTTATTGCATGCTACTTTTGCTGTTTTAGCATACATAGAGTTGTATGATCTTCAGCATTTTAACACCTCATTGTCAATTATGGCAGCAAATGTGAAGAGAAATCAGAGTGTCTTTAACACACCACCCCATTCCCTAGCCAACAGTGAAGCTCAGCGCAAGCTGAAAGAACAGCACCTCATTTTCCGCTTGGGAACTCTGCAGCCTTCTGGACTCAATATCAAGTTTAACAGCTTTAGGGCTTGAGCTCTCCCATGTACTTACCCCAACCTCCACGCACCAGGCCTTGTTACCACATAGTCTGCTATTAAACACAACTCATTGCTAGCCACTAACAGTCCCCATTAATAGCTATTCGCCCTTCTAGTCAGATTGTTATCCACTCCTTTTTCTGTCTAACTGTGCTTCTCTCCCTTTGAGCTTTATCCCCACATACCATTTACTCCTTACACCCTTCCCCTACCCTATCTTCTGCATATAACCCAACATTTTCCTAGCTACCAATAGTTCTGACGAAGGGTTACTGGACCCAAAACATTAACCCTGATTTCTCTCCACAGATGTGGCCAGACCTACTGAGTTTTTCCAGCAATGTGTTTTTTGTTTCTGATTTACAGCATCCGCAGTTCTTTTGGTTTTCATTGTCAAGTATGCCTGACTCTGCTTTCAATTGAGGCGACCTAACCTTTAAGTTCGAATAGCTAAAATATTGGAACCATGCTGGTGTTGTTGAAACTCCTCACAGAACTAGATTATTTATACTAAGAAACATTGTTAATAACTGTCAACTTAACTGGCATATCATACAGTTTATTGGCCAGATCTACCCTCAAACCCATTGAATTGCCCAAGACTATTAACCACCTCTGCCACACACCACAATATATGCTGCCTATCATAAATTGTGTGGGAACGTAAAACTGAAATTATTGCAAACCAGTGTAATTTTAGTTTTCAAATTTCTTCATGGAACAGTGACTATATTTCAAAGCTGTTTCATTGAATGTAAGATGCTTTGAAATTTCCAGTAGTCGTGAAAAATACAACATAAGTGTAAAGCTTTCAATTTTAGCTACATTTTTCTATATTACAAAATGGAACATTTTCCTGTATGTTAAATTCAAACACAGGGAGTGAGAAATTTGTATGCATAGTGCTGCATATGGCTCCACAAGTGCAACCCTGTATTAGTATACAGAACTGTAATGTGGAGGTCTGAAATCACATGACACCAGGTTACAGTCCAACAGGTTTATTTGAAAACATTAGCTTTTGGAGCTTCACTCCATCTTCAGGTGCTAGAGTGAGAGAGGTAGTATCAGACACAGAATTGATAAGTAAAACATCAAAGGCTCACACCACTGATGAGGATACATTAAACAAACCTAAGATGCTTTTAAATCTTTGATCAGTTAATGAAGCAAATCAAATCAATGAAGGCACATGAAACCTGAGGTGGAACAAATGTTAAAGTGCTACAGCAAATGCTGACAAAAGGTCAGCCTGGGTGGGTGCCGTCCACTCTGCTTCCTGAAGTCAATGATCAGCTCCTTGGTTTTGTTGATGGAGGGGTTGTCTTTGCATTATGCTGCTAAGCCCTCCATCTCCTTCGTGTACTCAGTTTTGTTGTTGTTTGAGATCTGGTCCACAGCAGTCGTGTCAGCAGCAAACTTGTAAATGGAGTTGATGTGAAATTTGGTCACATAGTCACGAACGTATAAGGAGTACAATAGGGATCTGAGCACACAGCCTTGCGGGGCACCGGTATTGAGGTTTATTGTGGGGGAGGTGTTGTTGCATCCCCTACTGACTGTGGTCTGTTGGTCAGGAAGTCAAGAATTCCTTTGCAGACAGGGGAGCAGAGACCTAGGTCCCAGAGTTTGGGGATGAGTTTGTTCGGAATTACAGTGTTGAAGACGGAGCTGTAGTCAATAAGTAGGAGCTTGACATAAGTATCCTTGTTGTCCAAACGTTCCAGGGATGAGTGTAGGGCAGGGAAATGGGACCTGTAACACTGGTAGCTGAATTGCAAAGGGTTAAGGTAGTCTGGCAGGCTGGAATTAATGTGAGCTACGACTAGCATCCCAAACCACTTCATAATTATGGAGGTCAGGCCACCAGGCAGTAGTCATTGAGGTATCCTGCATGATTTTTCTTTGGCACTGGGATGATAGTGGCCTTCTTGAAGGAGGTGGGGATTTCAAATCATAGTAGGGAGAGGTTGAAGATGTCTGCGAATACTCCCGCCAGCTGGTCTGCACAGGACCTGAGTGAATGGCTGGGGACTCCATCCAGGCCAGTTGCTTTCCATGGGTTCACCCTTATGAAGGCCGATCTGTATCCACTCATCACATTTCTATGAACCATGTGGAGAATATCAGAAACAAAACAGGTTGTTAGGAATGTGAGCAGTCAGCAATCACACTGAACACAAATTACAGTTTAGCACAGTCCTCAATACAATGGAACGTTGAGCACCTAATTTCTATGGAATGCCTGCACATGGACCTTGGTCATAGTGGACCTTATTCTAAAGTATGCAGCATGATTCATTTCATTCAAATGCAGTAGGGGATTGTAAGATTGTTTTTATTTACTTATGGGACGTGAGTGTAGCTGGCTGGCCAGCGTTTATTATATGTCGCTAGTTGCCTTTGAGAAAGTGGTGGTGAACTGCGTTCTTGAGTCATTGGAGTCCATGTATGGGTTGCCTTAGAGAGGAAATTTCAGCTACAGTGAAGGAACAACAAATCAGGATGGTGAGTTTCTTGTAAAGGGACTGACAGGAAGTGGTAGTCCCAGGTATCTGCTGCCCTTCACCTTCTAGCTAGACATGGTCATGGGTTTGGAAGGTACTATCTAAGGATATTTGGTGAATTTCTGCAGTGTATCTTGCAGGTAGTACTATAACCGAGCATTGGCGGTGGAGAGAGTGAATGCTTGTCGATGTGATACCAACCATCAGGATACTTTGTCCTGGATGATATCAAGCTTCTTGAGTGTTGTAGGAGTTGCACCCATCAAGACAAAGAGAGAGTATTGCATCACACTTCTGACTTGTGTTTTGTAGATGGTGGACAGGCTTTGGGGAGTCAGGAGGTGAGTTACTCGCTGCAGTATTCTTAGCCTCTGACCTGCTGTTATAGCCACCATATTCATATGGCAAGTTTAGTTGTGTTTCTGGTCAATGGTAACACCCAGGATGTTGATAGTGGGCAATTCCGTGATAGTCGTACCATTGAATGTCGAGGTGGTGATTAGATTACCTCCTATTGGAGATGGTCATTGTCTGTATTTGTGTGGCAAGAATTTTATTTGCCACTTGTCAGCCTACGCCTGGATATTGTCCAGATCATATTGCATTTGCTTCAGTATCTGAGGAATTGCGAGTGGTGCTGAATATCAGTGAACATTCCTAGTTTTGACTCGAAAATAGAGTAAAGATCATTGATGAAGCAGCTGCAGTGTGGTAGGAATAAACCTTACCCTCCCAGTCTATACACCACCCAACAATGCCAACCCTGCATCTAAAAGCATGTTGGCAAATACATACAGGTTAAAGTGAAAAGAAATCACCTCCTTGCCCCTGTGCAGCCAATGATAAATTGGATTGTTTGTGAACTGACTCACGGGTGGCACTTTTAAGGTCACCTGTTATTACTTCTACTTTACAGAGATGATTATGATCAATCTATAATAACAAATGACATGATCAAGATTACTTGTGACCAGGATTTTGTGAGTTGCAGACTCAGCCTGTCAATATCACCATCAATCCAGGTGACATCCCAAACTTTGACTGTCCTTCCTTCCTTGCACTCCCTGTTGATCCCATCAGTTCTGAGCTTACATACATTTCCACACTTTTATTTAAGACTTTATTACCCACTTTACTGCCTGAATCCTGAGTCTATAGTTTAGTTATTCCAACCATCATAATGCTTTGTTTCCTATTGAAGCCTGGATGGAGCTCTATGATCTCTCTACATGTTGAGTTGAGTTGCGCCTTATTTTCCACTCTGCATCCCTGCATGTTGCTTTCAATTCTCACAATTGACATCCCCAACTTTTCTACTATTGCAGTGATTTTTGATAATTCCCCTTGACTTTCAGTGAACAGGCCCCCAGGGCTAACTGTGGTCTCCTGACTGACTTGGAAGGGCAGCACCGACTGATGAGTGATCATAACCCTAACTAATCTCTCTTCACCTCCCTGTCTGACTTAGTATTAATCCCTGGACTGTTAGCAGTGAACCTATAGGACTGACCATGGCCCAATCTCCTGACTGTACAGAACCCTGACCCTGAATGCCCCAAATAGCTGACTGACTGAGCCCAAGCACCTGGACTGAGATCGGATGATGCTCTTGACTGACAGTCAGGTGCCCAATGACTGACAACAGTCCCCCTGAACTTGACTAAGGTCTACTTTCCTTAGACTTTGAGCCATGGCCTTTGGATGGAAGCACATTCAGTGTGTTTGCTGCTTAAGGTGCTGGCACACGTTGAGTTGTGAAATTGTCATAGCATGGTCAAATATAGTAAAATGTCCATCCCCTCGACTGATTACTAATGTCAAACATGACAAGTTTGCCTGGCTTTGTGTCTGCAGTATGAGGCAGAACAAGATATTAATACTGTGAGACTTTTAAGTTCTGAATAATGTGGCAATGTGCAAAAAGGCAAAACAAGCAGAGATGCTGGAGCATTCAAGTAGATGCAAAATGAACGAGCACTAGAAGAGTGGACTTATCCATGTGTGGAAAGTGGTCAGGCAGCAGCATTGCAATCTAAGGTGTCGGGGAGCTCCAAACCGCAATATTGAAGTGATGAATTATATTCGAAGTGAGTTAGAGATTTGCCACAATGATGTGGTGAAGCTGATGCTTTTCCAGTGCTGCCCATGAAATGTTTCTTGGCCAGCAGTCCCCAACAGTCAGTGAACTGAAGTCATAAAGTACCTGCTCTGACTTTCATGTCGGCATTTCAAACTGCACGTAAATGAGTTGAAATTAAATCATAATGAGCTGTTAATATGTAAAAGTGGGCTCCTTACTTCTCACGTGAGATTCTCACTAGAAAACCTTGGTGGAAAATCAGACTTTTTTTTCTTGATGTCAAGAATCTCATACTTTCTGATCTCGCCATATTTTACCAACCGACTCATAATTATCCATATTATTCAGGGGCTGGGAAAATTCCACCCTATATTCCTGTCTGGACCCCACCTAATAACCTCAACTTCTTTAAGAGGATTTTAAAAATGCTATTCTGCTTTCCTGAAATTGCTGATTCTACTTTTGTTTCTCAATCTTACAAATGAGTATTTGTACTGCATATTGATCAGCAAACCAGCAGTCTAAACTAAAAGGGATTGATAGCTGAGGTGTTGATAAATGACTAGCCTTGAGACAGAAATAAATGATGTTGCCTTAGAAACAACCGATCAAGTCCCAATGGCTGACATGATTTGAAGCCCCAGTTCGTACTTTGACAGTTCATATCAAATGAAATATCCATTGTAGGTTTTATTCCTTTGTAAACTTCAAATGAATAAAAACAGTTTATAAAATTTCATGCGGCAGTCAAGTTTGGAATGTCAAGTTTATAACAACTTGCATTTATATAAGATCATTAACCCTAAATGCTTCACAAAACTGTTATGAAATAAAATTTGACACCATGGTTGATGTGGAGATATTAGTGCAAATGATCGAAAACTAGTTGAAAGGTTTTAAGGAGCTTCTCAAAGAAGAAGATGTAGAGAGAATAGACAGGAAATTTGAGAGTGTAGGAACAAGGCAGCAGAAGGCATGACTGCCAATGGTGGGGGCTATTAGAATCGGAGGTGCTCATGACCTCAACTGGAGCAGCACGCATATCTTCAACAACTGTAGAGCTGGAGTCAGAGGATTGTACAACTGAAAGAGATTACAGCAATAGGAATTGGAAGGGCAATGATGGAATTTGAAACAAGGATGAGAATTCTAAAATTGAAATATTGCTTAAGCTGGAGGTCATGTATGTTATCAGGTGGCACAGAGGCACAGTGGTTACCACTGCTGCCTTACAGCGCCAGGGACCTGGGTTGGATTCCAGCTTCGGGTGACTGTGTGGAGTGTGCACATTCTCCCCGTGCCTGCGTGGGTTTCCTCCTGCAATCCAAAGATGTACGGTCTAGGTGGATTAGGAGGGGAGGCAATGGCCTAGTGGCATTATCGCTAGACTGTTAATCAAGAGACCCAGATGATGTTCTAGGGACCTGAGGTTCGAATCTCGCCACGGCAGACAGTGGGATTTGAATTCAGTAAATATCTGGAATTAAGAGTCTAATGATGACCGTGAATCCATGTTGATTGTCAGGGGCAAAAAAACCCATCTGGTTCACTAATGTCCTTTAGGAAAGGAAACTGCCATCCTTACCTGGTCTGCCCTTCACGTGATTTCACACCCACAGCTATGTGGTTGACTCTTAACTGCCCTCTGGGCAATTAGGAATGGGCAATAAATGCTGGCCTAGCCAGCGACCCCCTCATCTTGTGAATGAATAAAGAAAAGAAAATAGCCATGGAACTTGTAGGGTTACAGGGATAGGGGTATGGGTCTAGGTGGGATGCTCTTCGGAGGGTCAGTGTATTTGATGGACCGAATGGCCTGCTTCCACACTGTAGGGATTCTATGATTCTATCAAGCACAGAATTGATGATGTACAAAACATGGTGTGAGTTCGGACAAGAGACAGCAAACTTTTGAATTACCTCATGTTTATGGGGGACGGCATATGGGAACTAAGCTAGACATACATTTGAATAGTCAAGTCTAGTGGTAACAACGACATGAATTAGGATTTCAGCAGCAAATGAGCAGAGGCGGGGCAGAGTTGAGAAACTCTTAGGAGCTGGAAATAAGTGGGTTTCCCTAATGGGATGAATGTGTTGTCAGAACTTTATCTCAAAGTCAGATAAAGCACCCAGATTGTGGATAAAAATTGAAAGAACTGTGGATGCTGTAAATCAGGAACAAGAACAAAGTTGCTGGAAAAGCTCAGCAGGTCTGGCAGCACCTGTGAAGGGAAAAACAGAGTTAACGTTTCGGGTCCAGTGACCCTTCCTCAGAACTGCCTCAGAACATCCTCGGATTGTGGATAGTCTCATTCAGCCTCAGACTGTCCAATGGAGGGATGGATGCAGTCCTAGGGAACGTAGTTTGTGGCAGAGACCAAAACTACTGGCTTTGGTCTTCCTGGTATCTAGTCGGGTGAACTTTATGTGCACCCAGTGCTGCACGTTGGGCAGGCTAATAGTTCACAAACCGTGGAGATATGCAGAGACGAGGCAATGAAGTTGGTTTGGGTGTCATCCATGTATATCTGGAAATTAATGCTGTGTTTTCAGATGATGTCACCAAGGGCAAGTTGTAGGGGAGAAATGGAGGGGTCAAGAATAGATCCTTGGGAATACCAGAAGTAATAGTGCTGGAGCAGAAAGGGAAAACCAAAAAAAAAAGGTTCTGTTTAAATTAGAATAAGATGAACACTGCCCACCCAAACTCATGATGGTGCATGAGCATTGGAGGATGGCACACCAATTCTGTCCAAAGATTGCAGATGGGTTGAGATGAATGGAAAGGGATGGTTTACCTTTGTCACAATGATAAAAGATATGACGTGTGAGTTTGATAAGAACTATTTTGATACTTTGTGTGCATTCAAACAGTCTGACTCCAAACCAAAACACAAACAGATTCTAAACAAGGCCTCATACCTAACATGCATTGTCTGACCTAAAATGGCACCTCTTCTTTACACTGATGAAATGATTAGTTCTCTCAGAGCGGTGACTTGAAAGAAATTTGGGGACTTACAGATACATATTAATCAATTAAAATCTTCTAACTGATTAAAGATTTAACAGCATCTTAGGTTTGTTTGGTCTTTCACTTATAAATTCTGTGTTCTGTGCGCTTTTTTCTCACTTCACCTGACGAAGGGGCTACCCTCTGAAAGCTTGTGTTTTCAAATAAACCTGTTGGACTATAGACTGAAGTATGAAGAGGGACTGTATCAGTTAGGACTATGTTCACTCAATTTTAGAAGAATGAGTAGGGAAATCTCATAGAAACCTATAAAATTCTAATACACTGACAGGGTAAATAAAGAAAGGATGATACCAATTATGGTGGAGTCCAGATCAGGAGTCAAAATTTAATGATTTGGAGTAGGACATTTAGGACTTGGGAGAAGAAATCTCTTCGCCCAGAGAGTGGTAATCCTGTAGAATTCTCTGCCGTGACCACAGTAGCCTGAGCTTCCATGACAGAAAATTGAACTTGAACAGTTCCCAAGCTGTGCACAAAGCTCTGTGCAAAGTTGGTGTGAGACTTCTGGAAGCACCTTGAAATTGTACATAGGTTTTCTGACCAGTATGCCAATACATCAAGCATTTCATTCAACAAACCTTTAGCCTCATACTTTATTCTTTGCTTTCACAGTGTCTATCTTAGTGCTCTGCAGCAGAATCCATACAACCTGATCCTCAGGAGGGCTGATATCTGTGCTACTGTGTTATTAACAAAAAAAAAAGAACTGCAGATATAGGAAATCTGAAACAAAAATCGAAATTGTCTCAGCAGGTCTGGCAGCATTTGTGCTGAGACAGCGGCAGCATTTGTGCTGAGACAGCAGCATCAACATTTTGGGTCCAGTGACACTTCTTCAGAATTGTCATTACTTGTTCACTGTGCTGGGTGAACCTCTCCCAGGTCACTAAGTCCATATCAAAATTCCTAATGAAACCTTTAGCATGCCCCTGTGGCTTCCTTTAACAGCCATGTGAGCTCTCCATTGAAGATTCGGCAAACGGCGTACAAAGTGGCCTCAAAACCGGCCAATTCAGTTGGATGCTTAACATTCCAGCTCAGGTGAGTACCACAGTGTCTGGTATTTGCCCTGCCATCTGATCTTCAGTAGCTTCTGAAGCCAGCCCTGATGAAAGTGGTCAAGCTTCTGATACGTTAAGTCTTGCACGACTAAGACCAGCTCTCGAATGCATAGAGCTGAGTGGGCAGGACTGTTGTCCTTTAGACGTTCAGTTTAATAAACAAGCTTAATCTTCTTCTGTCCCAGTCTGGTGCTCAAAATCAGCCAAAGGCTACATTTACTTTGGGAATTCTTTCATGTGTCTTGTCATCAATATAGATAGCTCAAAAATGTGAGCTGCTGAGAAAAATGAACTTGTTCTGGTCAGTGGTTGAAAATTTGGGTTTGAGATAGGGCTATACTGGAGCAGGCTGGTACATTGCTTCAGTTTTCTGTTTTGCTGACTATAAGGTTGAAGTTATCACATACATTGGAGGAGAAACCTGTGCTACATTGCTTGTCCTGTTCTGAGCCAGCAGATGAAGCATAATTGTCAGCAAAAAGAAAATCACAAAGTGAAATCACATTTTGTGACTTCACAACCAAATAGTGGAAAGGACGTAGGGAAAGAGATGCATAAGTAGATATGCAGAATGAATATCAGATCTATCAACAATTTGAAAATAAGTAGGCAAGGGAGGAAATAAACGTGAAACTTTTACCAATAAGTACAATGATATGAGTGTACAAAACAGCAGAGTGTTAACATTCAGACTTTGTTAGAGCAAGGCTCAGGATGTCTGCCACAATGTGTGCCTCGTGGTAGAGAGCACATGAATACAACGGATTTGGACGGACATATACATGATTGCCTTTGATACGAAAAAGGATGTACATTAACAAATACATTTTAAGTTACCAGGTTACAAAATATATACATGTACAGTCCTCATGCATTAGGAACCGTTTGCTATTCCAGTTAATCTCATTTTTGCCAATTTATTACATGGCATATATGATCTGCAGATTTCCAGCATCTGCAGTTCTTTGTTTTTTATAAAAGTGTTCTTATCTTGTGATTGTACACTTGCAGACAGTTGACTTTTTCTCCAACCTGTTAATGCCTATCTTAAATGTACAGCTGTTTGTTCTGTCCTTTTGGTTGGAATGATATGCTGTCATGACTCACACAACAAGCAAATTTGACAGCAAATTCAGTTCTTTTCCTTCCCATAAAGAACTGTAACAAATCCAGGGAAGTATAGACAGTTTGCTTAATGCCTACTGTAGGGAAAGTGCTCAAACTGTTTCCCACCAAAAGATGCAGAGCCTGGTCATTTAATAGGCTTTGTTTCTACCAGAAAGAGCTCTCTCATTCAGCCTTAAACAGTTCCTTAAAGTAGTAAATTAATTAATTTAATATACATGAACCGTCCAATAACTTTCAATAAAGGGCCATATAAGAGACTTAAACAAATGTCAGGGAGTGTGGAGGGGAAGGTACCGGGAGTGATTGAAAGATGGTCGCAGGATAGAAAATAGAGATTTGGAACTGTGAAATACAAACAGAAAATACTGGAGAAACTCAGCAGTTCTGGCACCACTTGTAATAAAAGGAACAGAGTTAACATTTCGAATCCGATGTGACTTATTTGAGTCATATGACTTTCTCCAGCATTTTCTATTTTTGTTTCCAACAACCAGCATCGGCAGTATCTGCTCTTCTAAAAAATTATGAGATGCTTCTCCGGCACTAAATTGGTGCTTGTTTTAAATATGGACACACACAAATCATTGAAATCAGCAACACGATGGCCAGAGAAGCCAGATGGATTACAAACAAAATATTTTAGTTCATTTCTGGACAAATAAAGTTTTGAAAACCGAGAGGTAAAAATAAATTCATGTAGAACCTTTGTTAGAACGAATGTGGAATATTATGTGTGGTTCTGGTCTCCATGCTACAGTGCTAAGTCATTGGAGAATGTGCAGAGAAGACTTTTAAGGGCATTCCCTGAATTGAAAAAAAAGCAATTACTTGGAAAGATTGAACAGCTTGTGGTGCTTTTCTCTGGTAATGTGAAGACTAAAAGGTGATTTGATGTGAGTGTATAGAATACTGGAAAGTTACAGAGATTGAATGGAGAAATGGTACTCTGTTGTGGGTAAGGACAGAACAAAGCTGTACGTTTAAGATCGGCATTAACAGGTCAAATAAAGAACTTAATACTAAGGAACTTTTTCACACAAAGTGTTCAGAATGGAGAATTTCTTCTTCAAGAAGTGAATGCTTGAAGTAAATTGCATTGATTTATTTAAGGGGAGGTTTGATTCGTGCACGAAGAAGGCTTTTCGGGCTGGTGGGATGAGGTAATTCAAGTGGGAGCTGGCTAATGTAGAGTGTGAATGCAGGCAGAGGCCAACTGGGCTGAGTGACCTATTTCTTAGGTAAATCTGTGTAACTTCTTGCTTTCCCAATTTCTCTGTTCGTGTTTGCATTATTGTTATCATTCTCATTGTCACACTTCCTCATTTTGTTTCTAATATCTTAATTTATCTGAAACAATGAGTATAAATTTATAAACTATTAGTATTGTCCTCTTTCAATTGATTGAATATCTATACTTTGCAATGTACCTTTGAAAGAATAACTTTCTATATGAGGTGAAGAATACCTGGGAATGGAATACTACAAAGGGTGGGTGGCCAGCACACCAGATTCATTTAAGAAATGGTAAATTATTTTAAAGTGAAGTTGGGAATGTTAGCAGTCGGGAATGTTAGCAGTCAGGAATGTTTAGATTAAATTGGTTGAAGGATTGCTTCACCCATACTTATCTTTTGTTCCCATGTTCATGTCAAGTTAAATTATTAACGTTTTTCCCATTTTTAAACTGAGACTTTCCTATTCCAGGAAATATGATCTAATTGTTATAATAAATAACGACTGTATCACAGAAGTATGTGTGCACTGTTATATTAAGATCATCTTTCATTTGTCTGCCATATGTGTAACAATTGTTGGACAGATATTAACAGAAATTGCTGGAGAAACTCAGCAGGTTTGGCAGCATCTGTGGAGAGAAAGCAGAGTTAACTTTTCAGGTCCTGTGACCCTTCTTCAGAACTGAAGTAGATTGGAAATGTTAACTCTGTTTTCGTCCACAGATACTGCCAGACCTGCTGAGTTTCTCCAGGAATTCCTGTTTCTCTCCAGCATCTGCAGTCCTTTGTTTTATATTATTTCACAAATATTGTTTGTTGCCACAAGATAGCAGATGATGTTGCTTTCACGTATGTTGAAATAACTTTACATTTTTTCTCTTCCAATGATTACAGCTTCCTGTGACCAAGCTAACTATATAAAAGAGATGATTTACACAAAAGATAATCTTGATAAAGCAAGTAGTTCTTCAAGTCATGTGTTACTAGAACATCAAAGTGTTATTTTCAATTCAGGTGAGTAAGTCATCTTAGAAAGCTTTTCCACCAATTGGGTGATATATCTGGTTTCAGTTTCCCTGGGCTAGAACAGGGAGAAATCAAACAGGATTCCTGTTTCTGATTTCAATGCAGTGGAACCTTGTTTGAAATGTTCCCTTTGGGTTTCAGCCTGTTATGCTGGGTTGCGCCCATAGTTCAACAGTCTGCTGGCCCTCACAAACTTGACTCATAGCCTAAAGAATAGCCTCTTAAGCAACGTACCAGAGAGTTACTGGCACTAATGAAACAATGATTTATTGTGTTTTTTATGGGTGGGGCACCTATTGAAAAAATAACTTTGATTCACAAATAACCTTGTGACCTTGCATTGGCACAATAGGATTGATGGTGACTTTAAAATCCTTGATTCTCGCTTTGAAAAATGGAAGAGACATTATGAAAAAATAGTAACAAGCCAGTGACCCAGGGAAATCGGAAATAAAACATGAACTTAGAAGCACATTGTGCTGGTCTGCCAGTATAAGTAAAATGACAGGTTAATATCTGTAGGCAAAAACAACTTGAAAGAATGGGGGATACTAGTGGAGAAAATATCACAGTTAATATTTCGGGTCCGGTGACCCTTCCTCTGAACTGGGAATACCAGTGGACCTGCTTTGTAATTCAGATACCTTGGATCTATTTAATTGGAGTCCATCTCTTCCACTGTGGTTAAAGATGCAAACTTCATTTCTGTTTTTGAACATTATTTTCAATATGACTTTTTAGCATTAGATCATTTCTCTGACATTGCATAGTTAGGAAGGTGGGAAGAAACTTTCTCTAAGATATTTATCATCCCTATTATCTGACAATAGTAGGTATACACAGAGACACAAGTCAACTATATACTTTTTAATTTTCTTTCCATTGACCAATTATTACCAGTGATGAATCATTGGTTTGAGTTATTCAGCTGTGAGACTTCCAAATGCTTCCAAAAGTGACAAATTGGAGAAACTATTTGATGTAGGTGTAGTTTTAATTCTAAGTGATATGTTCCTGATTGTAGCAAACTGGGGGTTTGGCATAGTGTAGCGAAGAAGTGCAGATCAGAAGGAGACACTTGGAGTTTGTTTATGGCTTCTGGGCAGGAACATGGCCTAGTGAGCGATATTGCTGTTTAGGGAATAGCACCAGGCAGGCATGGCCAATATTACCAGGTGGGCCATATTGGCATTCCCTTGCACTTTTCAACAAAATGATGAGAATTAACTGTTCAGCTTAAAATCGGGCACCTGTACAATATAAACATACCAGGAGAGTAATCCTGTTTGGCCAGAATTGGATTTTCTTGTGTGGCCCAGAGGAACATATTTTTCCTCCTGACTCATGATGGAGAGGGAGTGGGGTTTGTTTGGCCCTAATTGCCCCATTTAAGGAGGGAGGGGAGGAAGAGGTTGGAGGGGGAGCAAAATAAAATAAAGGGGTGGCACGGTTGCCCAGTGATTAGCACTGCTGCCTCACAGCACCAGGGACCCGGGTTCGATTCCACCCTCGGGTGACTGTCTGTATGGAGTTTGCACGTTCTCCCCATGTCTGCGTTGGTTTCCTCTGGGTGCTCCAGTTTCCTCCAACACTCCAAAGATGTGCAGGCTAGGTGGATTGGCCATGCTAAATTGCCCATAATGTTCAGGGATGTGTAGATTAGGTGGGTTAGAGGGGGCTGGGTCTGGGTGGGATGCTCTGAGGGTCGGTGTGGACTTGTTGGGCCGAAGGGCTGTTTTCACACTGTAGGGATTCCATGATCCATGAATCCGAAATAAAACATAACAATGAATTTGCTGAACCTCTTCTCCAAGTTGCTGTCATTCCTAGCACCTTTGCCATATTATGATGACCCCCAATGTTTCTCTGCACAGAACCAGAATTTAATGGGTTCAGTCATGTCTTGCCCAGATTGGTGGGAATTGTTTGAAGCTTCCCTCTGGGTGTTCCAATGTGATCATCAGGCAACCAGGCACTTACCTAGACAGGGTTGGGCCTACCATTTGATAAAGCTACCAGAAGGGTCAAATGGCACCTTGAGAGTTGCCGGCTCCCTTGCAGCACCATCAGGACAAGTGGCCACTGCCATTCAGGACCAGAGGAGGGTTTGGTTATGGATCCCAGACAAAGGTAGCTGGAAGTGAGGAGAGGGTCAGTGGTAATTGTAGAGGGAGTTCAATGTAAGGCCATGGGATGGCTTTCAGAGAGCTCTTCCAAATGTCATGCCACTTGATTTGGAAACAGAGAGTTCCTGCTGTAAGCTGCTGGCTTTCCTGGATGGTGGTACATTTAATACCAGTGCTGACTGAATACCACACTAGTGGGAATGGGGTCCTTAAGTAGCAGGGTCCACACTCCACCCCCTCCTGTACAATTAAATGGATCTCCCTCCTGACCTCTGAACCCACCTTGTGGTGACAGACAAAAGTTCTACCCCAGGGCAATAATGACGACAGCAGAGCGGTAATTGGTAATGACAACGGACCTTGATCTGCATGTTTAAAGAGACATCACTGCCTTGAGTAGTGACCTTGCCACCTGAAATTTAAAACGTCACTCAGCCAGATTGGGGTAAGAAAGAACTGAGTATGTCCACTGGTGTGTTTTAACTGTTTCCCGTTTGTGTCAGGTGGGGGAGATAAAATAAAGCCCTCCATTCTTAAAATTACAATCCGTTATATATTAACTGTTTTTTACTTTGCACAGATCTGAATACCAAACAAACAACCTTGTCTGTTCAGAAACCAGCTTCGAGCACTCTGCACCAGGGGGGTTTACAGTCACAGCATGAAATGCAGCTGTTAGTTCAAGAATGCTCATATGTCCCACAGGAAAGCAAACATGGACAAAAAGATGGGGCTGAAGAGAACGTATTTTACTTCTGAAAGTCATTCAACATTAGCACTTTTGAGTCAAACTAGAACAACATATGGCCACCTTGACCTCTTGGTCATATTCGGTTAAATGTTACAAATAGAGAAATCTAACAGTTAATTCTTTACTAAGCCTTGTAGTCCCTGATATGCTTATGAACCTTGAAGTTTCATGAAATTTATTACACTTTTCAGTTTAGTGATAAGATTGTGATATATGAAATACTATATCATCAGTTACGTCATGCTAGCTGAAGCAGTTATAAATCAGAAAAGACCATATCTAACTTGCAGTCTTCTTATTTCAAGGACAGATTTTGATATTTTTTCCGGAAGTTCTTAAGTTATTAATTACAATAACCTGATTTTCTTTAATCTTAGGTCCAGTTTTGAAGGTTAAACACTATCTTGCTTAGTCAGTTTATGCTTAATTTCCCAGGGTCACAGTGGCCTCCCACTGTACAGGTTCTGTTTTATTTTATTAATTCTACTGCCTGTCATTATTAAAATTGTTGAGCATGATTTATGACCTACTTAACCATCACTAAAGTTGGCTTTCAATTGTAATTTGATCTTCCACATCATGAATTTAGTATACATACATTTTTAAAGTCATATATCTTGAAATTGCCTTGTTTGATCTGTTTAAGCCCAACATTTTGAACCATACCTGCAAAATTAGAATGTTCCAGACTAAGAGAGACCATTGTACTCTAATTGGCTCATTGTTAACTAGGCAAATATCATGACCTACAAGCTTCTCATAATAGTCAGTTGCTTTCTGTGACATATAGCTATCCAATTCACTATTGAATTTCGCAGCACTATCCATCTCCACTGATTCCCTGGGTAATTTGTCCCCTGTATTCATCATCCTCTGTGTTAAGGTTGCTAAATCAAAAGTGCCTGTAACCTAGTCCTGTTTTGGCCTAGTTCCCTAACCTTACTGTACTATTTATGTTTATGTTAAATATAGTACTAGATTAAAGGAAGAAATAATTTGCATTTATGTAGTATCTTTGATAACTCCAAGGAGTCTCAAAGCAATGTACAGCCAATGTAGTCCTTGGTTTTAATTTACCTTTATGCCTTAAATTCTTGAACATGTCAAAAACATTTCTTATGTATGATCTTCTCAAAGCACAGATACCTAAATTAGTTCACTGTAATGTCACCAGTGGGGATAGGACAGCATTACTAGCATTGCTGGCCACTGTACAATACGGTACTCCAGATGCTTTGAATTGATTGCCACTTTTTGAGATCTGTATTTTATACCCGGCTGCAAACCTTAAGAGGTTGTTTATTTCTTTTTACTCATCATTATTATACATTGTCTTGTATTTTCAAGATATTTCCCAGATACTCATGCATCTCCCTCTTCTGTAATTTGCAGAATAATGCCAATTCAGTCTCATATTTTTGTGAATAACAGGTGTCAATTACCAATCTAATCACCCTTCATTTTAGCTCTCTTTGTTCTATTATTTATAGTTATTTTCTTCTTCACCCATTTATCCAGGTTTGATAGTACCCAGTATACATTTTTTTCCTGTTTCAATTCCCAAATAACTTTCATATGTATTGTAAATAATAGTGGATCAAACACTGGTCTCCAAAGGCATCCTGTTAGACATCATATTGCTGATGCAGCTCCATGTACAGTTCTCCTTCATTTCCTCTGATTCAGCCAATTTCCAGTTCACTTCAGAAACTTGAATGCTGTTTGTGGTAATGTGCCCCTTGAGTTTGTTAACCACTAAAACAGCCAACCATTAATAGTTGAATTTCTTTGCTGAATTGTTATTAATGACAATCTGTGGTCCAATTTATTCTCATTTGTTTGAAATGTTAAGATTTGTCCCACAAGTTTTTCTAAAGTGCCAGTGACATGCACTACTACAGCATGGAATTTATTTAATCTTTATCACCTGACTTCCCCTGTACATGACTGTTACATTAATGCAAGAGTTTTTGAGTCACAGAATGGATGTAATCATGGTCTAGTGCAGAGGAAGATCACACAACCAAAATTGAATGTAGTCGCACTAAAGTAATATCTCGATTTTATCCTTTATTATGAAGGGACCAGAAAAACATGTTTATTGCCATAGGCTACAAAGAAGAATTCTGTTCCTAAACTTCTGACGTTCTGCTTCTCTGTCCTCTTGTAAAACGCTCCATGAAACCTATTTCCTTGACCAACTATAGGTCAGTTTTGCCAGTATAACTTTGTGGTGATGTGTTAAATTTTGCCTGATACAATACAGAGAAATACACTGGGGTGTTTTTACTATGTTAAAGGCATTATATAAATGCAAATTTGTGTTGTTACAGAGTGGAGTTGGGTAAAATTAACGGACACCTGCAGGGTCTAATGGATGAACTAAAAAAAATGTATTTCTTTGGTTGAGTATTTCTACCATATTAGGGAGAACTACATCAAATATATTTAATACTCAGTGTGGATCATGCGCAGAACAGGTCTCTTCACTCAGGAGCTCTCACCCCATCTCCTAGCTGCCTTTAATGCTAGAGTATTATTAAATGTCTCTCAGTGAGAACTCAGGTATTCTAAATGTCTATTTGCTTAAGAAATTTCATAAGTTATGCCAATATCCACATTAGATTGATAACTTCCAAATTATCTTAAACTGTAATTATTGTAATGTAATTCAATGCTCGATCCTGTTCAGTAATTTTATTAGAATCATGTAAAATGGTTACCTGCGATGACCTATCTGTACATGTGTATTTGGATTCCTGGTTATATTCATAGTGCCTGTGTTCTTACCCATCAAAATGTGCATTATGTGGGGCTGGATTTCATGGTGCACATCGCAGTGGGATCCATGTCAGCCGGGCCATTTAATCATGGAACCATTCTCCTGGTAGTCGAAAACCTTCCCCAATTAAATTGGATGATGGAACAGAGTGACGCAGGATTCCTGGCCTTGGCCAGTGGGATGTCAATCAGGCTCATTAATGAGATCATTCATACTCACTATCCCTAAATCCACCAAAATGTATGGCAACTGAGCTTTGGGGATTAAAGGTCTCATGTCCAAACAGCCAGCAAAAATCCTGTTGGGTTTTGTGTGTGGGCACCCGAGGTTGGGAAGTCCCCAACCTCAGATAGTGCCAGATTGAAGAACTCACCATGAGGCCAAGGAGTAGCCACTGAAAGTCGCTCCTTGCCCTTGCTTCCAACTACCCTTCCTCCTTTCCCAAACAGCACTTCCCATGACCAGCATCTTGTCTCAGTTAGCTGTGGCCTGGAGTCCATTCAAGATGCTGGGTCTCGGGTGGGTGCAGTACTGCAGATAGTCACTGCTCCTGCTGCTGGTCTTTGATTGATTAGCCACCAGCTCTCGGCAGAAGGGATTTCTACCATCAGGATCTTCAATCACAATGAAGGCCCAATGGAAGCCTTTTAAATGCCAGAAGGATACTTAATTCTATTGGGCATCCCCCATGGAAATGACCATTCCCCACCCAAGCTCTGGATCACTGAATAGTGGGTGAGACCACATTTGTTCAACAAATCCATAATATCAACATTTATTCAGGGCCTGATTTTCACTACCAAATCAGGTAACTTGAGTTGTGAAATTTCCCTACTCAGCTGACCTGTCTTAATATAAAGGGCCATGTTAGACCTAATTGTAGGTAGACTAATGTCTAGACAGGCTGTTTAGAATTGTGGTTTTCCTGGTCTTTATCCCAGTTGTTTTACAGGTTGTTAAGTGATTTAGCCCTCATACAACCTCACCCCTCAACCAAACCCCATGGTTCCTGCTGGTCCTGCTGCCACTCATTCACAACTCTTTCCCTCCCCCCTTCCCCAACTATCCCAATGCCACATCATATTCCACAGGCCATCTCCATGCCAACTCAAGCTCCACACTATCCACACAACCAACCCCATGCTCATGCCACACCTTTTCGAATTATGGTGTCCCGCCATGGCTTCTCATTGTTGATATGCCACGCCATAGTTACTCACCGAGAATCCACTGTGACTGGAATTTAGGACTCGTGTAGATGAGAAAAATTAAACTGATAAAAATCTAATCTAGCGCTCATAGATATGGTAATGAAAAAGTCCCATTAACAAGAACTCACTCAACTTTTAAATCTTTCCAGTGGTTACTCCCTTATAAAAACAAAATTCTATTCACAACAAAAACCTCTAATTGCTTAATAGACTCCTTAATCTATCAATCAAACAGTGAACTCAGGATCCCCAATTGAGATAATTGTAACTTCTGAAACTCAGCCAAGCATTAATAATGATATCATAATAGACACTGGGGATTAGGAAGTCACCTGTTTATTGGAATTCATTTTCTAAGCTACACCAGATGGCCTGACAAGGCAATCAGCAGAGGTCATTTTTGTTTTTACCTTCACAATACCTTGATCCTAGTTTGTTTCACACATTTAAAGAGTGGGAAATTAAATAAAAGTTGAGATCATGGCACTGAAACATTCCTTATCTGCCCTTCAAGAGCATTTATGCCTATTCTATCGATTTGTGGCTCCAATCTGTGGGTTAGGCCCATGTAACTGCCAGAATTGGGATTGCTTGAATGCAGCATAAGGTTTATATGGCCCTGCCTGTTTGAGGTAGAACTCCCTGCAAACTGCAGAAAAAATTGGATCTGTTGTAAATAGGCTGTGTCTTATGCATCTGGGTCCCTACCCATCATGTTTAAAGATGTATGTACCTTCCAACTCCACAAAAATCCAGCCCCAAGTCCAAATATTGCTCACATGATCACTAACCAAGTTAACAATTTGAATGACTAAACTCAGTTGTTATAGACCAAGGCAAAATAAGAATAAATTGTACTATTTATATGTGTGATATTAAAATCAGAGATAGGACTATATATCTTTACACATCAGTAGGCAGTAGTTTTCAAGATGTACTAATTGAGCCAGTAATTTACCAGTGAATTTCACAATGAAGCAAATTCATGGTAATTATTTTATTCCATGGGATGGTTTTTAAGAAAGTAGTTTATTTTACCTGTACACAACTGACAACTGACCAACTAAATTATAAATGTGTATATATCTCTCCTACACTAAAACAATAATATATCTGGAATGGATTTCTCTTGACATTAATCTTTGGAGTATAGACGCTGGTATTAGTATAATATAAGCACAGCCCTTATGTGAAGAGTATACTAGTCATGTCTGTTATATGTATCTCCAATTAAAAGGAGATATTATTATGCTATATTGCACTACACCTGCTTACCAAAACTGATGTAAAGGACATTGGAGATTTTAACTGATGCCCAGATTAAGATCATTGTGGCACAAGTCTAAAGGTGGCTTTCAGACTTTTGATATTTAGAGACGACACTGCCTCCAGTAGCAATAACTGAAGTATTAACACACTGACTCATTTTAAATTTGCACATTTAATGAGTTATTTTCATTTACCACCCAAGATTCAAAGCAATAAGTAAAATAATTAGTAATTTTGTAGCATTTGATTCATGAAGAAATGCATCAGATCTTGTTTTGTGGAAGGTGAGGAGTCAGAATATGTCAATTTCATCACAAGTCAGTTCTCCAGTAATGATGTGTTTAGCATAATTAACATGATCATTTTTGGTGGTGAAGGGTTGGATAGTTCAACTCCATGAATAGTGGTCCTTTAAAAACCTAAACTGATCATTTCAAGATGGTGAGTGAAGGGTAGATTACTGAATACCCATGGTAATGACTTAAAGGAGTTTCAGCACCACAGTATCACAGAATGGAAGTACATTTTCAAGCGTGCAGTTACTTTCTGCTGATGTTGCAAAAATGTTCTGTAACTGGAAACTTAATTGTACTTAAACCCTAAAGCAGAACCTCCTGCAGAATATTAGGAACATTATTAAAAGTGGTAAGTCATCACGCAAGTCACACCTGCTCAGCACTAGATTAGAATTACAATCAAGAATGTGCAGTTTATTGTCTTAGAGATTTTTGAAGATATAAGACACATTTAACCAAACAAAAGCTTTGAATGGCTACCATGTATCTTGAACTGTAAATACTGAACTGAATATATATTCATTACTTTCTTCCATTTCTTGCATTTTGCATATTTAGAATTGTTGTATTCTCTTTGAAAAATGCAGATTTTTATTCAAAAAACTCTGAAGCTGAAGTGAAAATGTACATCTAGTGTCATCTGCCTCTTAAAAGATCGTGACAAATGTAATTACTTCTTTATGTAAAAAAAAAACACAAAATAATGTTGAATTTTATAGAATGTTCCAAATGAACCTTATCTGGCAGGCAGTTTAATAAAGTCTGAACAGATGTTCTAGAGTGTCTGTGCAATGCATCTATTTAACTCTGGTTGCTGATAGTTATAAAGCAATAGATGGAATGTAGCTAACTGAACATTCAGAATTACTGATTTTAAAAAAAAAACTCACTTAATTGGCTTTTTGGGTGTTTATAAATGCACTGAACTCTGAATTCTTTTTACAAAATGTATAAGTAGGAGAAGCACTGCAAAGAAAATCACTTAAAATAGAACCTGAAGGAAATAACCATTGGGAAATCCTAGCCTTTAAATATCACTGAATAGAATGTATGAAGTAGTAATTGAGTGTGATTAATCATTCAAATAGAAAGTAATTATGCCAATGAACTCCTTGGCAGAAAAGATTAAAAACTTAATTAGTGTAAAAAGTAGGCCACCAAGGGCCATCAGGCATTGATCACATCTCTGGTAGATGGTTTGGCATCATCCAGCATTTTATTTTGAATATAAATGTCACTGAGCATATCGTTCATCTTGTTTATTTGCTTTAAAGAAAATTAGATAGACTCATAGTTGAATACAGAAAGGTGCTTTCCAAATGTTACTGTTCAGAGATAGTCATTTCTCCTTTTTGCCTCCTGTTTCTTTCTTCCGGATAGCACACTCATAGACACCTTTATCAGGTACTCATTCTTAATGCTTCAACCAAGATATGAGAACAATCACACCTGAGCCCTATTTTGACTACATATGCATTAACAAGCAGGGATCACTTGATAGTGATTAAGGTCTGGTTGCTCTGCTCACATTCTCGGATTCTAGCCCAGGGTTCTCAGACGAGATGTAAAAACACATCAATACAGCTGACCTTAGATCAAACACAGACCCTACCTGGCATGTTTCACTCTCGATGATCTATTTACTCATTAAGCTATCTGGATCTCTCGGTGAGGTCTGTTGGAGAATTGCTATTATTGGTAAAGTAATACAATGCCATAGGGTTAGCCCTAACTTTAGAAAGGGCACTGCACTCGTACTATTCAGCAAGTGATTTAGTAGCATGGCAAGTTACATTATGTTATTACAGTACTTCAAATAGATAGGTTATTTGTCTAATTTGCTGTCAGATTCAATTGTTTCCATTTAATGAGCACAAATCTGTTCAGAAGGCAGGAACATTTCTGTTTCCTTTTTGAAAGTCTTAAATTTCCTTTCTGACCACCTGCACTGGTAACTTGTTCCATATGTCCATTGCCTTTTTTTGCTAAAGTTAGAGCATTGCCCTTTCACCTCTTGAACCTGGATTTTAATCCCCCCTTTCCTGCTTCAGACATATGGGAACAGTGCCTTTCCAGGCCAGAAGGGTGCTGTATGATATGACTTTAGGCCAGTTTTTGGTGTGCAGAGGGTCACAACACAAGATTTTTTTTCTCAGTTCTTACAAGTTGATACAAAACTTCAGTCAGCTAGGCAGCAAAGAAAGCTGACGTGGAAGATTGAAAATTCAAATTCTGAGATGAAGGTTAGGAGGCTGAGTGGAGCACTGCATAAGATAGATTTACTTTACACATGGCAATTGATATTTTTTACGTTAATTAAACACAAGAAAAACCATAGATCATTTGGACCACCATGTTTCATGTAAAAGGTAGAATGGTGTATTTTTTTAATGCAACTTATCTTACGTTCTCTCTGTAAGTCATCTCTGTAGAATGAACTTTTTAGTTACATAATATAGCAAAAATATAAATCAGCACAAAATGCTTTAAGCAAGAGATATTCTTCTGGTGAGTAGCTTCTCAGTGTTCAATCGTAGATACAACTTGTCCAGAGAAATATAATTGTAGATATTTTAATCAACATTTTCAGACATGTCATGACACACCTCTGGAGCAGGTGGAACTTGAACCCAAGCCTCCTGGCCCACAGTTAGGGACACTACCACTACACCAGGAATTCTTAGGTGATCTTCCATCCAAGTACTAACGAGGTCTTGGTCTGCCATCTTCTTAGATCAGACAATATTGGGCATTTCAAACCATTACGGTTGTTGGGAGAAATATAACTGTCTGGGCAGTACACTGGGCTTGTGTCCTGTAGTCAGTGTGAACTCTATCTCTGCTTTGAGTGCCTTTGTGTGCGGTCAGTGATCACAATTAAACACACATCATTTGTAACATAGGGTTGGAGTGGTATATCTGAAAAGGTGTGGATTTTCAAAGCTGAAAGAAATCTAGCTGTGGAAAGAAACATCAACAAAATAGCAAAAAGATAACGGTCTGCAAGTTGAGATTGCCGGTTAGTCAAGATAGCTGTGCATTTTTCACTCTGCTGTTGTTCAACTGAAAGGAGCAATGAGGTAAAACTGGACTTATTTCCCATCCTCAATGGAAAATCTATGAAATAACTGCAGAATTAATTTTAAACCCCTGAGCAAATAAGAGTAGCAACCCTTTTATCAGTGCTGAGGAATGAGTGCTACAAGCTGTAATCCATCCTAGACTGCATTCAGGAGGAGAACACTTTGAACCCCGTATTAATGTTGCAAATGAAGGGTATGTCATCAATATCAAAACTCAGGTGAAATTCAGATTATTGATCAGTATATAACTGCACTGCTACATTTAATTGAAACCCAAGACTCTGGACGACATGAAGATGTTCTTATCTGAGATAGAGTTCTCTTAGGCATGTTGCCATGACAGCATGTCTGCTGAGTAAGAAGAAACCTACTTTCAAGAAAGCTATCAAAAGCATTTCTGAAGAAGGGTCCAGACCCGAAACGTCAGCTTTCCTGCTCCTCTGATGCTGCTTGGCCTGCTGTGTTCATCAAGCTCTACGCCTTGTTATCTCAGATTCTCCAGCAACAGCAGTTCCTACTATCTCTGTATCAAAAGCAGAAGTCTGAGATTGTCAATATTCAACTGAAGCGTATTAATGAGAAAATGGATGAGAGTCTGCATTATACCGAGAGACATTCCAGACTGAATGAGAAAAAGGAACAAAAAAGAAAAAGAAAGAAACATTTACAGAAATAATCAAAACCAGGGAGCAAGTTGGAAATATTATGAGGACATCACATACAAACAGGAAGCATGTCCAGTCTGCTGGAAGCACCTGTAAGAAGCTAAATCTCTTCATGTATATGAGTCTGAGATATCAAACTGATAAGGTTAGTTGTTGGAGAAATGTCAGTTGATGAATCACCGTACACCTTGCAACAGATTGGTGTAGTCAGGTCTAAAAGTGATAAATTGTTTATGGCTGTTAGAATGGTGACTGCAGAAGGAGAGCATTAAGTGAACATGAAGTGTCAGATCAACATCAGTATTTTGTACAATATCACAAGTTTTACAAACCTGTGTGAATTAGCACAAGATGGTGATCAAAAAATGAAATTCTCAAACATAAGGATTGAGGTTATATAATGTAATGGTATGTAAGCCAAGAGGACAAATTAGACTGAGAGCCTAATACAAGAGGATGAATGAACATCTGGAGTTCCAGATAGCAGATGTTAAACAAAGAGCTGAAGCAAGCCTAAGCTTGAACAAGTAATCCTAAACATGCCAGGAGAGATTTGCAGCATTTCGCAGTCTACTGGGTTATTTTCAGGTCTTCGATGACTTCCTGGTGAATAACAACTTGAAATGGATGTAAGAGACCGATGCAAACTCTACCCCACCACCTCCCACCGAGACAGCAAGAATTGAATACTCTCAATACAACTAAGCCACATCAAAACTTGTGACATAGAACAGTCATCCCCTTGATTGTATGTGGTGAATGTGGATAATCAGATTTTTTTTGCTGGTCAGGTCCTAAAAGACATAACTGCTAGACTGGGTCTGCAGCAGGTGATGAGAGAATGAACAAGAGGGAAAAATATACTTGACCTCATCCTTATCAATCTTCCAGCTGCTGTCCATAACAGTATCGGTAAGAGATGTCCATCACACAATTGATGCAGAGAAAAAGTCCCGCCCTCCCAATGAGAACAACCTCCATCGTGTTGTGTGGCACAGTAACAATACTAAATGGGACAGACTTCGAATAGACCTAATAACTCAAGACTTGGCATCCATGAGGCGCTGTGGGCCATCGTCAGCAGCAGAATTGTACTCCATCACAATCTGCAACCTCATGGCCCGGCATATCCCCCACTCAACCATTACCATCAAGCCAGGGGATCAAACCCAGTTCAATGGAGAGTGCAGGAGAGCATGCCAGGAGCAGCACCAGGCATACCTGAAGATGAGGTGTCAACCTGGTGAAGCCACCAAACAGGGCTACTTGCATGTCAAACAGCATAAGCAGCAAGTGACGGACAGAGCTAAGTGATCCCACAGCAAACGGATCAGATCTAAGCTCTGCAGTCCTGCCACATCCACTCGTGAGAGGTGGTCGATTGAAGACTCCTCCTCCAGTGAGTTGTTTAAAAATATCCCCAGCCTCAATGATGGAAGAGCCTAGCATATCAGTGCAAAAGATCAGGTTGACAGTACAAAAGATAAAGGCCGCCAACATCATCAAAGACCCCTCCCACCCTGGTAATGCTCGCTTCCGTCAGGCAGAAGATACCGAAGATACCAAAGCTTGAACACATGCACCAACAGATTCAAGAACAGCTTCTTCCCCGCCATTATTAGACTGCTGAATGGACTCTCGAACTTAAATAATGTTGATCTTGCTTTGTGCACCTCCTGTGCAGCTGTAACCTTGTATGCCTCAGTCTGTCTAAACACCCTATGACCTGTATGTTCTTGTTTGCTATGATCTGCCCGAATTGCTCGCAAAACAAAGCTTGTACTTAGGTACATATGACTACAATAAATCAAATCAAATCAAATCAAATTGAAGCTTCCACCGCAATTTTCAGCCAGAAGAGCTGGGTGAATGATCTATCTCGGCCTCTTCCAGTGATCCCCAGCAATACAGATACTAGTCTTCAGCCAATTTGATTCACGGCACGGTGGCTTAGTAGTTAGCACTGCTACCTCACAGTGCCAGGAACCCGGGTTTGACTCCACCCTTGGGCAACTGTCTGTGTGGAGTTTGCACATTCTCCCCGTGTCTATGTATGTTTCCTCTGGGTGCTCCGGTTTCCTCCCACAGTCCAAAGATGTGCCGGCTAGGTGGATTGGCCATGCTAAATTGCCCGTAGTGTTCAAGGATATGTAGCTTAGGTGGGTTATAAGGGGACGGGTCTGGATGGGTCAGTGTGGACTTGTTGGGCCAAAGGACCTGTTTCAACACTGTAGGGATTCTATGATCAAGCAGTTGGAGACACTGGATACCGCAAAGGCTACAGGCCCTGACAACATTCAGAAGACTTGTGTTCCAGAACTTGCCGCTCCTCTAAACAAGCTGTTCCAGTACAGTTACAAGACTAGCATCTATCCAACAATGTGGAAAATTGTCCAGATATGTCCTGTACATTAAAAGCAGGACAAATCACCTGGCCAATTACCTCCCCCCCCCCCCCCCCCCCCCCCCCCCAATCAGTCTACTCTCGATCATCAGTAAAGTGATAAAAGGTGTCATCACCAGTGCCATCAAGCAGCACCTGCTCAGACATCACCTGCTCGGTGACGCCCAGTTTGGATTCAGCCAGGGCCACTCAGCTCCTGACCTCATTACAGCCTTGGTTCAAACATGGACAAAAGAACTGAATTCCAGAGGTAAGGTGAGAGTGACAGCCCTCAACATCAAGGCTGTATTCGACTGTGTATGACGTCAAGGAGCCCTGGCAAAACTGGAATCAATGGGTGTTGGGGGAAAACTCTCCAGTGATTGGAGTCATATTTGACACATAGGAAGGTGGTTATGGTTGCTGGAGGTCAGTCATCTCAACTGCAGGAATTCCTCAGGGTAGTATCCTAGGCCCAACCATTTTCAGCTGCTTCATCAATGACCTTCCCTCCATCATAAAGTCAGAAGTAGAGATGTTTGCTGATAATTGCACAATATTCAGCACCATTTGTGACTCCTCAGGTACTGAAGCAGTCCATGTCCAAATGCAACAAGATCCAGACAATATCCAGGCTTGGGCTGAGAAGCAGCAAGTAACATTTGTGCCACACGAATGCCAGGCTCTGTCTATCACTAATAAGAGACAATCTAACCACCACCCTTGACACTTAATGCTGTGACCATCACTGAATCCCCACTATCAACATCCTGGGGGTTATCATTGACTGGAGATTCAACTAGACTCAACACATAAACACAGTGGCTACAAGAGTAAGTCAGAGTCTAGGAATACTACAGCAAGTAACACACTTTCTGACTCTCCAAAGCCTGTCCACCATCTACAAAGAGTGTGATGGAATACTCTCCACATGCCTGGATGAGTGCAACCCCAATAAAATTCAAGAAGCCTGACAACATCCAGAAGAAAATAGTGCACTTGATTGGCACCACGTTCACTAGCATCCACACCCTCCACCACTAATACTCAGTAGCAGCAGTGTATACCATCTACAAGATACCCTGCAGAAATTCACCAAAGATCCTCAGACAGCACCTTCCTAACCTACTATCACTTCCATCTAGAAGGACAAGGGCAGCAGATTTTTGGGAACACCACCACCTTCAAGTTCCAATCCAAGGCAATCACTATCCTGATTTGGAAATATAACGCCGTTCCTTCACTGTCACTGGATCAAAATCCTGCAATTCTCTCCCTAATAGCATTGTGGGCCAACCCACAGCAGGTGGACTGCAGCAGTTCAAGAAGGCAGCTCACCACCACCTTCTCAAGGGCAACTAGGGATGGGCAATAAATATTGGCCAGCCAGCGACACCCACATCCCACAGATAAATAAATAAAAGAAAATCACAGATATGTAAGTACATCTAATGATTGAGTTCCTCAGGGTAGATCTTTTTGAATCAGCTTGTTCAGATATGTTATTTCACATCTCTGAAGAAGGTGGGACTTGAACCTTGGTCTTTTGGCTCAGAGGTAGTGACACTACCAATGCACCACAAGAGCATCTCCCATAACTCAGGGTAATGTTCTAGTCTCAAGCATCTTCAACTGCTTCTTCAATGACCTTCCCTCCATCATACGATCCAAAGTGAGAATGTTCACTGATGATAACCCTAACCCTATTGCAGATACTGAAGCAGTCTATGTCCGACTGCAGCAATCTTTGGCTGACAAATGGCAGGTGACATTCACATCACACAAGCATCTCCCATAATACCCTAACCATTCACCTTTGACTTTCAATAGCATTAATAACAGTGAGCTGTGAACGGTCAGGAAGAAACAATCACATTGGGAGTGAGAAACAGCCGGAATGAGTGTAGTTCGGAGATATTGGAGGCAGCATGGGTATTTGCTTTCTTTTTTGGCTCATAGTTTGTAGGGTTTTTATTTTAAAAAAGGATAAACCAAAGCCCAGGTTCAGGAGCCCAACACAAAAGAAAGTGACATCACAGGAAAACCATAAATTTGGTTGGTAATAGCTGAAAATGTGACTATTATAGGTACTTTCAGAGTGAAGGTAAATCGGAGAAATGTTTATACATTACAAACTAAAAGACCAGTAGGAAATTTAAAAACAAAACAAATTGAGAACTAAATAGATAAAATAGAAATGCCAGGCCAGGTGATGTGTTGTTCCTGCATGATATAGGAGATAGTGGACCTCATTGTGGTTCAGAGTGATCACATCTGTAGAAAGTGTTGGTTGCTTGAGGAGCTCTAGCTCAGAGTTGATGAGCTTTGAACACTATGACACATCAGGGAGGGGATGAGTTACCTGGACGCTGTGATCAGGAGGCGATCACACCTCTTAGATTACCTACCTGGAATTCGGTCAGTGGTCAGGGACAAGAGTGTGTGACCACAAGTTAGGCAGGTACAGGCATCCAGGAGGTAGTGCTGAAGAAGCTTGTTTAACAGGTTGCTGCCTCTGTGGATGATGGCAGGGACTGTAGGAAGGATGAACAAACTGACCATAGCACCATGGTACAGGGAGCCATTCAAGTGGTGGAAGAAAAAATAAATGTAGTTGTAATTGAGGATAGTAAGCAGGGGAATAGATATTGCTCTTTGTGGCTAAGACCAGATGGACTGCAATGGTTCAAGAAGGTAGCTCACCACCATCCTCTCAAGGGCAACTAGAGACGGTCAATAAATGCTGGCCAGACAGCAATGCCCACATCCACAAAATGAATAAATAAAACAAAAACCAGAGTCTTGAAGGCTGCATTGCCTGCCTGGTGCCTAGGTTCAGGATATTTCATCCGGGCTGGGAGGATCTCATGAAACTTACAGAAGACTGAAAGGACTGGATAGAGTGGACATGGGGAAGATGTTTCCACTGGTAGAAGAGACTAAGATGTGAGGGCACAGACTCAGAGCAAAGGGACAGCCACTTATAAATGGGATTAGAAGGAATTTATTCAGCCAGAGAGTGGTTAATCTGTGGAACCCATTGCTGCAGAAGGCTGTAGAAGCCAAGTCATTGAATGTATTTAAGACCGAAATAGATGGATTCTTGATTAGTAAGGGGTTCAAGAGTTACAGGGAGAAGGAAGAAGAACGAGATTGAGAAATATATCAGCCATGATCAAATGGTGGAGCAGATTTGATGGGCCGAATGGCCTAATTCTGCTCCTAAATCTTATGGCCTTATGCCTGAATAGGAACTTGGTGTGGGAGGGGAAAAATTCAGTTGTTGAGGTCCATGTAGCTACCAACAATATAAGTAGAAAGAGGAAACAGAGCTGCTTGGGCTACATTATAAAGAAAAACCAAAAAGGTAACGACTTCTGAATACTACCTGAGCCATGAGCTTATTCGTACAGAGTCAACAAGAATAAAGAGGTAAATGGATGGCTCAAAGATTGGTGTGAGAGAAATCATGGGACATTGGCACCAGTACTGGGGGAATAGGGAATTGTTCTGATTGGACAGGCTCCACCTGAATCATGCTGGGACCAGAGTCCTGACTATTTAAGGATAGGGCTTTAAACTAAATACTCGGAGGGTGGATTCATTTCCAAGGAGAATTATGGAAAAAGCTAAAGGTGGGGAGGACTCAGGAGAGATTATTAATGTTTCCAGAACAAGTAACAAGAGTATGGAAAGGGTCAGGAATTTAACTTCAGGCATAGTTGCCACCCATTGGTGCCATCTCGCCTCCATTAATGCCCTGATTTGCCTTTCCAAAATGCAGCACCTCACATTTATCTAAATTAAACTCCATCTGCCGCTCCTCGGCCCATTGGCCCATCTGATCAAGATCCCGTTGTACTCTGAGGTAACCTTCTTTGCTGTCCACTACACCTGCAATTGTAGTGTCATCTGCAAATTTACAAATTCCTCCTATGTTCACATCTAAATCATTTATATAAATGACGAAAATCAGTGGACCCAGCACTGATCCTTGAGGCACACTGCCGATCACAGGCCTCCAGTCTGAAAAGCAGACAACTATGAGAAGGGAAGGATGGTCACCGCAGGACCAAGGGTATTGTACTTAAACACAAACAGTATATGAAACAACGTCTATGAGCTTGTAACGCATGTTGAAATTCACATGTACATGTTGTGGTGGGAAGCCAGAGGATCAGAAAGCCTTTAAAAACCAGCAGAGGATAATTTTTAAAAAAATAATGTGGGAGAAGATAAAATATGAGGGCAAGTTAGCTAGTAATATGAATGAAGATTGCAAGAATTTTTTAAAATATATAAAAGGCAAGAGAGTGACTGTGGACATTGGACTGCTGGAAAATGAGGCTGGAGAAGTAGTAACAGGGAACAAAGAAATGGCAGAGGAACTGTTTAGGTTCTTACATCAGTCTTCACAGTGGAAGACACCAGCAGCATAGCAGAACTTCAAGACATCCTGGTGAATCATGTTGGTGTGCGACATTGTGCTTCATCATGTCCTTAAGACTATAAGAAATAGGAACAGGAGTAGGCTATCTGGACCCTTGAGCCTGTTCCACCATTCAATAGGATCATGGATGATCTGACATTCCTCACATACAGTTTCCTGTGTTTTCCTCATAACCCACAATTTTCTGTCTGATCACAAATCTATCTTTCTCACCCTTAAATATACACAGGGACTCTGTCCTCACAGTTCTCTGTGGCAAGGAGTTCTAAAGACTCACAACTCTCTGAGATAAGAAATTTCTCCTCATCTCAGACTTAATTTGGCATCCCTTTCTTCTAAGACTATGTCCTCTGGTCTGAGCCTCTTCCATCCTCTAAGACCAATGTGTCACAGCAATTTTCAGCAAACACACCGCCTGTGCTTCAAGCAAATGCCATACATGAACGTCAGAGCAGGGCTATAGTCAGTTGGGGGTATCACTGCAGTCAGTCAAGGGCCTCATCCAATTCCAATCCTGGACTTGGCCATGGTCAGTCAGGTGCAAGGGGTCTGACATCTTACAGTCTGGGGATTGGTCTACTGTCAGTCCTACCACTAAATGCAAGTAGCTCAATCATAATTGGATTCGTTAGTATCCACAATCCAACAATGTCCCAATTAGAAAATCATGCATTGGTGAGTAGCTTGCTAAAGATTGAAAGTGGGAATGACAAAAAAGAGAAATATATGTAGAGAATGATTACGGAATGGAGTATCGATCAAGAGATTGTGAGTTGAATTACTACTACAGAATGTTAGGAAATTAAATCTGGTGATTTGTTGAATGAAAACAGACACAATAATAATTAAAAGTGCTGGATAATTGTAAAGATCCAAATGATTCACTAGGTAAGGAAGGCTGAACCCTTGGTCTGGTTTATATGAGATGCCAATCACGGCCTTAAAGTAATGGCAATAAACTGAGCCTTCTTGGAGTTGTCCAGATTTTGAAAACAGAATATATATTCCGCCATGTTAATTTTCTGAATTTAACTCAATTCATGTTGGCAGTAATTTGAAAATTCAGTGCTGATTCAACTCATATTTCCACCCTATATCTATGTCCAGTCTTTATGTGCTCATGGGGGCCTGTCTCACTTCAGCAGTGAAAGTTGATGCTTGCTCTGTATCCCATTCATAGCAACTGTATCACTTATAAGTTGCTCATTTAAACCTCATTACTGAAGGAGACAGGGATATAACAAACAGAAGCATTGATTCTAAAATCAATTGTCATTGATTTGCTTAAGTTCAAGTTAAAGGGCATTAGTTCCAATATTATTATTTAATACCTGTGATGCAATATATTGATATTTTGTCTTTATTCCCATCAGGAGCAAGGATCAGAATGCTTGAAGGAAAGGCACAAGCAGCAGTTAGTGGAGCAACACTTAATTTAAGATATGAGCTCCAGTTAGCCTCAGGGTCTATGTGTGAAGATCTCAATCTTATAGACAGCCTGTCGTACATGTAAAATATTAGGAGTAGGGTATAAGAGCAAAATAATTCAAACCAGCTACAATCAATTTAATATACGGAGCTGTGTTTAACTGTGTGAGAAGCTGGGTTATGTTTTGAAATCAAATGAATATCGACCTCAACAATTAAAACCTGAGACAAGAAACATGTTTTCACTGAATCACTTCCCAGGACGCCATCGGCTTTTAAATTCTTCAAGCAAACATAATATTTATGTAAAATAGATCGTCAAATGTCACTAAGTTTTAAAACCTAAGGGTAGAGCAATATCTTTTTTATTATTTAAAAATAATTTCTTGGCTCTGGGGAGCAGTTAGCAGGTATAAAGCGTTCAGCAGCCAATCACACACCACCAGAATGGAGCTGGTGGTTGGGATGCTGGGTGCAACAAAGAAAGGCTGAACTATCACATATGAAACATGCAAAAATAAAACAGTTAAATGGCTCTTGAGGTCCTTGCAATAGTTGCAGAATCACTTTAAAATTAGTCGCTTGATAGTATTCAACTTCATATTGCTTAAAAAGAGAGATGCCATTGAAATTTACATCTTGCATGCATCTAGGCAGAATTGCACGAATAACAAATTTCAAATGGAATAATTATTTATACTGCATGAAAAGTGGGTGCTGACTGGGTGGCAAGTAAACTTAATTGGTCAAAGGGTTGCCAAGGAGAATACACCAAGGAACTCCCAGCAAACCCTACTCTTAATTCCTTATTCACTCTGTGCAAACTCAAGCATGTCAACTGATGAATTGATGGGTGCAGATGTAGATTGAACCTTAGAAATGCCAGCAGAGAGATCCATGTGTTATGAGTTGGCAGAATCATCATTTTCCTTGGCAGGAGGCACAAACAGCAACTGTTAGCTGATTGGTTGTGATATGGATCATAGTCACAAAACTACCTTCAGAGATTTACTGCAGCCACCAAGCTGCCTGGATTCATAGAAAACACTATTGATGTGTTTGAAGACGGGCTGAAGAAGGTAACATATTGGCATGGATAGAGGATTGGCTGGCTAACAGGGAGCAGTGAGTAGAAATAAATAGGTCTTTTCAGTCTGGTGTACCACAGGGATGGATGCTGTGGTCTTAAATCTTTATAATTTCTACAAATGATCTGGATGAAGGGATCAAAGGTATTGAAATAACTCCACAGGATCTGCCATCCCATCACCGAATCACAATCTCTGACACTCCTCTAGTTATCTGTCAGCCAAGGCTCCCTGATTGGACCAGATTAACAACCCCAATCATGGAACTCATATTCTATGTGGCCCAGCGGGTTGACCTCGTTACAATCACTACAGGTATGGTAGCCAAATTTGCTAATGACAGAAAGATAAAAAGGAAAATAAGTTGTGAAGAGGACATACAGAAATTATAAAGGGAAACAGATAGGTTAAATGAGTGAGCAAAGATCTGGCAAAGGAAGTACAATGTAGGAAAATGTGAAATTATCCATTTTGGCAGAAGGAATGAAAAGAAAGCATCTTACCTAAACGGTGAGAAGATACAGAGCTCTGAGATTTGGGTGTTCTAGTATATGAATCACAGAAGAATAGGTGTGCAGGTACAGCAAGTAATCAGGAAAACCAATAGAATGTCATGTTTATTGCAAAGGGAATTAAATGCCACTGTAGGGAAGGTTATGCTTCAGTTATACAGGTCACTAGTGAGACTGCATCTGGGATATTGGCTAAGTAGCAAGAAACAATGAATGAGAATAAGGGGTTCTTTTTCAGATTAGCAACCTATATGGTTCCACAGGGATCAGTGCTGGAACCACAACTCTTTACAATATATAGTAATAACTTGGAGGTTGGAAGTAAATATACTGGAGCCAAATTTGCACACAACATAGAAATGTAAGTTGCAAGAAAGATATGAGCAGTTTACAAAGAGACATTGATAGGTTAAGTAAGTATGTAAAAAGTTGACAATGGAGTATAATGTGGAAAATATGAAGTTGTTCGTTTGGAATGGAGAACAGAAGAATGGTGTATTATTTAAATGGAGAAAAACTGCAGAAAGCTGCAACACACAGGGACTTTGGCACTTCTACATGAAATACAGAAGGCTAGCACACAGGCAAAGCAGACAATCAGGAAGGCTAATGAAATGTTGGCCTTATTCCAAGGGGATTGGATTATAAGAGTAGAGAAGTCTTACTGCAAACTGTACAAGGTGCTGGTAAGATCACATCTGGAGAATTGTGAACAGTTTTGGTCCCTTATTTAAGAAAAGATATTATTTCATTAGAGGCAATTCAGAGAATGTTCACTAGGATAATTCATGATATGGAGGGATTGTCTTATGAGCAAATATTAAACAGCATGGACTCTACTCATTGGAATTTAGAAGAATGAAAGGTGATCTCATTAGAACATACAGGATTCTTAAAAGGTTTGACCAGCTAAATGCTAAGAGGTTGTTTCCCCTCATGGGAGAGTCTAGGACCAGAGGGCATAATCTCAGGACAAAGGGTGCCAATTCAAAATTGAAATGAGGAAGATTTTCTTCTTTCAGAGGGTTGAGTGTCTTTGGAACTCCTGCCACAGAGAGCTGTGAGGCTAAAGTCATTGTGTAAATTTAACATTGAGATAGATAGGTTCTTGATCAGTAGTTATGGCAGAATCATGAGTTATGGGGAAACACAGGAAGGTGAATGCGAGGAATATTGGATCAGCCATGCTCCCTATGGAATGGTGGAGCAGATTTGAGGGGCCAAACAGCCTAGTCCTGTTCCTATTTCTTACGGTTTTATGGTACTGTATATAATACTGGTCACTGCACTCACAAAAGGAAGTTAATGTTTTGGAAACAATCCAGAGAAGGTTTACTGGATCATTACGTGGAATGAGAGGATTGCCTTATGAGTAAAGCCTCAATAGCCTGTATCCTCTTGAGTTTAGAAGAGTTGGAGGTAGATAGATTCTTGATTACTAAGAGAATGAAAGATTATCAGGGGATATCCAGGAATGTAGAATTGAGGTTAAAATCAAGTCAGCCATGAACTTATTAAATGGTGGAGCACGCTTGAAGCTTGGAGTGGCCTACTCTTGTTCTTGCTTGCATGTTCATTTGTCCCTTTTGTTAATGGAATCAGAAATAAGAATTATTATTGGAAGAGGACCAAGAAACCACTGCACCTCATTCAGACAGCTAACAGATGCTAGAGTGTCTGGTAAATACGGGCAGCTGGTCACATTAAAGTAGTGCTTGCTGCCTATGTAGATACAACAGCTCTCTATTGGCCCCAGATGTTCAAGTAGGATCAATGCCAGAGCAACAATAGGAATTTCAGTACTATCACTTTGTTTGATTTCATTTTTTGGACAAATTTCTCCTTTCCTCTTCTGGACATGTCAAGTTTCAATGAGAAATGGTGCTAAACTCTAGTGCTTTTCCCAATGCATTTAAGAGGTCAGATCATGGCAGACAATTTAGTCATGGGGTACATTACAACTGAACCCGAACATCAGATGTGAGCACTGCTACCTTGGCCAGCATTTAGTGTCCATCCCTGGTTGCCCTTGAGAAGGTGGTGGTGTGTTGCCATCTTGAACCACGTAGACTGTATTCTGTGGGTAGTCCCATAATGCCATTAGGAAGAAAGTTCCAGAATTTTCATCCAGTGATACCAAAGGAACTGTGATACATTTCCAAGTCAGGATGGTGAGTTGCTCAGAGGTGAATATGTAGGTGGTGGAGTTCTCATGTATCTACTGCCTTTGTCCTTCCAGATGGTAGCGGTTCTGGGTTTGGAATGTGCTGTCTAAGAATCTTTAATGAATTTTTGCACTGCATCATCTAGATGGTACACACTGCTGTTAACGAATGACAGCAGTGGATACAATACCAATCAAGTGGGCTGCTTTGTCCTAGTTGGTGCCAAGTTACTTGAGTTTTGTTTGAGCTGCACTCATCCAGGCAAGTGAGGACTATTCCAAACAGTCCTGACTTGAGCCTTAAAGATAGTGGACAGGTTTTGCGAAGTTAGGAGGTGAGTTAGTCACTACAGGATTCCTATACTGTGGCCTATTCCTGAAGCCGTAATACTTACTAGTCCAGTTCAGTTTCTGGTCAGTTATACCCCCAGGGGGTTGAATGTGGGGGATTCAGTGATGGTGATTGTATTGAATGCCAATGGACAATGGTTAGATTCTCTGGTGTTGGAGATGGCTATTGCCTGGCTCTCATGTGGTACAAATGTCACTTGCCAATTGTCAGCCCAAAGCTCAATATTGTCCAGATCTTGCTGCATTTGGACATGGACTGCTTCATTATTTTTGCAGTCACAAATGGTGTCGAACATTGTGTAATCATAAGCAAGTATTCCCAATTTTGTGTTTACACTGGAGCATTCATCATTGTTGACACAGCTGAAGGTGGTTGGCCCTAGGACACTACCCTGAGGAGCTCCTGCCATGATGGCCTGGAGCTGAGATGACTGATTTCCAACAACCACAACCATCTCCCTATATAATCAGGTATGACTCTGAAAATGTCTTTTTTCCCTTGCCCTAACTGCCCTATTCTGCCCCAACCCAAGCACCACAGGCACAATGGACCTGATCCTGCTCTAACCATAAAGATCATGCACAGAAACTGCATTCTACAGCTTCATCTAATTGACCATTATTGTTCTGCAGTTGGCTATTAGAAAAAACTTGCTCAATATGTTTTGATCTGTTTTTTCTGATTTTACCTATTTTCATTCCATTCATTTTATTCCAACCTTGAACAGAATGCATTCCCCTAAACAATTCAAAACCAAGAAAAAGTATGATTTTCTTAATCCTGATTAGCCAAGATTTAAAACCTATCTGAAGGTGGTGCATCATATTTCAGTACCAATACCTTGAAGGTGTCGTGTCATCAAAAAGTAAGATGGGGGTTTATGCCTGTGACTTCTACTGTATGTGATTTGTACTGCTTAGGTGCATTCCCATTGACAATGAGAGCTATTCTCATCACACTTCCATTCATTTCCCAGTAGTTACAGTCACGGAGCTATCATTTCTCAGTTCTCCCAAAGGGAAAAAAAGGATTATAAATGCACATTTTCTTCATTATATTGTTAAATTCCAACAGACAGTATGTTTCAATGACTATAAAATGCCTTATGAAATCCCTGCATTGCCAAGTAGATCAATAAAAGAGCATCATAAAAGTAGGAACATAACTCTTTGGATAGTTATGCTAACCTTTGGCATTAACCCTATCGGTCTATTCTGGCAGATTTTTAACCTGAAGCACTTCAGCCTGAGTTTGTACTGGTTCTGCCTTTTGTAGCTCTTTAGTTGACAGCAAGCCCTTCAGTCTATACTTCCCCTCATGGGTAAAATTCCCCTGTGGCAATAGTCACGCTTCATGGCATATATATAAAACTCTTTGCACAAAAACACTTTTGTGGTCCTGTTCATTATCAGATTAGTTCAATCCTGTCAGGGCAACCTTCCCCTTTTTACACACCGCCACCTCGATGGGAATTGTGGTTTCCCATCCACCAGACTAAAAGCTGCTCAGTAGGATATATCTCCCAAAGCCAAACCCTCTCAAAACTCAAAAATTCTAATGTGCAAGTATCCTCCTTTACTGTTTGGACATTCCTGCCTCTAACTTGTTTACATTTTTCAATGTTGAAGCATTGTTTTTGACTCATTGTCCTCTCAAACTTACATTCATAATGGTTTGGTCCAGAAGGTTTCTCCAGTGCCTTTCTTTAATTTATGGTAATTTAGATTGCTCCTTTTACAGGCTTTTACTGTCAAGCTATAACTCATCAACATAGTGGTAATTATTATAATGAGGAAAGCTATTTCATAGTCATCCTGATCACCTTAGCACATACAACTATAGAAACATGTGAATTGACAGCAACAGTAGGCTACTCTATGCCTCAAGCCTGCTCCTCCTTTCAATAATATCATGTCTAATTTGTTTGCTCCACATTCCCACCTAATCCCATATGTTTTCACAACCATCTCTTCCCCACATATCAAGAAACTATCTATCTCTGCCTTAAAAATATTGAAGGATTCTGTTTCCAATGCAATTTGAAAAAGAGAGCTCTAGAAACCAATGACACTCTGCGAAAGTGACACTATTTAGGAAAGGTGGTAAAGAAAAACTAGGGAACTATAGACTGGTGAGCCTGATATCAGTGGTGGGCAAGTTGTTGGAGGGAATCCTGAGTGACAGGATTTACATGTATTTGGAAAGGCAAGGACTGATTAGGAATAGTCAACGTAGCTTTGTGCGTGGAAAATCGTGTGTCACTAACTTGATTGAGTTTTCTGAAGAAGTAAGGAAGAGGATTAATGAAGGCAGAGTGGTCGATATGATCTATATGAACTTCAGTAAGGCGATCAAGAACGTTCCTCATGGTAGACTGGTTAGCAAGGTTAGATCACATGGAATACAGGGATAACTAGCGATTTAGATGCAGAACTGGCTTGAAGGTAGAAGACAGAAGGTGGTGGTGGAGGTTGCTTTTCAGACTGAAGGCCTGTGACCAACTGAGTGCCACAAGGATCGGTGCTGGGTCCACGGCTTTTCGTCATTTATATAAATGATTTGGATGTAAACTTAGGAGGTATGGTTAGTAAATTTGCAGATGACACTACAATTGGAGGTGTAGTGGACAGCGAAGAAGGTTACCTCAAAGTACAGTGGAATCTTGATCGGATGTGCCAATGAGCCGAGGAGTGGCAGATGTAATTTAATTTAGATAAATGTGAGGTGCTGCATTCTGGAAAGGCAAATCAGGGCAGGCCTTATACACTTAATGGTAAGGTCCTGGGGATTGTTGCTGAACAAAGAGACCTTGGAGGTTCATTGCTCCTTGAAAGTGGTGTTGCAGGTAGATAGGATGTGAAGAAGGCATTTGGTATGCTTGCCTTTATTGGTCAGTGCATTAAGTATAGGAGTTGAGAGGTCATGTTGAGTCTGTACAGGACATTGGTTGGGCCACTATTGGAGTACTGCATGCAATTGGAAAGATGTTATGAAACTTGAAAGGATTCAGAAAACCTTCACAAGGATGTTGCCAGGGTTGGAGAGTTTGAGCTATAGGGAGAGGCTGAATAGGCTGGGGCTATTTTCACAGCAGCGTCAGAGGCTGAGGGGTGACCATGTAGAGGTTTTACAAATCATGAGGGACAGGGTGAATACTCTAGGTCTTTTCCCCAGGGTAGCGGAGTCCAAAACTAGAGGGCATAGGTTTAAGGTGAGAGGGGAAAGATTTAAAATGGACCCAAGGGGCAACTTTTTCACGCAGAGGGTGGTGTGTGTATGGAATGAGCTGCCAGAGGAACTGGTGGAGGCCAATACAATGACAACATTTAAAAGGCAACTGGATTGGTGTAAGAATAGCAAGGGTTTAAGAGGGATATGGGCCAAATGCTGACAAATGGGACTAGATTTATCAAGGATATCTTCGGCATGGATGAGTTGGACCGAAGGGTCTGTTCCCATGCTCTCCAGCTCTATGACTGTATAACATCATGACTTAAATTTTTTGTGGCCTTCTTTTCAAATCATTCCATGGCTGTACCGCTATCTATCTCGGCAATGTTTGCCAGCCTCACACCCTCTGAGATACCTGCATTCCTGATTTTAGCTTGCCAATTATTCCTGATTTCAATCATCTCATCAATGGTGACCACACCTCCAGTTGCCTCAGGCCTCAGCTCTGAAATACCCTCCGTACAATTCTCTGACTCCCAACATCATTTTCTTTCATTAAATCTTATCTCTTTGGCCAAGCTTTTGGCTTTTAGTCTAATACTCCCTTTTGTCAATTGGTGTCACATTTTGTTTTTCAATGCTCCTATAAAGTGAGGTTGCAGACTTCCTCACCGAGCCAGTGGGTTTGGTTGCAAACGTTTCATCGCCCTGCTAGATAACACCATCACTGATGATGTTACCTAGCAGGGTGACGAAACATTTGCAACCAAACCCACTGGCTCGGTGAGCATGTCTACAACCTCATCCACAACCCGGGTTACAAATCTTCTTGAAAATCCTATAAAGTGATTTTGATATGTATTCTTGCATTAAAGGTGGTCTACAAACAGTTATTGTTTCTACTTTTCCTCATCCTTCTTTTCCTCCCTACTTTTGAGTCCATTACTTATTTCACTTTTTATAAATGATTTAGACTTGCATGTAGAGATCAACATTGGAAAGTTTGTCAGTGCTACAAAACAGAAATGTAGATTTTCCCAAGATCGAGAGGGTAGATGAGGGAACTTTTTTCTTCACTTGGAGTTGTTGGGATCTGGGAGACTGTGCCTGGAAAGGTAGTGGAAGTTGATTCCATAAGTAGTTTTAAAAGGGATCGGACAGGTATTTGAGGATATGGATCTAATAGGATTATAGACTAAAAGTGAGGATCCAGGACCAGGGCTGCAAAGATGGGCTGAAGAGCTTTCTTCTGTGATGTAAGTTTCTATAACACTTCGATTTTCTATTTTGTCTTTTGTCCTTACTTTGTAAATTATTTGCACATACATAAATTCTTTACAAGGCATGTAAAGCTTCCTTGTATCTAATTTAAAAGTATTAATGTATCATCAACAATTTACATTTGTATAGTAAAACAAATAAAATGTCCTAAGGCATAGAAGACAATCTAAAAACTTCGCTGAACTATCAATGACCAAACTGAAAAAGTCTAATAGGTTTTAGATGCCAAAAATCTATTAAAAAAAAACATTAGATTACTATTACTAGCAATGTCTGCCCTGGAGACCCAATTCTGTTCAAAATCATTGCCTCTAGAATGAGTAATGTTTGTAACATACTTCAACTGATTATGAAAAATGCTAGTTCAGCAATTATATGTGTTTGGGTAGGTCTAGGTTTCGGTGACTTTGAATTATGTTTCTGCGCACAGATCTCTTCATTGTTACCCCTTCAGGATCGTCAGTTAATCAGCTTATAGGCAATTTCATGAAAAACAATTTACTGTCAGCAGTGTTTTTATGAAATGATTAATTGCTGTAGCTAGTGGCCAGGAGCCACAGCATGTTATCTAGACACACAGTAAAAGCAGTGACACGTATGCATCCTCTGATAAGTTGTTGAAGCCTGAAGCCAAACATTGAAGCATTGCAGTCACCGAAACATCCAAGGACAAAGCACCATAAGGATTTAATTTGGCACACCAGATACTCTGCCAAGAAATCTTGGCGAAAAGATATTTCTGTGTCTTTTCACTACATAACTGATTTAATGTGCTAAAGGATTAAAATTGCTCAAGCAAAGTTAATTCTTCTGTATAAGTAGCTGTGATCTGGATTGCAGTGCTTGAAAGAGTGTTACAAACAGGTTCAACAGTAATTTTCAAAAGAGAATTTGATATACAATTGAGAAGGGAAAATATATGCAGTTATGTGGCAACGGCAGTGCGTAGCATTAATTAGGTAGCACTTTCAAAGAAGCCAGTAAAGGCATGGTAGTCTGATTGATGTTCTTGTGGTCAGTATGATCCTGTGATTCTATGATTCAATAAGAAATACAGAAGGTTCTGAGGGAAGATAAAAAAAAGTAACTAAAAGAAACAAAGAGCAATTTTGAGAAAATACTGCCAACCAACATAAAGGGATGTGCCAAAGTCTTCTACAGGCATATAAATGGTAACAGTGGTACAAGGAAGAGCCGAGAGGATTAGGGACCACAAAGGGGATTTATACATGAAGGCAGCAGGCATAGATGAGATGCTTTGCACTTGTGTTTTCCAAAGAAGATGTTAGCCAGGTCTTGGTGATTGAGAAGGAAATTCTGACCTGAGAAGGGTTTAAAATTGATAAGGAAAATATGTTGGATAGACTGTTGGTACTTAAAGTTGTCAAGGCACAGAAGATTTTGAAGGGATAACAAGGTGTAGAGCTGGATGAACACAGCAGGCCAAGCAGCATCAGAGGAGCAGGAAGGCTGACGTTTCAGGCCTAGACCCTTCTTCAGGGATTGAGATTAGAAATTGTGGGTGCACTGGCCATGATCGTTCAGTTTTTCCTTGACTCAGTGGAAGTGTCAGGAGACTGGAAAATTGCAAAATTTATGGCCTTGTTCAAGAAAGGTTGTAAAGATAAGTCCAGCAAATACAAAATAGTCATTTAACTTTGGTGGTGGGGAAGCTTCTAGAAACAATTATTTGGGATGGAATTGGTAGTCATATGGAAAAAGGTGGGTTGATTAGTAAGACTCGGTATGGATTTCTAAAGGGGAAATCATTCTGAGCCAACTTGTTGGAGTTTTAAAGAGATAATAGAAAGGATTGCTGATGGTATTGTTATTAATGTGGTGTACATGGACCTTCAGAAGGCCTTATAGTGCCACACAACAAACTTGTGATGGAAGTTATAGGTAATGAAATAAAAGACACCGTAGAAATATGGGTACAAAATTGGCTGGGTGATAGAAACAGAGAGTAGTGATCAATGGCAATTTTTTGCCTGGAGGACTTTTTGGGGTCAATATTAGGATCCTTGCTTTTCCCATTATGTATTAAGGATCTAGATCTTGGTGTGCAGGGGACAGTTTCAAAGTTTGCAGATGCCACAAAACTTAAAAAGCAAGAGGAGGACAGTGCAGAACTCTGAACAACATTGACAAGTTGGTGGAGTGGGAGGATAGGTGGCAGATGAATTTCAATGCAGAGCAGTATTTGGGTATTTTGGTCCTAAAAACATTGAAAGCTAATATGAAAAAAGGGGATAAAATTGTAAAAGAGGTGCAGGAGCAGAGGGACCTGGATGTATGTGCACAGCTTACTGAAGGTGGCAGGTTAAGAGAGCAATTAATAGTGCACAGAGTACATGAACAAGCAGATAATATTGAACTTAACCTACAGTTGTTAGACCTCAGTTGGAGTTTTGTGTATAGTTTGTGGCGCCATTTTATGGAAGGATGTGAATGCATTGAAGAGAGTGCAGAAGTGATTTACAAGAATAGTTCCGGGGGTCAGAACTTTAGATATGAAGATAATTGAAGAAGTTGGGTCTGTTCTCCTTGGCGAAAAGAAGACTAAAGGAGATCTTATAGGGATTTTGAAAATCATGAGCGGGCTTGATAGAGGAGATAGGGTGAAACTGTTTCTGCTTGTAAAAGGATCAAATTAAGAGGGCATAGATTAAAAGTGACTTGCAAGATACAATGTGACATTAAACTTTTTCATACAGCAAGTAGTTAAGTCTGGTATACCCTACCTGGAAATGTGGTGGAGGCGGGTATGATTGAGGCAATCAAGAGGATACTGAATGAGTATTTGGACAGACATAATATGCAAGGAAATGGGGACAAAGCAGGAGATTGGCAACAGATAATGATACTCATCAGAAGAGCTGGTGCACACATAATAGACTGAGTGTTGTAATACTTTTGTGATTCATCATCCCAGTCATTACTATATATTATAAAGAATCATGACCCCAGTATTGATCTTTGTGGCACTCCACTGGTTGCAGGTTTCCTGTAATGGTTCAGTGGTTTCTCACTGTTCAGTTTGGCTGTGCAGGTACAGTCTGCACTCTCCCCAAATGATACTGAAAGTTACAAATGTGGTTCTACAACCAGCGTAGCAGCCTGACTGCGGAATCAAGCAAAGTGCACCCTGTTTCAGGGTAGAGTTCTGCCTGTCTATTTGTACACCATAATATCAGATCAGGCCTCAGGCAACCATGAGCTGGATGGTTAACTCTAGATGATTCCAACAACCATCTACCCTATATTTCAACGTAAGTAGGGCAGCCGATATCATTCTAGTAGAAGTCAGTCATTTTCTCCCTTGAAATCCCAAAACCCAGGTATTACTAAAAGAATGAAAAACACAAGATTTATGGTTTAATCCAAAAGAATTTTACCACACAGAAATCAAAGAATATTAATACTAAAAACTGCACTCTATTTTAGATAGACAGTTTGTTTAAGATGTTAATAGTACAATTATCATAGCTACTTGTGCTTACATGTTTTCACTCAAATTTTATTCTTCACACCCATAAACTCAAGTCACTTATTAGAATTTGGACCATAAATATCTGGCCTGAGAACTGTGTCAAAGATTTGTATAAAGGTTGAGATTGTTTGCACATTTTGCTTACATCCAGCAAGATTATCACTTCAAATGTCCTCCAACTGTCCTATCATTGTAGACTCCTAGTTTAACACAAACGTTGCCAGCAGCTTAAGCATGGTCACCACAGGTTAGAACTCTCCTGACTCTAATTTTCTTTAACACTGGAACCTTGCATCCAATAAACCATGCTCTTTCTCGCTGTCTCTCCTCAGTTTAACTATTGCAGAAGTCCATTCTACTGTTAGTACAGTCCTTCAGTTGTCATTTTTTTAAAAACCCTTTTAGCCAGCATAGAGATTTTCAGCTGAACTCTGCTTGAAGAAGGTGTTCCCTGCAAGCAGCTTATTCTAAAACCTAAACTCATTAAAACAGGAATCTACTCGCCCCTAGAATTAACTTATTAACAACCCTTTCTTTTCCTGTTGTTTATATCACAGGAAGCTTAGGGTCACATAATCAATTATTGGAGAAGTGACTGTTTACAAGAAATCATCTTACAGAAGATTCCTTAAAGGAATCATCACTCTAACATTAAATGCATCTTTTCTCCAAAAGCACATATGTGATTACACAACCTACACTTTAACCTTGTCTCTATTGTTTAAAAGTGCCAGTCACTTTGAAATTGAATGGTATTGTCAGGTCTGACAATGCTAATTTATAAATTCACATTCAATTAAATGAAAGCCAGAAACAAGTAACTTTTATATTTACACTCATTCTCTTTTGAGCGTGATTGATTATTGAAAGATACAGTTCCATAGCATTAATAATCCTTCAGGAACTCATCAAAATAGCCAGCTTCATGAACATACAAAATAAGTGCCAACACGCCATTTGACTATGTATAGCCTCACATTATGTTCAAAGTTGGCTCTCCCTGGATAGCAACCATAATTAGGCACCTTGGCTAATGTTTCCTTCCAGATACCAGGATGTTAATCAAAAATCCAGCGAACCTACTCTCACCCCAGCTGCAATCTGTAAAATCAGCATAAGAGTCTCTGGTCTCTAGAAATTCTACACTGCACAGTTGAGCAAGCTTCCTTGATGATTCTGATGATGTTTCACCAAATATACAGTGGCTGCTTAGGAAAGATTGATCTCCCCAGTAAGAACCTCACTGCTTACTCTCCCCTCGACCACAACCACAACCACAACCTTGACAAATTTCCGGAGTGTGTTTTCCATTTTGGCCATCAGGGGAGCTCTAGTTCTTGTATAGCACAAGCTGCACTATTACTCATTGGTGAGACATGAAATAATGCAACCAAGTAAATAATTTAAATCTCTGTTTGGCTCATTACCAACAACTTCCTGTCAGCAAATAGGCACATTGTTGGGACTCATTTTATTACAGAAAGTAATTATATTGAATTTGAAGCTGCTGAATGACTGGTCACACCTGAGTATGTCAGATGCAGCTTTGAAGAGGTTGAGCAATGAATGGGAGTGGATGCTTTTTATTCTATGTCTAAATAGATTAGGATTACCGGAGTTAAACGCACATTTTACGGCAAGACTCCATCTGCAGTTACTCCTTGCAGACATATGCAAAAACTCACCCAGTGCTAACAATACAATTTTCTGCAAACATATACTTACCACAAGATTTTGTTTTGGATTTGGCATTTCTGAAGTTTTTTTTTCCTTTAATGATTAAGTGATCCTGTTCTCTCTAGCACAGCCAAGCCTCTGCCCTCACTGGGAGATTATTTTCTACCGAAGTAAATTCAATTCAATTTGATGAAGAATGAAAATTCTGAGGAAGGATTTGATCGTTTACTGATACAAAAGTGATCATCAAGGAGATTCTTCCGCATTAGTAACAGCTTATGAACAAAGATGAAGTCTATCATGAATTAATAAAATAAACTATCAAGTTGCAGTCGAATAGAAAGCTTTGTATATCAAAGTCTTGCTCACTGAGAACTGCAAATTTTAAAACTTGTGAGGTACATTCAGTGTCATGCGAATAATAACACTCTTTGCCCCTTGAATTACAATTAACTGTTAGTTAATGTAAATCATAACAATTATTACTGGAGAAACTAAAAATTTCTTTCCACAACAAGAACTAGAGCATACCTTCCAATTTGCAGCTGCTCCCATTTATCCAGCCAGAGCAACCCTGTGTTTCTTATACCAAATCAAACTTGGAACAATCTATGAAAATTCTGACTCATACGCTGTTCCTAAAGAAAAATATCTCACGCTGAGAATCCACTCAAATATTTAAATCCCCTCATGAGGTGAGTGGTATGAAAACAAATTTCTCTTTGGTAACTGCATCAAATCATTTCATAGTTGCTTAAAACTGGCAAGCAGAATGTGAACTCTGTCCCTCTGCTTGTGGACCATTTGAAACTCAGCCAAGTATTTACAATCTTCTCAGTTGCAGTAACAAAAAAAGCTATGGAAATGCAAGAATGTTTTTTCTAGACCAGGTAGCCTATCAATCAATGTACTCCTACAATGTAATTTTTATTGCTTTAAGTGACAGCGGCATCATCATTTTTGTTTTGTTTGTAAAAGGTGAGGTATTTAAATAACTTGAACTCATGACAGTTGAACAGATCTCATCCAGCCTTCAAGAGCATTTCTGTCTCCTCTATATTTTTGACTCACAGGCACTTAGAACAATGAAAATGGGGTTTGTTTGAACTTTGCTCTAATTTCAATTGGCTCTGCTGTGTTTTGGTTTTCTACCCAGCCCACATTCCTGTCCTCCGCCATCAAAAACAGATGTGCCAGAAATGGGCGAGGAACTTTTTTAGAACACAAAAACTAGGAGCAGGAGGAAGCAATTCATTCCCTCAAGCCTGCTCCACCATTAGATACGATCATGGCTGATCTCATCTTGGCCTCAACTCCATGTTCCTGCCCATTCCCATAACCCTTCAATCCATTACTAATAAAAAATCTGCTACATCTTATCTAAAAACTGTAACCTCTCATTCTAGATTGCTCAACGTGAAGAACCATCCTTTCTCTGAATACTTTATCAATCACGTTTAGCAAATTATATACTTTAATTAGATCTTCATTCTTCTAAATCCCAGAGTGTGTCAGCCTAAACTGCTGAATCTCTCTTCAAAAGACAAATCCCTCATCTCTAGAATCAATCGAGTGAACGTCCTCTGAACTGCCTCCAATACAATTACGTCCCTCCTCAAGTGCAGTGACTAAAACTGTATGCAATATTCCAGGTGTTACTCATGCCGTGTACTGCTTCAGCAATATTTCCCTACTTTTAGATTCTGTTCCTTTAGCGATAAATGTTAAAATTCCATTTGCTTTCCTTATTACCTGATGTACGTGTATATTGGTTTTCTGTAATTCATGCCCAAGGATACTCAGATCCCTCTGCACCAAAGTACACTGAATTTTCTCTCCATTGGGGCAATTAGAGAGGCAAATGCCTATTTGCTACACATGCAGTGTATTGCATTGTAAGCAGCTGGCACAAGAACCAAGTCAGGGACTGATGTAGCACATTGACATACAACAAGATGTGCACCCCCTAGACTGAGGACTGCTCAGCAGCAAGGCAAGCTGTCTGTTTGTGCGACTTGGCACAGCAAGGCAAAGCAGAGATGCTGCAAGTATGCAGATGGGCGCTGGGTGAGGGAGTACTAAGCGAGCAAGTGAGCAGCCTTGAGATGTGACCTGGTCCAGTTTGTGAGCTTGGATTCCTGTCCCTTTTTGCAAAGTGGCTCCATTAGAGCCTTTCAATGCTAGTTACTGCTGCACTAATGCAAAATCTGTGATTCCAGAGCGCACTGCCAGTGCATAATATAAGCATCAGGAGAGTCATGATGGGTTTGCAGATGTTGGATGCAAATGCCCATAGAGATGGTCTGCATTTGGCTGGTGCTGATGGAGTGTGTCCTGAGACATTGTTGCCTGGTATCCAACCTGGAGGTGGTATGGATCAAGTGGTGAAATGAGTACACCAGATGCTCATTGTCATTCCCCGACATCGAGCATGTTTGTCAAGTTTGATAAGATGGGAAGCTGAATATTAATGAGGGGGTTGTGGTGTTCACAAAGTGTTCAACAATCAGTAATGATGGTCAATTAGCATCTGGCTGCTGCCTGGCGAGAATCTCACCATGCGCTTGTGAAAGGCATAAAAGTTATAGCGAGATTATTTCAACATTGAGATAAGCCTGGCTGTGCTTATCACATTATTCTGCCCCACAGCTCTCTATAGCCAATATCACTCAGCTGTCTTGAGGATTCTGCCCAGGAGTTAACACATTGTTGTTTTTCAAAAAGCAAATGCAGACGCTAGACATTTGAAATAAAAACAGATAGGTCTTTTCAGGATCATAATCTATCCTTGGAACTCATCAATAAACCCATTCCAAAGACAAGTTCTCAAGTTAATACAATAACTCCATTTTTCTCTCCACAAATTCTGTCTGAGCTGGTGAGTATTTACAGCATTTTCTGATTTATCTCAAAGTATATCTGTTGGATTGACTCAAGACATCACAGAAGTTATGCATTTCTACTTCTACAACATCAAGCAACTCCTTCCATTTCTCAGAGCGTTTGCTGCTGAAACTTGCTTTCATGCCTTTTGTTATCTCTAGATTTGACAATTCCTCCTGAACAGTCCCCCGCAAACTTGAGATCATTCAAAACTCTGCTGCTCCTGTCTTAACTCATCGTAAGTAATGTTCCCCTGTCATCCCTATCTGCACTGACTTGCATTGGCTCCTTGTTAAGCAAACTACTCTAATTTTTGTCTTTAAATCGTTGCTTGACTTTGCACCTCCCCTATCACTGTTTCCCAGCTCCACAGCCCACTGAGGTATATGTTGTTCTTCAAGATGGTTTGGGATTATGTTCGACATGTGCTGATTGGACCAAAGGGTCTGTTTCCATGCTGTATGACTCTATGACTGTATGCCCTTATTTAATCATTTCATCATTGTAAACATTATGAACTCAGGGTAGTCATATGGCCTAATGGATTTCCCTTTGTTTGCCTTTGGTGTGGTCCATGAACTTGGTGGAGGGAGGCAGTGTCATAGTAGTAATGTCACTGGACTATTAATCCATAGCCCAGGCTAATGCACTGAGAGCACAAGTTCAAATCTGACCTGGTAGATGCTGAAACTTTAATTCAATGTTTGGGCAGGAAGGAATATTTTCTGTTGGTGGAGAGATCAATGATTGGGAGCATAGATTCAAGGTAAAGGGCAAAAGATTTAGAAGGGATGAGAGGAAATTTTTTTTCACCCAGAGGTTGGTGGGAGTCTGGAAGTCAGTGCCTGTAAGGGTGATACAGGCAGAAATCCTCATAACATTTATGAAGTATTTAGATGTACACTTGTTTTTAGAAAGAAGTTTTGCTTTATAATGAATGGACTATTTTTGAATTCATGAAAGAAATCTGGTGGAAAGTCTATTTTATTCTGTTTAGCAGCACAAACTGAGAACAATTGGCCATTTTGCTGAGTGAATCAAAACTCGTGGAGTAAAGAGGCTTCATTACCTCAATCATAGCATTTCATTATATAAGATAATGCTTGTCTGCTGAATTTGATTTTTCAATGCCTTTTTATTGTGGCAGCCTCCTTTTGTACAGTTTTCATGATTCAGAGTGGGAAGGCCCCTCCCATAACTGCTGGCAATAGGCATGCTCCTGGACTCCTCTTCAGCTATGCCAAAAGAAAAACAAGACCACTGAAATTGTGGCAGTGGTTAGGCACTAAGATGCAGTTCAGCATCAGCAACATCGCTGTTTTACTGACCTCAAAATCTGTGTCGTTATCTAGTTATCTGTCTCTGTGTCAATTTTTTCCTTATAATACTTCTGCGAAGCACCTTGCAATATTTCATTACATTAAGAGGCCATATGAATACAAGTTTCTGTTGTTCTTAGCCAGGAAGATTATCTTTAAAAGGCTCATAAGCAGTAACAGTCCTTTATAAAGTAAGTGCGGCTTTATAATTTGAATTGTCATCTCTGTCTCTGATTCTTCCATTTAAAAGCTAGATACTGCGGATGCTGGAAATCTGAAACAAACATGGAAAATGCAGGAGAAACTCAGCAGGTCTGTGGAGCGAGAAGCAGAGTTATCGTTTCAAGTGGATATGACTCTTCTTCAGAACTCTTCTTTCTGTCATTATGTTTCTCACTCTCTATCTGAATTTGTTTTCTTATTTAAATATTTACAGGCATAACATTATAAGACCATGAGAACAGATTGTCCAACAAATTGATACATCTGAGCCCATTTGTTAATGAAGTACAAGAAGACTTTGAATAAGTTGCGGCAAAAAAGGCTTCTGCACATTTATGTATTAGGCTCTTTCCCTCCAACTGTTTATCTCTCAACTGTTATCTCATTTACATTTCACTCTCTCAGTCTGCAAGTGTACGCTTTACAATCTAGGGCTGAATCCACCTGATGGAAATGGGGCATTTAATAGAAAATAAAATCAGTAAAATGCAGCCTGATTCGAGCCCAATCCATCCTGCCAGGCATGTCAGGTTATAAAAAGGAGCTTGTGAAACTCTTTCATGTTAATTCATTAGAACTCTATTTGACTCTCTTATTTTCAGTGCACAAAATTGCGCTTATGTATCTTTACCTTTGTCTTGCCACATGAGAAAAATTGACCATCTGTCTGATACAGAATTCAATCCCCTGGCAGATGCACAGAGGTTACAGTCAACCAGTGACCCTGCGACATCACAGCAGATGGTGCTTGCCACTATCTGTCAATTTTCTGTAGAAGTAAAGATATATTAACATATTCTTAAAAACGCATGAAAATGATTTTGATTTCAAGCTTTGATTTTATTTAGAGAAAAATGAGGCTCAGCACAAATCTTGTCATTATTACATGTGTAACCTGTGTTATTGGCAGCAACATAATGGTGTAGCAGCCCAGCTCTGTTGGTGCATTGTAGATCAGAACCTGTATTTGTTCAAGCATAAGGCATTGGATTCTCCCTCATCTTAAGAGAATCAGATAACTTACAACATTATTCCAAAGTGCACTATACAGTTTGTGGTGTGTCTTGGGGATTGTGCTGGTGGGTGAAGTAGCTGGCCTTTTTTGGGTAAAGGCAGGGTGAAAAAAAAGTACAACAATTTCACATGAAAGGTATGACATTTCGACTCTAGGTCAAAGATAATCGATTCCCTTTGGAATTGATTATGTTCCCATGCTGTATAACTCTATGACTCTTTGATGGTGTAAGGTCTGGAGTCTTTCCAGCTGTTGATAGTTCTACTAGGGCCTGATATAGTTGAATTTCTAAAGTAGCATGATAACACCTTCAGAAAAATTCCCTGAATTGACAGATCTGTAGAGCATTTGTATTTTGTCTTGCTCCACTGGAAAATGGTGGTATGCAAGAATGAGCCAGAAATCTGGACCGAAACAGTTAATGGGGCATATTTATCTTCAATTGTAGTAACTAATCAACAGTCTCATCTCAATGGGAAGAATGAGTTAGATATAAACTTCTCTATTACCAGCTTACACAGTTTCCGAGGATGAACTTCACTTGCATTAGAGAGAAAAACAAATTGTGAAGATGACATAAGGAGACTACAAAGGGATATAGACATAGACGCTAGAATAGTGACGGAATAGAAGATTCCTTCCAGAACCTTCCAGAACATCAGTGTAAAAGTCAAGGCTGCAGCATTTGCAACAGTCTTCAGCCAGAAGTGCTGAGTTGATGATCCATCTTGGCTTCGTCAAGAGGTCCCCAGTATAACAGATACCAGCTGTCAGCCAATTCAACTCACATCACATGATATCATGAAACAGCAAAGGCTATGGGCCTGACAACATTTCAATAATAGTACAGAAAATTGAAAAGTTATAATGTCGGGTTTTTCTACTGCATGATGCAGGAGTGCTATTGAAATTCAGAGATGTGGCTACAGGTCATATTGCAATATTAATTTTCAACGTAAATGAATTAAAACCTGCATTAAAGTGGCAACAGTGGAATATAGTATGAAATATTACATGGTAAATATTTGTAAATTAGTCTTTCCAACAGCAAATTCAACCCTCTGAAACCTGTTGACATCTAAAGAACATGCTGACTGATGTTTGCTAATTCTGTAAATGATCAGCCAGTCCAAAGCAGTTGGTATTAAAAGAATCTGTGTTCAGGATTTCTGTTTAATCTGCTCTTCCCCTGAGGATTTATGAATCTACAGTTCTAGCAGAAAGGTTTACTTTGCTGATCACATATTGGAAATTCAGGCATTTTGTGGCCCTGTAATTTTACATCTACTCAATTTATCGATTCAAAACACTAGAAGCCATGGAGACATGAAAGGATGTGACTGAAATCCTGATATTTATATCTGGCAAACGAAGTTCCACACTTGGAGCACAAATCTGTTAAATTATTCCTCTGATTCCAAGAACTCAGTGTTCTCATGGCAATTGAAAGAATAATCGCTTAAGGCTGTCTCTGAACAGTAGGAGATCAACACCTCACACAGCCAGCATCTCATTGTAAGAAAGTGTGACTCTTGTTTTCACATAAAAAATTTCAGTCTTCATTGGAGAAGCTCCATGCAATCTGCATTCAGGATTTTGGATATTTTGGCAATAGCCACGGATGGCAGCTGGGGTAATACATTAGTAAACTTCTGTGTTCCACTTTAAGCTGATTTTCATTTGATTGTGATAAAAGAGAGTGGGAAACATGTCAACCGGTTATAGCCACGCATTTTAGAGTCAAAGTACACACCCAGTCATCCGTCTTTTCAGTTCTGGGAATGTCTCTCCCATGTCCACTTTCCAACCAGCTTACGAGCCTCCCATTTTCAAACTTTTCATTCCCACTCCTCATGCACAGGTAAAGGCCTATGTAATATTCAACCAGCTGTAAAGTCTATATCTGAATGAATCAGTTTGAACTACCTAAATAAATGGTGAAGCTAAAGATTTCCGAGTGGAAGTTAGGTCTGCAGTTGGTGGTGACAGAGCCAACAAGAAGGAAAAAAAAAATATATATTTGGAATGCACAGCTATTAATAGATTTTATTCAATTTTCTATTATGCTTGAGATTGTTTACCTCAAGTACTTTCCTTGTATTTAATATTAAAGGCCAGTTCCATAAGTGATCTCTCACTCCCTAAGAACTGATTTGAGAAACACTGACTAATAAAAGCACCAGTTAATAGAGCTTCACTGAAGTTAAATACTATTCTTTAAATTAAAGAGATGCTTCCAGTCAGAAATAATCAGATGAAGCACTGAGGATATTTTTGAGTGATTTGGTACTTTAGTCAATCGGATTGATTGGACATAACAGGGTCATTTTCAGTAAAATTATATTCCATTTCACTAGGACATGACTTCTGCCTGTGGTTGAAGTTGGTTTTTAAACTTCTTTTCCCATGTATTGGTTTTCATTTTGAGATGCCAATGCAATCTGCTTGAGTGCACACTAAGTGATATTCTCAGTCCCCTGCTGTGATGCTCACAATCCAGTTGTTGTATTCAATATCCCATTATCATGCTCCGTGCTCCCATCTACACTCAATATCTTACTTCGCAAGCTACAGTTGCTCTCAGTGTCCTGCTGTTCCACTTTGTGTGATGTTTATACACAGCTATGTATTCAGTAACACCAATGATTTTGCAGCAAAGCAAGGGAAGGAAGCAGCATTAGTAACAGGAATTTGAAGTGAGAAGGCATAGAAGCCATAGCAGAAACGAAATAGGCCAGATGTGTTCCACACACCACTGAGACACAGAAAAACCTCGTGGTCACTTGATCATGACTGAATTCAATAGCGTGATCACAGGAGCAACACTAATAATCAATTTTGCAGCAATGCTGGAACAAAAGGAAAAGTAGCAGGCAAATGTAAATGAAGTGAAATCTCATTAGGATATTCAATATTAAATCTAATGCAAGTAATCTGAAACGAGAAGGCACAGTGGGTAACATCTATGCATAAAGGGCTGAGACATACGAACCAGGAAATAGTGAACCTGCATTTATACAGCATCCTTCACAACTTCAGGATATGCCAACACTTTATTACAGATGAAGCATTTTTGAAATGTGGTCACTGCTGTATTAGGAACTGTGATTGCTGATTTGTAGACAGCAATGTCTTACACAACAACCTAATAATGAACAGATTATCGAACTATTTTTCTGATGTTGATTGAGGGATAGCCTACCAATTCTTCTTTGAATAGTGCTTTGGGATCTTCTACATCTACCTCAGAGAGAAGAAAGGGTTTAACAGCTCATCAGAAATATGGCATCCATGAAGGTGCAGCCCTCCCTCAAATTTGCACTGAATTGAAAACAAAAAATGCTGTATATCACAGTGGGTCAGGCAGCAGCTTTGGAGAGAAAGCGAGCTAATGTTTTGAGTCTAGATTACAGCAGCTGTAGTAATTTGCACTGAATTGACTGTGCTATCACTGAGCTAAAGGTAATGATCACAGAATCCCTACAGTGTGGAAACAAGCCTTTCAGCCCAACAAGTCCACACTGACACTCAGAGCATCCCACCCAGACCCATCCCCTATAACCCACCTAATCTACACCTCACTGAACACTACGGGCAATTTAGCATGGCCAATTCACCTAACCTGCACATTTTTGGACTATGGGAGGAAACCAGAGCACCCAGAGGAAACTCACACAGACACAGGGAGAATGTGCAAACTCCACACAGACAGTCACCAAAGGGTGGAATTGAACCCGGGTCTCTGGCACTGTGAGGCAGCAGTGCTAACCGCTAAGCCACCATGCCACCCCTAGAGAGAAAAAGTAAAACATGCCAGAGAAACTTAGCAGGTCTAACAGTCTGTGTGGAGAGAGAAACAAAGTTAATATTTTGAGTCTGATATGACTCTTCTTTCTAAACTTGGGACTGAATTTTCCCAACATCTTGTCAAAGTGTTTCTTTGAGTGACAATCACAGCAGGCAGTCTAACATGGCCTGTGTCAGAATTCTCATGCAATCTTCCACTCTTCAGATCCTTAACTGCACTACTGCCCTCTCTGCCAGATTGCTGGTGTGGCAGGAGAGATGGAAGAGTTCATTATTGCCAGGACTGAGATTTTCACGCCAATGGTACAGTATTTAAACTGCAGCTCCACAGCACATCAGACACTGCAAGCCAGGAATCACCTTCCACACTATGTCCTACACTGCTATCTCCAAGGAAATGGCCTAGAAAGGAAGGTTAACTCCTCAGTTCACCATCCATAGGGACCTGGAGGTGATGGTGGACAGTGTGGTGAAGAAAGCAGCAATGTATTTTCTGGCTGATTGGCAAAGGAGGCCATCCTGCCAGACTTAGCCAGCCTGGACCAGAATAGGTGCCTGGGGCAGTGCGGTGTCCTGGGTGAAATGAAACGGCCAGCAGTACAGAGAGAAGGTTAATAATCTTCTGTGCTCTGAAGGGTAAGTGCCACCATTTTCTGTATGTCACATCACACTCATAGAGCCCCTACTCACTTTAACTCTGCCAATGTACATTCACCTCACAAAGGGTCATGGACGACAACTCTCATTATTCTATGCAACATGTCCTCTCAATGACTCTCACCTACTTCATCCTCCTAAACAATTGATGCATCCTGCTGCCTGCACTTCCTACTCACTGACTGTTCCGGCATCATCACTAACTGCTTACCCAGCCATTGCCAACATACTCAATCCCCTGCTTTGTCTCACTGCAGGAAATTGACAGGCGGACCATAGATCTCCTGAGCTCACTAAGGATTTCCTCTGACTATCAGACATGGCCAGTTTGTTGAAGCATGAGAACTGTGTTTGCCGCATTAGGTGCTGGCACATGAGCATAGCTTCTGCTCTATCTGCTTTTCCTTTCTTTTTCCCCGTTTTTAATTACCTTCAGGTGGAGAGCTCAGACAGCATTGGCGGCAGTGAAGTACCTAGCGGGTCAGAGGCAAGTCTGTTCTCCCAGCGGGGGCGGTGGCAGACGGAGGCAAGTTTGGGCCCAGTGCCTGGTGTAGGACCTGGCAACATCGGTGGTGGTTGCTTCGGCACGGTAAGACCAGCGTTGAGTTTGGTCCCACTTCAGGACCTGGCAGCTTCAACTGCAGTGCTGCGATCAGTCCAGAGTGGACTCAGGTGATGACGTCAGTGGAGGCAAGGTGATGATGGCGACAAAGAATGCCGACTCTGTTCCATCTGCGGTGGCGTGGCGAAGGTACTCGTGGTTGGCCAACTGCTTTGTGCTGGTGTTGGCCTTGGCGTTGGGGTGGAAGAGCCTGGATCTAGACCCATGGCTAAGGCACTTAAGAAGGACTGGAATGTAGAGCTTTTAACATTATTTCATTATTTTTAACCTTTATATTCTAATGTCTTGGTTTACTTTCTGTTTTGAAGATGGCGCTAGATAGTGGTGATATTGTACAACACTTTTCACTGTATTTGTAACAAATACATGTAACAAGTACACATGACAATAAATAAATCAATCATCCTGTAGGTGTGACATTGACATAGCATGGATCTGTACAGCTATGTCCACTCATTTGATTGTTCAGTGCTCTGAACTGTGACAAGCTGCCTGCATCTCCCTCTGCACAAAAAAGCAAAGTTTGCTACAGAGGCTGACAGCCTCCACAAATAAATGCAAAGTGAGCAAATACTCAGAGTAATTTAAGAGGCATAAGGTACATCCTGTATGGTTGTGCAAGGTGCCGGTGTGTTCCCGATTTCAAAGCAACCTGTTGGGAGAATGTAACTCATAGGTGTTTGTGACCTCCAAAGTGACATCCTGAAGGGTGAGTGAGATGGTCTGAAAGCAGCAATGATGAGGTGGTGAGACTGGTGACTTGACAATGGCCACTTCCATAGATGAAATGTGGAAGACATTGACATTAATGATTTGGATGCAGGATATAGATACTCTAGCTAAGTTTGCAAATCAGTGGGAAAGTAAGTTGCGGTAAAGAAATAAGAAATTTACAAATGGATATGGATAGATTAGATGAATGAGCCAATAGTTGACAGGTGAAGTATAATACAAATATGTATGCAGTTATCCATTTTAGTCAGAGGAATAGAAAGGCAACTTATTATCCAAATGCAGACAAACCTCAGAGTGCTTCAGTGCAGTGAGATCTGGGTGTCCTCATGCATGAATGACAGAAAACTAGTATTCAGGTACAGCAGTTAATAAGGAAGGCAAATGGAATTTTGGCATTTACTGTTAAGGGAATTGAATATAAAAGTAGGGATGCATTATTGCAACTGTACAAGGCATTAGTGAGACTGACTTGGAATTTCACGTACTATTTTAGTCCCCACACTTGAAGAGGTATGTAGTTGTATTGGAGGCAGTTCAGAGGAGGTTCACTAGATTGATTCCAGATGTGGTGGGTTAGTCTGATGAAGAGCGATTGAGTAGTCTAGTCCGATACACTCTGAAGTTTAGAAGAATGAGAGGGTTTCTAATTGAGCTTTATAAGATACGATAGTGAATCAACAAAGTAGGCATACAGAGGATGTTTCTGCATGTAGGGCAATCTAAAATGAGAGGTTACGGATTCAAGACAAGGGCTAGCACATTTGAAATAGAGATCAGGAGAAATTATTTCTCTCAAAGCGTCGTGGATCTGAGGCATTCACTACCCCACGATAGGTTGGGGGTATGGGTCTGGGTGGGATGCTCTTTGGAGGGTCTGTGTAGACTTGATGGGTCGAGTGGCCTCTTTCCGCAATGTAGGAATTCAATGATTCAAAATTCTTGATCTCAAATAGATATTTTTCTGCTTCAGTTTACCATTCTGAACTTACTGATAAAAATAAGGATTCTTCCCACACAATCAATTGGCCCCTCTTTTCCATCAGCAGAATCATATTAGGATGATTGAAAACTCCGTGGTAGAGCAACACAAAATTGGTCATAAAGGTCACAATAAATATTTTTACTTGGAAAACAGAATTACATTTTCAACAGAAATGACATGATTAATAGCAGTGAGTGGATGAATGATTTTATATACATGGGTGTATGTGATTTTAGTTACTGCTGCCTTCTGTGTTGTGAAAGGATGATTTCTTCAGGACATTTCAATCACCCCCACCTGAAATAACTGATTTAAATATCTGAATCCAGGCAGATGCCTTGTATAGTTCCATTTCTGCGGGTGTATTCCTGCAGCTCGAAGTGAGTTTTACCATCTATTATCTGGGAAATGAATCACTAATATGTTTATTTATGGTTTATCGGTTTGGAGCTTGTTTGTTCTGGAGCAGCCATGATACTAATTCATCTTTTTTGCTGTTAATTTAATCTTCCATAGGCTGCTGATGGCAAAAAAAATTGTCACTTTAATGTTCTTACTTCAGAAGCCTGCAAATGAAAGTGAATATCTTGATTCTTACATTTCTGCTGGAAGGACAAATGCCTATGATTAAGATGATGTTAATTTAATGTTGTATAAACCCGTGTACATATACAGACATGTCAGCAAAATTTAAACCCAGGAGACTAAAGGGACATTGGCAATGTGAATTTGAAATTGGCTGAGACTCAGAAATCAGAGAGTCGCAGTGAACAATTGTACAACTTGGGGTGGCATGGTGGCTCAGTGGTCAGCACTGCTGCCTCACAGCATCAGGGATCTGGGTTTGATTCCAGCTTTGGGTGACTGACTTCAGGTGTGGAGTATGCACATTCTCCCTATGTCTGCATGGGTTTCTACTGGGTGCTCTGGTTTCCTCCCATAGTCCAAAGATGTGTAGTTTAGGTGGTTTGGCCATGCTAAACTGTTCATAGTGTCCAGGGATGTGTAGGTTAGGTGGATTAGCCATGGGAAATGCAGGGTTGTAGGGATAGTGTTGGGGGTGAGTCTAGGTCAGATGTTCTGCAGAGGGTTGATGTGGACTCAGTGGGCCGAATGGCCTGCTTCTATGAATCATAATGTTCCACAGGGGTCAGTTGTATGGTCAGTGCTCTTTCTCTAATCCATATTACTGATCTGGACTTAGGTATACAAGGAATAACTTTAAAGTTTGTAGATGAGACGAAACTCGGAAATGTAGTAAACAACAAGGAGGATCATAACAGACTTTAAGAAGATTTGGATAGACTGGTCATATGGGCAGACACATGACAGATGAAATTTAACATAGACAAGCATGAAATGCAACATTTGGATAGCAATTAGGAGAGATCCTACAAAAACTAAATGAGACAATTTTAAAAGGGGTGCAGTAAAAGAGAGACAGGAAAATGTGCATACCCAAATCTTTGAAGGTGACAGGCCAAACCAAAAAACAGGGTGCTTAGTTTTAATAATGGAGACATAGAGTACAAAACAACAAAGCTATACTAAACCTTTATAAAACACTGGTCAGGTCCTAACCAGATTGTTGTGTTCGAGCAATTTATGCAGTTGTATTTTACGGATTAAACAATAGATGATCCTGAGAAATGAGCTTTATATACTTGCCTTGCCACTGGCAAGAAAGGGCTTGACAGAATTAACGCATCCAGACTTTCCAAAGACAATCAGAAAGATCCAGAAGAGATGTAGAAGATTCTCAAAGCTCAGCTCAAGGAAAGAACTAGCTTCAAAATCAACAAACTCCAACTGAAGCCAGACAGACAATGACCCCAAAAGTTTATTGACCACTTTAACAGAAGATGCCACACCAAAGAGCCTGAGTGTGACCTTTCGAAGAGAAGCTGCCAGAGATGTTCTCTGCATTAGTACTCACCTCCATACCAATTAAACTGTTTAGAAAAAAGTCTTTTAGACAAGAAAAAGAACCATATCATTGACACACTACTTGAGTATGGAAGCAAGTATGAAGCTATAATGACAGGTCAACAATTACTTGATTTACGTGCAGCTAGCACTATTTCTGCAGTCAGAAAACTAAAGCAAAGCACAAAGTCTTTAATAGATGCCATTTGTCGCAAATACCCAAAAGCTGTCCAGCTTTTCTTGATTCCTATAAAGCATGTGGCAGAAAAAATATTGGACATTCATGTGCAGGAAGTCTGGTTCCAAAGACCAGACCAGACCCCAGAATAAAACACAAGTGACTATGCACAAGATGGTACAACACCATAGCACTGGCAGGAAGGAAAGCGTTATAAAAGTGCAGAAATACAAATGCATCAGAGGTTCAGAGTCAACCAAATGAAAGGTGAATTTCTGAAGATGATAATGCTTTCCATTTTGTTAAACTGTCCCACCCCTTCAACGGCACAAGGCAATATGAAGCTTTTACAAGCATTCACATTATGTGCCTGAAAAGGCAGGACAACACTTACTAAAAGCTAAAATCAACACAAGAGGTAATGCCAATGCATTACCACCACACATCCTGAAAGACAGATACCTCAAGTAGCACTCTTTGGTACAGCCTATGAGAGAACATGTCACAGCTTGTAACAAATAATCACAACATTGATTGCTCAAGTTGGCTAGCACATGAATCTGCGTACTAGTCAGGGATAAATCAGGATATTCAACAATTCTTGTATACATTTGTGGCATGCCAAACATATCAACCATGGAAAGAGCCTCTACATCCACACAATGTTCCATTCACTCTATGTAACAACAAAACTATTCATAGTGAGCAAGGAAGATTGCATTCTTGTGATGGATTACCTCGCTAAATTTCTCGTTATTTGATGACTTAGCAACACAATGACTATGACACTTGTTGCATGATGAATGCTATTTTCAGTTACTTTGTGTCCCAGATCCAATGGTGACTAACAGAGTGCAATACACTGGCCAATTGTTTCAAACATGGTGCTAAGTGGGGAGTGACGAGTAGCACATTGCCACCCCAATATCCATGTTCAAGTATTCTTGCTGAATGTGTGGTAAGTACAACCAAATAAATAATTATTACGTGTTTTAAGATTAGCATTAACATTTCCACATTGCACTGCTCCATTGTCATTCAACATCACTTGGAGAAGAGATCACCATTCCCAATACAAGTTATGCTCATAGAGCAGGTACAAATGATGTTGCTCAGCAACCAAGTGTCTAACCATTCAAAGGTAGATTCTTTCTCAAAGACAGAGGAGAATGAGTGAGGTACATGACAAGCAAGCACATATTGTCAATTTCATAATTAAGCAAACAGATAAAACAGAATTTACAGGAGTAACATTTCAACCTTCCATGTAATGCTTTGGAGATTTGACAACTCATCTTGACCTGGTGATTGTACACCTTTCTGGAGAACTACCAAAAATGCTCATTGGGCAGAGAGTGTGGGTTAGAAATACATATACAAATACTAGATACCAACAAAGATTTCTCGAATTTGCAACCAAATCATACAGAATTATACTGATCATGATGCTACATTTTAAAGAAGAAGAAGCCAGCTCACACCAATATACAACACACTAATCATGAATAAATAGAGTGAGGAAGGATACTCTGACAATGATGATTGCAGAGATGTTGAGTGACAGCAAACAGCAGCAAGACAACAAAGTTGTCAAACAAGTGCAACAGAAAACATTTATAATTCTCCAGAAAGGTGTACAATCACCAGGTCAAGATGAGTTGTCAAATCTCCAAAGCATTACATGGAAGGTTGAAATGTTACTCTTGTAAATTCTGTTTTATCTGTTTCCTTAATTATGAAATTGACAATATGTGCCCTATTTGTGACACATTTTTGTCTTTGAAAACAGGGTAATGTCGTGCTATGTCTCACAGTCAATGTGTCAGTATGCCTTTAAGAGAGATGCTCATTATGTCATCACTGTATGTGACCTGAGGGTAGAAAGGCCTCATACTCCATCTTATCTTGGATCAATTGAAACATGACAGTCTACTGGAAGCATGCTCTCTGTTGTAACCTCGTAGCTTAATATTAGCCCAGAAACTTATCTGCCACAGCAATGTAATACTTGTGCATAATAGTTATTTGTAACAAATGCTTCTGGATTGTTCAATACCACAATATCCATGCCCAATTCCTTATGTTACAGCAGAAAATATAAACATTCCCCTTGGACTTCCCTGGGACCACGAGCCCACCATTGAACATTAGGCCATTGTGCCCATGATGGCCACTAATCTCTTCATATCTGGGGATCTCCTTGCCACAGTGTCCAAACACACAGTACCTGAACCCTGTACAGCCAGCTTCTACTTTAAAGTTTTTGAGAAGATTTGTAGCTCGGGTTGTGGATGAGGTTGTAGACTTGCTCACTGAGCCAGTGTGTTTGGTTGCAGATGTTTCATCACCCTGCTCGGTAACATAGTCAGTGTGCCTCTGGTGAAGCGTCGGTGTTCTGTCCCGCTTGTTATTTATATTGTCCGTGTGTAGTGAGACAATGAGGGACACGAATTTGACGGGGACAACACATCCATATCGCACAAGCCAAACAGAGACACGCCAAGGAATTTCTGGAGGCCTGGTATTCCAATCAGAACTCCATCGACAAACACATTGAATTAGACCCTGTGTATAAACCACTGAGAAACAGAACCGGAAGTGGTACCAAACACCCCAACAAACTGAGACATATAAATAACAAGCGGGACAACACCGATGCTTCACTGGAGGCACACTGATGATGTTAGCTAGCAAGGTGATGAAAAGTTTCCAACCAAACCCACTGGCTCGGACAGCATGTCTACAACCTCAACTTCTACTTCCTTCACAAAATCCACAAACAGGACTGCCCAAGCAAACCCATTGTTTCTGCCTGTTCTTGTTTATCTCTTCCTATCTGGAATAGATTTGTTATCCCCTTGTCCAGTCCTTTCCCACTTACATCAGTGATTCTTCTGACACTTTATCAATTTTGCTTCCAACTTCCACCCTGCTCTCACCTTCACCTGGTCCAAATCTGATTCTTCCCTTTCCTTCCTCAACATTTTTTTTTCCATTTCTGGGGATAGGCTGGCCACCAATATCCATAACAAATCCACTGACTTTCCCAGTTACCTTGACTATACATCCTTACACCCAGCTCCCTGTAAAGACTCTATTACATTCTCCCAGTTCCTCCATCTCTACTGCATCTGTTCCGATGATGCCACTTCTGCAGGGAGCATCAGAAATGTCCACCTTCTTCCAAAACTGAGGAACTCCTGCCTCTGTGGTTGACAGGGTCCTTAGCCATTTCTAACCCATTTCCTGTGCTTCTGCCCTCTTCTCTTCCCCTCCCTCCCACAACACCAATAGGGTTCCTCTCATCCTCACTTTCTACCACACCAGCAGTCACATCCAAAAGAGTATAAGCAACCATTTTTGCTACCTCCAGCAACATGCCACCACTAGACACATGTTCCCTCCCCTCCCTTGGCAGCCTTCTGCAAGGACCGTTCCCCCCAGGACACCATGTTGCACTCATCCTTGACTCCCAACAACCCCCACTGCCTCACAGCACCTTCCCATGCAACACTTCCTTCCTCCTCACTATTCAAGGCCCCAGACACACCTTCCAGGTGAAGCAGCGATTTACCTCCACTGACTTCACTCAGTCTAGTCTCTTATATTCGCTGCTCACAATGTGGTCCCATCTACATTGGGAAGACGAAACACAGACTGGGCAATCACTTTGCAGAGCACTTATGTTCTGTCTGCAAAAAATAATCGAGTTTCCAATTCCCTCCACTTCAACATACCAGCATGTTCCCTGGTCAACATCGCTGTCTCAGGCTTGCTGAAGTGCTCCAGCAAAGCTCAGTGCGACCTGGAAGAAAAGTACCTCATCTTTTACTTGGGGACACTGCAGCCTTTTGGATTCAATATTGAGTTCAATAATTTTAGAACCTAAACACTTTTTTCCATGCCCTTTACCCAGTCCCACACTCCAGGCTTTGCTACCACATGGGCTGCTTTCGCCAGAGCCAACCTGATTTCATCTACTAATGGTCCCCATTACCAGTTTTTCTCTTTCCCTGGTTCACCATTTTCCATTCCTCTGGATGAAGGATTACTGGATCCAAACTATTAACTCTGCTTTCTCACCACATGTGCTGCCAGGTCTGCTGAGTTTCTAGAACAATTTCTGTTTCTATTTCAGATTGCCAACATTTACGAATCTTTGTTTTATAATATAAACATGCCACAGCAGGTTAAACAGCCTATTGGATGCAAACTCACAACAACAGCAGGCCTCCTGCTGTCACTGCTGGAATTTATTCATTGACCACAGACTGGGAATTAAATCTGTTATCATGGTTTCTGATGTGGACATGTATTAAATGTCAACCACATTGCTGTGAGTCTGGAGTCACAGATTGGACCAAGTAAGGATGACAGATTTCCTCCCTAAAGGACCTTAGTGAACGAGATGGTATTTTATAACAAACTGGGATTGTTTCATGGTCCACTGCTATTGAGACTAATTTATAATTCCAGCTTTTTTTATTATTAATTGAATCTAAACTCATGTTAGAGCTCATGCCTCAGGGTACTAGTTTGGGCTTTTGGATTACTAGTCTGGTGTCATTACCATTATGCTACCTTTCCCCTAATGATTAATAACATATCAAACCAACTTTTTACCAGGGAAGCCATCAGAATATTCATCAATTGATCTGCATTCAATAGCTATCTGTGGCTAAGAACATTGTGAAATTAGTCTACTTGGAATAAATAAAACCTAAACTTTTTGTTTAAAGTTCCTCATCGTACTGAACAGACGTTTTTTTCCTTCAAAGTTAAATTTGCAGCTGCAAAAGGTACGCGTTTTGCCCTCCACGGCAGTTTTAGTGGCCTTGCTGCAGGTAATTGTTTAGACATAGCAATTCACCTGATTACCTAAATGTCAGCTTTGATACAGCCTTTGGTTTGCTTGCTGGATAGAGTCAAACTCTAATGTTTGCTTCTTAATTTGCTACTGCACAGAACCAAACTGCCTTAGTGACTACGTATGTAAATAAAGATATTTTTATGAATAAAGTATATTTTGAAATTTTACAAGTTAGCTTAGATGAAGCACTTGATGCATATAAGCCAGACATTTTATTTATTTAAAAGCATTATATACATGCATGTTGTTGTTACTGAATTTTTTTGATGTTCTCAGCCTGACATTTAATTTATCAGTCAAATGACCAAGATTTAATTGTGGTTTAAGACAAGTAGACAATACCCAGTGCTGTGAAACAGCATATCTTTCTGAGCAGCTAATGATTGGCATTATCCAAGTGCTCGGTTAAAGCGGTAGGTTCAAAGTCATGTCTTAAAGGAGGAGAGCGAAGAAGAAAAGTTTAGTGAGAAAATTCTAGAGGTTACAACCTTGTCAGCTGAAAGCATGATCACAGCATTTAAAATTGGGTATATTCAAAAGGCCAGAACTAGAGGAGTGCAGAGGGGCTGAGGGAGATTACAGCAATAGGGAGAAGCTAGATCACGAAGGGATTTGGAAATTACATTTTAAAATCCAGCTGTTGTTTGACTGGGACTAACATAGGTCACTGAACACAGGGCTGATGGGTGAACAGGATTCAGTGTAAGTGAGAACATAGGCAGCGGTATTTTGGATAGTTTCGAGATTACTGAGAGTGTATTGTATGTAAGAGGCCAGCCAGGTATGTGTTGTAATAATCTGGGAGTCCTAACTTTATATCAAGTCTCATTTTGAAACTATGAGGGTGAATTCCCACAGGGATTCCCACACTTCATTGCCTCATTTCCTGAACAAATTCGTCCACAGTATTAGCAGCTCAACAGAGAAAACAATTCAAGATCAACAAACTTTGATACAATTATGTCCACCTCACCAGCTTTCCCAAAGCTGCGTTGCATTTTATCAGCAACTTATCATGAATATTTATTAATATCATTTATTGTCTATAAATGGGCACTTCTAAATTAACTTTTTCTTAAACAGGTTATCCTAATATATATCATAGGGAAAATGTTAGAGGCTTCATTGAAAATCGTATAACAGAGTGCTTGGATACGTTCAATTTAATCAGGTAGAGCCAACATGGTTTTGTCAAATGGAAATCATGTTTAACTAATTTTTTGGAGTTCTTTGAAGAATCAACTTATGCTGTAGATAAAGTGGGTCCAGTGGATGTATTGTATTTAGATTTCCAGAATGTGTTGATAAGGTTCCACATTGGTCTGGACTACATGTGACTACAGAACCACAGCAATGTGGTTGACTCTTAACTGCCCTCTGGACAATTAGGGATGGGTAATAAATGCTGCCTAGCCAGTGACACCGTCATGAAATGAATAAAAACAAAATCAAAGATCATTGCAGAGAATAAAAGCTCATGGTGTAGGGGATAACATATTGGGATGGATATAAGATCGGCTAGCTAATAGGAAACAGAGGATAGGAATACATGAGTCTCTTTTGGGTTGCCAGGGTATAACAGAATGGTAAATGTTTTGGATAATGGGACTGAAGATCTAGTCACAGAAGTTGCTGATGACACAAAGAAAGGTAGGAAGGTGCATTGTAAAGAGGGCATAAGGAGCTTACAAATAGATTTGAATAGGTTAAGCGAGTGGACAAAGATCGGGCAAATGGAGCATAATGTGGGAAAATGTGAAATTGTTCTTTTGGCAGAAAGAATAGAAAAGAAGCATATTATCTAAATAGTCAGAGGTTGCACAGCTCTGAGATGCAGAGAGATCTGGGTGTCTTCCTGCATGAATTACAAAAGCCTAGTATCAAGTTACAACGAGTAATCAGGAAAACTGATAGCATGGTTTGTTTTATTGTGAGAGGAATTCAATACAAGAGTAGGGAGATTATGCTTCAGTTGTACAGGGCATTCGTGAGACTGCATCTGGACTAATGTGTACAGTATTGGTCAACAAACTTATGGAAGGATGTTCATGTGTTGGAAGCATTTCACAGAAGGTTTACTAGACTAATACCTGGAGTTATTAGCCTATGAAGAAAGGCTAGACAGGCTAGGCTTGTATTCTCTGGACTTTAGAAGAGTCAGAGGTCACTTAATTGAAACATAACATCCTGAGGGGACATAACAAGGTAAATGTGGAAGGGATGTTTCTTGTGGGGGTATCTAGTACTAGGGCTTATTGTTTACAAATAAGAGGTCACCCATTTAAGACTGAGATGAGGGAAAGATCTTTCTCTCAGTGGATTGTGAATCTTTGAAATTCCCTTCCTCAAAGACAGTGGATGCAGAATCTTGAAATAGTTTTAACGCAGAGTTATATAGATTCCTGATTACAAAACAAATGAAAGGTTATCAGGGATCTGTGGGTTTGTAGAGTTGAGGTTAAAATCAGACCAGCCATGATATTATTGAATTGTGGAGCGGGTTTAAAGGGCCAAGTGACGTACATATTTTTGAACCAACTTGTTCAGAGATGTTATTACACACCTCGGGATCAGGTGGGATTTGTACCTGGACCTCTGGCTCACTCTTGTTCCTTGTTTATACATTGTATATTTGTAGGCACAGAGCTCCTCATTGAGCCAAGTTAAGCAAAATGACTAAACATACAGTTCAATACCCTTTCTCAAAGAAGTCACAAGGACACCTCCTTTCACTAACTAAGTCTTCAGAAAGTTTATAGTAGATGAATCTATACTTGGCATCTCAGGTTGTCTAAATACTTTAAAGTTTTGGCAAAGATCTATAGCTCGGGTTGTGGATGAGATTGTTGACTTGCTCGCCGAGCTGGCTTGATTTTGTTCAGACGTTTCGTCATCATTCTAGGTGACATCATCAGTGGAGCCTCTGATGAAGCGATGTTATTCTACTCCACTTGGAATTTATACTGTCCGGTCTGTTATAGTGTGAGTTGTGTCATTTCTGGTTTTGATCTGTATGGGTTTATATATGGTGTCCAATTCTATATGTTTGTTGATTTGTGTAGACATGCACAGGAATTCCTAGAGGCATGGTTCTCCACCCATACTTCAATCAACAAACATATAGAATTGGACCCCATATACAAACCCATACAGATCAAAACCGGAAATGACAGTACTCACCACAACAGAGACTCCACCTAGCATGGCGACGAAATGTCTGAACAAAAACAAGCCAATTTGGCGAGCCAGTCAACAACATTGTCGAAATACTTCCAGTAATAAATCCTTATACTACTGTTACCTTCACCAGATGAAATCTGCTGTGCTATCCTATCATCTGAATTGGGCCCTGAAATGTAAACAAGGTGAATCACACTTCTTGCTCTTTTAATTTACTCCTGAAAGACACCAACAACATGATCTCATATGAACGTATGTATACGTGAATGAAGAACGTGAGGATACTGAACATGTCATAACAATGCATTTCATATGACTCTATTTCTTCATTGTCTTAATGCTATAATGCTGTCTACAGATGAACTTTGCCCAGTGCATATGTAAGCATGTCCTCCCTGCTTTCAGGAGACTTCCTCCTAAAAGCCAATAACATCAAATAGGCTGCATTCCAAAATAGCTATGTTTCTTCCCAGTGCCAATTCATTCCCTGTTGCTACAGCTGGCTTTACTATTGTAAACCAGCTTCAGCTTGAGAAGGCAAAATATTCGGTTTGAACAAATGGTGCTGATAAAGGAAGGTGGAACTGTTTGATTTGCATTAGTGAGTCAAGGGTAACACTTCTGAATCCAAGGACAACATTTGCCATTTATGCCCTGCAGTTCAAAATCCTGTAGAGGGCATATGAAGTCATTCACAGCATTTCAAGACCAGTTTGTGACTAACAGTGCTCAGGGTGATGCATTGCTTGTACTATTTTACGGAGAATATTTTGAGACCATAAGACATAGGAACAGATATGGGCCGTTCAGCCTATTGAATCTGCTCCACATTCAATGAGATCATGATTGATCTGATGATCCTCTATTCTTCTTTCCTGTCTTTTCCCTATAACCTTTGATTCCCTTGATTAAAAACCTATCTATCACAGCCTTGAAAATCTTGTTGCATCATTTTATTGTGTCAAAAGGTGTAGTAGATAGATAAATAGACAACAAACTGATATAAAACTCATCACTTCTTACGTCATGAAAGTGAGTAAAGCCAGTTCAAAATATTAAACAAAGTACATTATGTCTCACAAATTTTCACACTGTTCAGTAAATTCACTTCTTTCAGCTGAGGGATTCAATTTAGTCATCATAAATATAAAAGATACCAGTGATGGAGCCTGAGCAAGTTATGGGAATGAGAGGAAACTCAACATTTACAACATTCTGTGATCAACAAACATGAATCAAAAATAAATCAAACAGAGCATTGAGCTTTTCTATGCTGTAAACAATAAGTGTCCAGCCATCATATGGTAGATGTTTTGTATTCTAGGCAGGTCATAGCTTTATTATTGCATTTAGTTCTGGTTACATCCAGACTCTGGGAGTGATGGAGTATCAGATGACAAGGTCAATACCTAGTGTCAGAAGATTGAGTAATGTTGAAAGAATTGAATGTAGAGAGAGTATATAAAAGTACTATAAGGTCCAGAAATGGTTACCTTAAGCACCATTTCAAGACTCATTTCAAGGTGAGTTCATCATTGATTTTGTTGTACCTCAGCACTGGCATCATTGTCATTAGGTGTTCAATTCTAGTGAAAGCTCCCTATACGGTGTGCATTTAACCATGACCCAATGACTGCAAGATAAACAGGCAGAAGATGAAATTCAGGACTGATGTCAGGAAGTATTTGCTCACAAAGAAAACAATTAGTGCATGGAATCTTTCATACATGAGGTTGATACTAAAATTACAGTATCACCCAAGAAACTGAAATTTTGCTACAGGCTGAATGGCTCATCACCTCTATATCTTAAGGGGAACAGGGTGAGTCAAAATGGCCATGTGTTTTCCACTTCTTGTTGCTGTGGATACACAACAGAGTTGGAACTATATCTTCCCTCAGTAGCAAAACTATGAAAGAGTGACAGAATTTATTTTGAACATCTGAGAAAATGGTGTACGCAGATGGTTGTACATGCTCTTTGGAACTGCCATTCTCTGAAAGGGGATCAGTGCAGACAACACAAAATAGTGAATTTCTTATCGTGGATGGTGATTGTGGATGATCTGTTAATCTGTAGACATGAGAGAAACAATCATAAGTATCTATTTTGACTGCTACTGAGAGTTCACCAGAAGCTGAAAAGTAAACATGTAATTGCAGTTGTCTGAAGTCAAACACACAGTTATGCACTGAGCAAGAAGACTTTGCCTGGATCCTAACAGGGTGACCGCTGTAGAGATCCAGTGACCAACAGAGTGCAATAATTTGTGGTGATCGTGAATTCTCTGCATAAAAATTTGATGCACAATTTGTCATCAGATTTTTGAGCCTCTGAACACCTTCACTATCAAAGAGGTATAGGGACACAGAACAGGAAGCAGCTTTCACTAGATTCAAACACCTAGTCACAGCCATGCTATTGCTCAGGTGCTGCAACATCAATGATGAAGTCACCTTGCAGTGTAATGGCAGCGAGAAAGGACTTGGAGCAACCTTTATGCAGCAAGAAAATCCAGTTGAATTTGTGTTATGACTGTCCCTGGGCAAGCCTGTCCAACTTATTATACTTACATAAGAATGCTGCACATCGCTAAGCTCTTGGGGAAGAGGGATGTAGTGGCACCTCTTCTTGATTCATCATCTCAATGGATTAGTCCTGGTAAGACTCATTTAAAAATTATCCTTCCCTTGTAGATACCTTCCCCAGACCAAATGACTTTTTTTGTTTCAAGGGATTTCTTGAGTCAATAAAGGTATGAGTTTATTAGTTACTAACTATGAAAAGAAATAATAACATAACACACATACATACAGATTAGGAATAGGATTTAACAATTTCTAGCCCCATTAATTTAACCAATACAATCTTACTTACATACTAATTTTCTTAATTTCTTATTCTCCCTAAACACTTGGATCTCTATTTCTTGAACATTTTTTTTTATTTTCCTCAATGAAAACAGTCACAAAATCACTTAGCTTCTCTGACATTTCTCTCTTCTCTATTATAACTTTTCCTGATTCTGCTTGTAATGGATTCCATTAGTTTTCGACAGACCTTTCATTTTTCTGTAACTATAGAAGCTTTACAGCCTTTTTTTTTGTTTTTCGCTAGATTGCACACGTATTCTTTTCTCCCTTTCCTCATCAGATTCTTGGTCCTCCTTTGCTGTTCTCTAAGAAGTTCAGATTTATTGCTATTTCTGGCAACTTCTTAGGCCTTTTTGCTTAATCTAATTCAAACCTGAACTTCCTTTGTCAGACACGGTTGACAGACCTGTTTTGAGCTTTTGCATCTGAAGGAATGTACAATTGTTGTAAATCATATAATATCTTTAAAGACTATCCATTGCCTTTGTATAGTTATGCCTTTTAATGTAACTTTTCAATCCACCTCAGTCAATTTATGCTTCAAACCTTTCAAATTTCCCAATTCAAACTTTACTACCTTACTTTCAAACTTAATTGTAATTTCTATTGTATTGTGGTCACTCACCCCTAAAGGTTCTTTTTAACAGGATTTTTAATTACATGGTACTAAATCTAAAATATCACAGATTCTAGTTGGCTCCTCAAAACACTGATCTGGAAAACTACCCCTAACACACTCCAGATACTCATCCTCCACAGCTTTACCCAGTTTATATGCATGGTCACTGTACTTCCCATTCTACTTACTTCTCTCGTCTCCTGATTAATACCATTCCCCACACTACCATTAACATTTGGTTTCCTATAGGTAAATCCAACCAATGCCTGCTGTCCTTTGAGGTCTCTTAACTTGATCCAAATAGATTCCACACTTTGGTCTTCCAAACTAAGATTCTATGGGGCTAGGTCAGATTGGGATGTCTGGTTGGCATGTACAAGTTGGACCAAAGGGTCTGCTTCTATACTGTGTGGCTCTATGACTCCCTGTATTATTAGTCCCGTCCTTTGTTATTAGAGCAATACCACTTCATTTCTCTTCTTGTCTGTCTTTACTTGAACATCGAATAACCTTAAAAATTCAGTCACCCGTCCTGGTCATCACACAACCAAAAATTCTGTAATGGCAATGAGATCATACCCTTGTATGTTTATTTGTGCCTTTTGATTGTCTATCTTGTTCAATTGTTTTGTTTCTCCTGTCTTCTAGTTGGCCTAGCATTTTTCTGACCTTCTGTTACCAACTTTAATTCCTTCAAATTTGGATGACCTCTCAGGTTCTCATCACCCTGACAAGCTGGGTTAAAGTCACCCCAACAGCACTGGCGAATCTTCCTATGAGAATGTCAGCCCCAGACCTGTTTAAACATAACCCATTCACTTGGTACAGGTCACACCAGCCACAGGCCCGATCCAATCCCTCCAAAATCTGACACCCTCTGTCCATTCCCTTCCCAACAGGATTGCTGTTAGAGGAACAGAGAATGACTGGATCAGGGCAGGTAACTATATTGTCTGGCAATTATAAGCAGATCCACAAATGCCTGTTTCAGAAGAAAGCCTCACTTAATCATGTCTATCCAAATGGAAACGATTGAGGTGAAGAGAATGATAGGAAACCGTGTACCCATGGCAAAGAGGGAAATGTTGGGAGCACTCATCAAGATACAAAAGTAATGCTGAGATGCAAGTCGAGGCCAAAAGGCCTGTCTGTTTAAAGTTAGGGCATATTTTGGCCAACTATCATAATACAGGGAAAAGCAGTAGGATTTATCAGGTCACACACACTCCATGCCGAAAATGTAAGTTAGTCAGAGGCCATAGCAAACCAGCCTGACTGCAGCTGCTAATCCCTGTAAGGGCACCCTTCAGAGTGCAGATGAGGTTAAATAAATCACAGAAAGTGAGGTTAGTCCCAAGATGCTGGCAAAAGGGGATGATGGAGGGTACATGCTCATTTCCCATTACTGGTATGTCTGGAGCTTGGATTTGGGATTTTTTACGGTGGGAGACATTCTTACATTGCCTATGGACAGGGTCGACCTGCTCCTTGGGAACGACATGGCAGCATTAAAGACAGTAGCAATCCCATTGGCCTCTGGGAAGCCCCCTGAGGTCAGAAAGACTAAACAGCTCGAGGAGAAAAAGCTGGGTCCATGGCCAAAAAAGCTCAGCCAAACAGATTCCAAATATTGTTCTTCTGATCTGAGATTCTCCTTTACTAATCCCATCCTTATTATCAGCTCAACTCCACCTCCATTTCCAACTTGTATGTCCTTCCCAAACACTGAACATACCTGAATATTCAATTTCCAGTGCTGGTCACCATTTAGCCATAGCAAATAGATCATATCCATGTATCTCTTACTTGTGCTTTGGATCATCTACGTGGTTATGAATGCCACATGCATGATTTATTATGTTTCATAATGTTTAGCAGCCAATAAACTGAAGAAAGCCTAGTTAATTTGGTTCCTCTTTAAAATGTAATTAGATTTGGTTTGGGAAACAGGATCCACAGGGAAAGAGTTTGTTCAAAAATCAATCTTATTGCAAACTTCTCAAACAGGAGCATAATCATTTGGGGATCTTCCGTCCATAATCATAACCAATTAGAAACCCCTGCCCAGGGACAGGTTATAACAAACCTGAGCAGTTCTGTGACACAAGACTCTGCTGTTTAGGCTGTTCTCAGGGATACACACTGAGACCAACATTAACTGTTGCTGGAGGAGCACCAACTTGGTGAAAGATGTTCTTTGCTATGCCTGAAACTTGCTGATTTTCCAATTCAAAGAATCTTAAATGACTGAACATTGACTAGTATATTCCAAGATCGAGGTTCATTTGCTGACAGACCGCCTAAAGATTGGGGCAGCAGTTGCAAAATCTCAATCGGGAATTGTTGCTATCTGAGGCCCTTGGCCAAGCAGACTGAAGATCTGGAATCCATGTAGGATCTTTCAGGCTGTACGCAGCAGAGAATGTTTGACGTGAAATGGAAATGTACGTTGCTAATATGGCAAGTGCAGTAAGGCAACTCATGTACGATATTGAAAGGAACTGTAGTTGAAAATTTGAAATGTATGTAGCCTTTTTAAAAAAAAATGAATAAATAGATGTCTTTGGAAAGAAAGTGATAGTATTTTTCATACTTTCTACAGAGCCATGGTGGTTCAGTGGTTAGCACTGCTGCCTCACAGCGCCAGGGACCCAGGTTCAATTCCACCCTTAGGTGACAGTCTGTGTGGAGTTTGTACATTCTCCCCGTGTCTGCATGGGTTTCCTCCGGGTGCTCCAGTTTCCTCCCACAGTCCAAACATGTGCAGGGCAGGTGGATTGTCCATGCTAACTTGCCCATAATGCCCAGGGATGTTTAGGTTAGGTGGGTTAGACATGGGAAATGCAGGGGTAGGGGAATGGGTCTGGGTGGGATGCTCTTCAGAGGGGCAGTGTGGACTTGTTGCACCGAATAGCCTATTTCCACACTGTAGGGATTCTATGATCTATGAACCATTGGTATTATAAAAGAACTGCAGTTGCTGGAAATCTAACATAAAAATGGAACATTCTGGAGAAATTCAGCAGGTCTGGCAGCATCAGTGGAGAGAAGAACAGAGCTAACATTTCAGGCCCAGTGACCGTTTGTCAGACCTTCTGTTCTGTCGAAGGTTCACTGGACTCAAGATGTCAAAGAGCTTTGACCCGGAATTAATACTTGCAATTATGAATCAGAAAGATAAGGGTTTGGAGACACGAGTGTGCAGGAGCAGGAGCCGGCCATTCAGCCCCTTAAGCATGCTCAGTCACTCTAGACTATGGCTGATTATCTACCCCAACAGTACATTCCATCATATTCCAATACACTGTGATGCCATTATTAGATAGAAATCCATCAATCTCTCTCTTAAAATTATGACTTGAATAATGGCTGAATTTAGATCACCCTCTGGGGCAGAGAGCTCCAAAGATTCACCACCCTCTGAATGCAGTAGTTTCTCCTCATCTCAGTCCTAAATGGCTTGCTTTCTGTCTGAGATGGTGACCCATAGCCAAAAGAAACAACCTTTCTATGTTTACTCTGGCTATCCCCCTAAGACTGGCATAAGCTTTGTTGAGATCACCTCTCATTCTCCCCAGAGAATATGGGCTCAGACTCCTCAAATTCTCCCCACGGTGTAGTCTTTCCATTGCAGGAATCAGTCTGGTAAACATTGTTATATTCCTGCTAGGAGAAATAAATCCTTCTTGAGGCAAGAGGACCAGAACTTCACAAAACACTTGAAATGGGACTTGCAAGTGTTCTAAAAATTGAACTAAGATGTCTTAAATTTGGCAATCAAATTTTCATGCCACGACGACTAACGTATTAATACAAAAGCAAATACTGTGGATGCTGGAAATCTGAAACAAACATTGAGAATGCTGGAGAAACTCAGCAGGTCAGGTAGCAAGTACAGACACAGAAACAAAGTCAACGTTTTGAGTCCAATAATTCACTTCTTCAGAACAGAATTAGAAGGGGATGGTCAAAGCATGCTTTTGTGACTGGAAACCTGTATCCAGTAACGTAACTCAGGGTTCCATGCTGGGTCTCTTGCTGTTGTTGTGTACATTAATGATTTAACTGAATGTAGCAAGTGTAATCCATAAATTTGCAGATGAAATGAAAATTGGTGGTGTAGTAAAAAGTGAGGATTTAAGCCTTAGACTACAGGATGATATGGATGGGCTGGTCAGATGAGCTGAACAATGGCAAACAAAATTTAATCCTGAAAAGTGTAAAGTGGTGCATTTTTTGAGTACTAACAAGGCAAGGGAGTTACACATTGAATGGTAGAACACCAGGAAGTATCAAGGATCAAAAGGACCTTGATGTGTGTGCCCACAATCCTTGAAGCCAGCAGGACAGCTAGATAAGGTGGCTAAGAAGACACATTGGATCATTGCCATTATTAGTCAAGGCATTGAATACAAGAGCAAGGAGGTTATGATGGAGGTGAATATAACATTAGTTATGCCACAAATGGAGTACTGTGTGCAGTTCTGATTGCCACACTATTGGAAGAATGCACATTTAGGGATGGATGCTGCCACCCTTGTCTGGTTTGGCCCGTATGTGATTTCAATCCAGCACTGACATAGTTAAATTTTAACTCTGAAAGCTAGCAGTTATATAAAACTGCCACAAAAAAGTGCTTCATGAAGCCTACTACAAGTTTCTTGGGACCACTGAGGGAGTTTTAAATATCGAACTTTCCAGAGACGCTCGCGTACTGAGACTAAATAAAGGTAATTTGTTACTTTGAGTTATTTCAATTGAGTACCAAAAGAGAATGACTTATGAATATATTTCTGTTTTATAGTATGATTTAGGAACAGGCAGACTTTTGATGATATTACCCCTGATGGGCCATTTGTTATTCATTGCTACGTTATTGGCTTTTCAACAGCTTGAGTGCAAAATAACGGAGCACACAAATGATAAACTCAGAAAAAGTAATCAAAGATCATTTTTCAATATCAATGTTTTAAGTGGGCAAAATCTCAGAGATTTATATTAAGAACAATAGGCAATCAAGCAACACAATCTGGCAATGCTCAAGAAAAAGACATAAATCACCCACTCACAGTGAAGTTCTTGTGAGTTATATGGTATTACTCATTCATGAATATACATGAATTAATAGGCAGACTCCATTGCCAAGCATGCACATTATCTTCAGTACATTATTGATGCATCTTTTTCAAGCCTCAAGGTTTGGATTTCAAATCTGCTGCTCTTACTGCCAGAAGAAAATATAAAATGTTCCAATCGTTTATTTTCTCATCTCACAGATTAGTTGCAGAGGAAATAAAAATGTATGTTACTTAGAAGGGTATTGAAAATATTAGTGGTTCTGTGAGAATAGAGCCACTTTCAAAATAAGCATTTTTCAATCAATTTCAAAGATCAAACTATCCCTGAAACAAGATGTAAACTCATCTCTCAGCATTAAGCAACCTGATCTCTTACTTACAAACTGTCAATAAAAAAACTATAATCATCATTGTTAATATTTATAACATTCTGGCTAGGGATTATGACGTAGTAACAGGAAATGTGTGTTCAGTTAAGTTTGTGACAAACTGTAGTCAGGAATCATAGAAAGATATATTGTAACAGTACTGAAGGAGGCTGATAAGTCCATCTTGCCTGTCCTGCATCTTTAGAACAATTATCTGATGGGATTAATTCCTCTGCATTTCTCTACATCCCTGCAACAGATTCCCCTTCAATATTTATTCCACTTCTTGTAAAAAGTACTTGTGAATTTGCTACCTTCACACTTTCGACAGTGCTTTCAAGTTGGAAAAATGTGCTGGGTAAACGAGATTTATTTTGCCATTGACAACAAGGTGCAGGGCTGGATGAACACAGCAGGCCAAGCAGCATCGGCT
>NC_063334.1:96617755-96638478 GCF_021869965.1 Rhincodon typus
CCCCTCCCCCATTTCTGAAGAAGGGTCTAGGCCCGAAACGTCAGCCTTCCTGCTCCTCTGATGCTGCTTGGCCTGCTGTGTTCATCCAGCTCTACACCTTGGTATCCCTGGCAATCATGCTGTCAGCTTTTACCTTAAACAGGTTATTTGTAACTGAAGAGTTAATACTTAGCTTAGACCTGCAAAATAAGAACTGGACATAGATAACATTATGTATTGTGAGACAATCTCTTGCAGTTTGTATTATAGAATGCACTTGCTGAGATACATGTCTTTAAATATGGAGCTGGAAAAGCACAGGAGGTCAAACAGCATCTGAGCAGCAGGGAAGTCAATGTTTCAGGTTGAAACCCTTTGTCAGGACCTTTTGTTCTGATGAAGGGTTTCTGTGTGAAATGTTGACTTCCCTACTCCTCAGATGGTGTGTGACCTGCTATGCTTTTCCAGCTCCACATTTATTGACTCTAGCTTCCAGCATTTGCATTCCTTACTGTCTCCGAAGTACATGTCTTTCAATATATGTAGTAGTGATATGTCTCTCCTGTGCTGATTTTGTTTTTTTTCAAGTGTGTGTCAATCTGCCTTTTTAAGACACATGATGTTGATAGTTGTAAAAGCTTTGTATGGCCTTATACCATAGACATGGTTTTTATTATTTATTCATGAGATGTGGGTGCCAATGGCTGGACCATCATTTTTGCCCAGTCCTAGTTGTCCTTGAAAAGGTGGTGCTGAGTTGCCTTCTTGAACCACTGCAATTCATTTAGTGAAGGTAGATCCTCCTGTTATGGAGGGAGTTCCAGGATTTTGACCCCAGTGACAGTGAAGAAATGATGATATATTTCCAGATCAGGATGGTGAGTGGCTTGGAGGAGAACTTGAAGGCTAATGTATTCCCGTGTATTGGTTGCCTTTATCTTGGTAGATAGTACTGGTCGTGGACGTTGAATGTGCTGCCTATAGTGCCTTGGTGAATTTCTGCAGCGCATGTTAGAATAGAATAGAATACCCTTTATTGTCAACGCCATTGTAGAAGTACAGTGCAAAGCTTTTATAATGTCTGTCTCTTATGGTGCCGTATTAGGTACAAGTATCCAGGTACAAATCTTGGATACAAAAGAGGAATAAAAAGTAGCTACGTTACTTTACAGACTTTAAAAAATAAGTTAGAAATTCTGTGATTGTACTCATTACTGCTATGGTGTGTCAGTGGTAGCATGAGTGTATGTTTGTAGATGTGCAAAACAAGTGGGCTGCTTTATCCTGGATGGTGTCAAGCTTCTTGAGTGTTGCTGGAGCTGCACCCATCCAGGCAATGAGGAATATTCCATCGCACTCCTGACTTGTACTGTGTAGATGGTGAACAGGCTTTGGGGAGTTGGGAGGTGAGTTACTCACTGCAGTATTCCTAGCTCTTGACCTGCTCTTGTAGCCACTGTGTTTATGTGGCTAGTCTAGTTCAGTTTCTGCTCAACAGTAAAACCCAGGCTGTTGATCGAGGGATAGTCAGTGATGTTAATGCCACTCAATGTCAAGGGGACAATAGTTAGATTGTCTCTTGTTGGAGGTGGTCATTGCCCGGCGTTTGTGTGGCGCACATGTTACTTGTCATTTGTCAATCCAACCCTGGATATTGTTTAGGTCTTGCTGCATTTGAAAATGGACTGCTTCTGTATCTAAGAAGTCACAAATGGCACTAAACATTGTATAGTCATGAGCAAGCATCTCCACATCTGACCTTATGATAAAAACAAGTAATTGATGAAACAGCTGAAGATGTTTAGGCCTTGGACACTACCCTGAAGAACTCCTGCAAAAGTGTTCTGCAGCTAAGATGAATGGCCTCCAACAACCACAACTTTCCTTTGAGTTAGGTATGACTCCAACCTAAGGAGACCTTTCCCCCAATTCCCACTGAGTCCAGTTTTGTGAGGGCTCCTTAATGCCATCCTCAATCAAATGTGGTCTTGCTGTTGAGACCAGTCATTTTCACCTCACTTCTAGAATTCAGCTCTTTTATCCATATTTGTACCAAGACTGTAATGAGGTCAGGAGCTGAGTGGCTTTGGCAGAATGCAAACTGGGCATCACTGAGCAGGGTATTGCTAAGGAGGCGCTGCTTGATAGCACTGTTGATGTCACCTTCCATCACTTTACTGATGATCGAGAGTTGACTGACAGACTGGTAATTGTTTGGGTTGGATTTGTCTTCCTTTTGTGTACAGGACATACCTGGACAATTTTTCACATTATTGAGTAGATGCCAGTGTTGTAGATTTATTGGAACAGCTTGTCTAGGTTACAGTAAGTTCCAGAACATAAGTCTTCAGGACCATTGCTGGAATATTGTCAAGGTCCATAATCTTTGCAGTATCAATGGCTTCAATTCTTCATGATATCACGTGGAGTAAATCCAATTGGCTGAAGAAGGGTATCTGTGACACTGCAGACTCCAAGAAAAGGCTAAACTGGGATTTGGGATTGATCCACTTGGCACTTCAGGTTAAATATTGTTGAAAATGCGACAATGTTATCTTTTGTATTGATGAACAGGCCTCTCCATCTTTGAGAGGAATATTTGTGGAGCCTTGTCTTCCTCAGAATTATTTAATTGTCCACCACCATTCACACTTGGAACTGATAGGACTGCAGAGCTTAGATCTGATTTGTTGGCTGTGGAATCGCTTAGCCCTGTCTATCACTTGCTCCTTATGTATAGGTAGTCCTGTGCTGTCTGTTTGCCAGGTTAACACCTCAATTTTACTGAGGTTATCTATGTGGATAGGTTGATTATCTTCTGAAATTTGTGTTGTTTGCAGTGATATGTGCCTTTTATTGATATGTTTTCTTTTGTACTCATTCTTAATACTTGCCTTGGCACCAATGTCTGATGTTGTACTAAGTTCGTACACACTTATTTCACTTACATTGCCTTTTCTTATTCATCCTTCAATCTTTTGAATTGTTTCACAATATAAGATACCTTGTGGTTGGCTCTCTGAAAACATCATTTCTCTTCGTAAAATCACCCGAAAGGAATCCAAAAAATTAATCCTTGAATATTCCTGCAGGGGTCAATTACTGTAATAATCGGAGTAGTAAAGCTTCCATTTACATGTCCTATTTGGGATTTTGGTCTAATTACTGCTGCACCTGATGACTAATGTTTAAGTCCCACACTTCAAAAAGCTGTTTGCGTTGAGGAAATTATGTTTTCTCACATATCGATCTTGCCAGATCTGATAAAACTGACAGGAGTCAAGTTCAAATTCGCAGAGGCGTTACTAGAATCCTTCAAGCTGACATGAATATTGTAGTGAAAATAACTTCACGTGAGAGATGTTGGCAGAACTAGTTGAATGATGACATAAATGTTTTAACAGAAAAAAGTTGGCCTACCATTTAAAAAAATTAAGTCTTAAATACAAAGGGCTGAATCTGTGGCAGTCTTGATGGTGGGGCATGGAGCATTAAATCGGGTGGGACAGTCACGCATGAAGAGCGTGTCATATTTCCATTTCCATCCTGACTGAAGCCATGACAGAAAGGCCAGTAGACAGCTTCCCAGACCCTCCACCAATTAATAGGGGCCTGATTCAATCCAGATTGATATTATCTCTGTGGCAGGTAGGGGGCGCACTGGGTACATTTTACTCACAGACTCCAGGGTTAGGAGGGAGGGGTGGGGCTCCCCCATTCAGAGGTGTTAAAAACCTGATTGAGGCACCTTCATTGGGAACATGGCCCAGCTAAGAGCCACCTCTGTCTTTGCCACTGATCCTCCATCAGTGTCTCCCTTGCTACCATGATCCCCTTCCAACCACCTCCCTCTGTGGGCCTGGGTGTCTCCTTGATTGAAGACCTCAGGCAGAGCAGATAAAGTATAGGCAACCAACCAATCCACCCCTGGGTATTGCTGAAGACAGCCTCTGATTGGCCAGCAACACTTGGCAGATGGATATCTGTCAGCAGATTCCTTGATCCCAATAATCTGTTAAGTGCCTGACTGGCACAAGACGTAGCAGGCTTTCCCAAAAAAAAAGCAGTACAAGGATCTCACCAGCTCTCCAGTCTATTACCTCCTCAAGACTGGCATGCCTTTTTTCTTTTGAGTTTGCATTTAAAAGACTGTGCATACATATGCACAACTCTTAACAGGAATCTCAGGAAAATAAACAATGGAAAACCAGAATAAAACTGCCACCTTTGTAAATTCAGATGCATTAATCCATGCATGGTGCTGTTTAAATTGAAATTAACTATACAAGCACATACCAGGAATTATATCTGAATGGATAATATTCTTCTCAGGGGTAATAATAAAACAGAGAACTGCTGATGCTGGAAATCTAAAACAAAAATAGAAATTGCTGGAGAATCTCAACAGGTCTGGCAGCAGCTGTAGAGAGATAGCAGAGTTAATTTTTTGAGCCTAGTGACCTGAATAAAAGTTAGTCAACCTGAAATGTTAACTGTTTTCATTCCACAGGTGCAAGATTTACACAATTACTGCATTACTATCCCTAAATATTTATCCGAGATGTTTGATTTGAATTTGAGGAATATGTGCTAGCAATGTAGTCCATTGTGAAACTGATACTGCAACTAATATTTTCTCAGCTCATTATAAAATGTAATTCATAAATAACACAGTATTCCAAGACAGAGGATGGAAAAGAATTGTGGCTGAGGAGCTGCTCCTTTTTTGAGATATTTTCAGTATTGGAGCTGATTTCCTCAAATTCTAGGAGCAGCAATTACTGTTTGATAAGCTGTTGCATTGTTTTTTGAACCTTGGGGCAAACAAAGATCAAAACAACAGCCCTTTAAAATGGAGGAAGGCAGACAAAGTGACCACATAGGAAGTGAATGAAACAGAGAAATAAACCTGCACTGCTGTCTGACTCAGCAGTGAATCTGCACAGCTGACTGTTCTGCTGTTTGATTTCAAGTAGATCTGGACAACGGAGTCATCCAAGAAAAATTAACAAACAGTTGAAATTGACAGCTGACCTTGGAGAAACAGTAAAGTTGTATTGGGAGAGCTCACAGTAGGGGAGCAGCCAAGTGGCTTTTTAAAAGTGCAACCTTACTGTTTTTTTTGTAAATCTACAATAGTGAGTAGAGTGGGTTCCTTTTTTTATTATATGGTTTATTGAGATCTGTCTCTTGATTAAACTTTAAAAATATAAAACATAGGTACTAAATTAGCCTGGAGCAGTGTTTTATAGAACAGTAAGATTGCGCTATTTTCTGGGTGTGTAGATTGTTAAGGTGCAAAGGTGGCCTTTAGTAGAGTGATGTGCGCCTCCTGTCAGATATGGGAGTTCAGGGAGAGTTTCCATGTTACTGATGATTATGTCTGCAGGAAGTGTGTTTGATTGCGAATCCTATTGGATCACATGGATTGGTTAGACCAGCAGTTAAAGGCAATGAGGAATTTACAGGAGCTGGGGGTGTGATGGGTGGCAGTTACAGGAAGGGAGATAAATGGAAGATACAGTCAGGTAGATGGGTTACCTCCAGGAAAAGTAGGAGAGGGAGGCAAGTGGCTATCCACATCTCAAACAAGTATGCTGTTTTGGAAAATGTGTGAGGTGATGGACTCTCAGGGGAATGCAGCACTGACAGCCAGGTTTCTGGTGCCGAGACTGGCTCTGATGTAACGAGGGGTACATCAGGTTCGAAGCAATCAATTGTGATAGGGGACTCTCCAGTCAGGTGCAGACAGATATTTCTATCAGAATGATGTGCTGACTCTCTGATGCCAGGGTCAGGGATATCTCACAGTGGGTGCAGAATATTCATGAAGGGGTGAGGGACCAGCAGAAAGTTATTGTACACATTGGAACTAAAGACATAGGAAGAGAAAGGGATGAGATTCTGAGGAAAGAATGTAGGAATTTAGACAGAAATTTAAAAAGAACATCCTTGAGGGTGGGAATTTCTGGATTATTCCAGGTGCCACGAGCTAGTGAGGGTAGGAGTAGGAGAATAGAGCAGATGAATGCATGGCTGAGGAGCTGGTGCAGGGGAGAAGAGTTCCGTTGGATCATTGGAATCTCTTTTGGGGTAGAAGTGACCTGTATAAGAAGAATGGATTGCACCTGAGTTGGAAGGGGCCTAATATATTGGCAGAAAGATTTGCTAGAACTGTTTGGGAAGATTTAAATCAGTACACACAGGATTGGTGGTGGTGGTGGGGTGGTGGGGGGGAGGTGGTGGTTGGTGGTGGTGGTGAAGGAGGTGGTGGGATGCTGGGAGATAGTGAGGAAAGAGATCAGTCTGAAACTGGTACAGTTGGGAAAAGGAGCAAGTCAAACAACCAGGACAGTCAAGAACAGAGCAGAGAATGAAGTAGGACTGATAAATTAAACTGCATTTACTTCAATGCAAGAAGCCTGACAGGTAAGGTAGATGAACTCAGGGCATGGTTGGGAATGTGGGACTGGGATATCATAGCAATTACAGAGCTGTGGCTCAGGGATGGATAAGACTGGCAGCTTAATGTTCCATAGATGCTATAGGGAGGATAGAAAGAGGGGCAAGAGAGGAGGTGTTTTTGAATAGGGATGATATTACAGCTGTACTTAGGGAGGATATTCCCGGGAATACATCCAGGGAGGTTATTTGGGTGGAACTGAGAAATAAGAAAGTGATGATCACCCTAGTGGGATTGTGCTATAGACCTACCAATAGTCAACAGGAAATTGAGAAACAATTTTGTAAGGAGATGTCAGTTATCTGCAAGGATAATAGAGTGTTATGGGTGGGGATTGTAACATTTCAAACATAGACTAGGACTGCCATAGTGATAAGGGCTTAGATGGAGAGGAATTTGTTATGCGCATACAAGAAAATTTTCTGATTCAGCATGTGGATGTACCTACTAGATAAGGTGCAAAACCTGACCTACTCTGGGAAATAAGGCTGGGCAGGTGTCTGAGGTGTCAGTTGGGGAGCACTTTGGCCCACTATTATTCTGTTAGTTTTAAAATAGTGATGGAAAAGGATAGACCAGAGCTAAAAGTTAAAGTTCGAAATTGGAGGAAGGCAAGAACTTTCAAAAGTTGATTTGGAGCTGATGTTTGTGAGTAAAGGACAGCTGGAAAATGGGGAGCCTTCAAAAATGAAATAATGAGAGTCCAGAGATGGTATGTTCCTGTTAAGCTGAAGGGCAAGTCTGGTAGGTGTAGGGAATGCTGGGTGACTAGAGAAATTTCATCAAGAAAAAGAAGCAAGCATATGTCAGGTATAGACAGCAGAGATTGAGTGAATCCCTAGAAGAGTATAAAGGCAGTAAGAGTATAATTAAGAGGGAAACCAGGACGGCAAAAAGGGGACACGAGATAGCTTTGGCAAATAGGCTTAAGGAGAATCCAAAGGGATTCTACAAATACATTAAGGACAAGAGGAGCTAGGGAGAGAATAGGGCCCCTTAAAGTTCAGCAACGCCGCCTGTGTGTGGAACTGCAGGAGATGGGGGAGATACTAAACAAGTATTTTGCATCAGAGTTTACTGTGGAGAAGGATACAGAAGCTAGAGGACTTGGGAAATAAATAGTGATAACTTGAAAAATGTCCACATGACAAAGGAGGAGGTGCAGGATGGCTTAAAATGCATAAAGGTGGATAAGTCCCTGGGACGTGATCAGGTGTACACTAGAACTCTGTGGGATACTAGGGAAGTGATAGCTGGGCCCAGTGCTGAAATATTTGTATCATCGATAGCCACAGGTGAGGTGCCGAAAGATTGGAGGTTGGCTAATGTGGTGCTACTATTTAAGAAAGGTGGTAAGGAAAATCCAGGGAAGTATACTGGTGATCCTGACATCAGTGGTGGGCAGGTTATTTGAGGGAATCCTGAGGGACAGGATTTACATGTATTTTGGAAAGGCAAGGACTGGTTAGGGATAGTCAACATGGCTTTGTGCTTGGCAGATCTTGTGTCACTAACTTTATTGAGTTTTTTGAAGAAGTAACGAAGTGGATTGATAAGGGTAGAGCGGTGGATGTGATCTATATGGACCCCAGTCAGGCGATCAACAAGGTTCCTCATGGTAAACTGGTTAGCAAGGTTAGATCACATGGAATACAGGGCCATAACTAGCCATTTGGATACAGAACTAGCTTGAAGATAAAAGACAAAGAGTTATGGTGGAGGGTTGCTTTTCAAACTAGAGGCGTATGACCAACAGTGTGCCACAAGGATCGGTGCTGGGTCCACTGCTTTGCATCATTTATATAAATGATTTGGATGTGAATATAGGAGGTATGGTTAGTAAGTTTGCAGATGACACCAAAATTAGAGGTGTAGTGGACAGCGAAGAAGGTTGCCTCAGAATACAATGGAATCTTGATCAGATGTGCCAATGGGCCATGGACTGGCAGATGGAGTTTAATTTAGACAAATGTGATGTGCTGCAGTTTGGAAAGGCAAATCAGGGCAGGCCTTATACACTTAATGATAAGGTCCTGGGGAGTGTTGCTGAACAAAGAGAACTTGAAGGCTCATTGCTCCTTGAAAGTGAAGTTGAAGGTAGATAGGATGTGAAGAAGGCATTTGGTATGCTTGCCTTTATTGGTCAGTGATTTGAGTATAGGAGTTGAGAGGTCATGTTGAGTCTGTACAGGACATTGGTTGGGCCACTATTGGAGTACTGCATGCAATTCAGATCTCCTTCCTATAGAAAGGATGTTGTTAAACTTGAAAGGGTTCAGAAAAGATTTACAAGGATGATGCCAGGGTTGGACAATTTGAGTAGGGAGAGGCTGAATAGGCTGGGGCTATTTTCCCTGGAGTGTAGGAGGCTGAGGGCTGACCTTTTAGATGTTTATAAAATCATGAGGGGCATGGATAGGGTGAATAGCGAAGGTCTTTTCCTTGGCGTGGGGAGTCCAAAACTAGAGGGCATAGGTTTAAGGTGAGAGAGGAAAGAATTAGAAGGGACCTAAGGGGCAACTTTTTCATGCAGAGGGTGGTGCATGTATGGAGTGAGCTGCTGGAGGAAGTAGTGGAAGTGGGTACAATTACAACATTTAATAGGCATCTGGATGGCTATACGAATAGGAAAGGCTTAGAGTGATAGGAGCCAAATGCTGGCAAATGGGACTAGATTAATTTAGGATATCTGGTCGGCATGGACAAGCTGGACCAAAGGGTCTGTTTCCATGCTGTACAACCCTACCAGTCTATGACTCTAATCCATTTATATTATATGCTTAAAGAGTAACAAGAACATAAGGACAGAAGAATGTAAACAACAGGAGCAGAAGCAGTCCATTTCAGCCCCTTGAGCCTGCTCTGCAATACAATAAGATCATAGCTGATCTATTGCAGCTTTAACTCTGCCCTCCTGCCTGCAGTACTACTCCCCATGACACTGTTCTTCCTTGTAAATCAAAAATCTGTTGAGCACAGGCTTGAATATAGGCATTCGGGACCCCGGCATTCCTACTGTTTGGTGTTTTAATTGCCCCCTTGCTGCCAGTCTGAGCTTTCTACCCCTGGTCTGCTACATGTTCCAATGAAGCTTGATGCAAACATGCAGAGGAGCACATCTTTCCCTTGGCATTTTACAACCTTCTGGACTCAAAACTGAGTTAAACAACCTTTGGACAAGGCAGAGGCGGAGGTCATGATCTAAAGCTGTTTTTTCTTCTTTTTTGCTGGTTTATTTCTTTCATTAATGCTTTGTTTCTTTAATATATTCATTAAAACTCTTTTTAGATGTTGCACTGTGAAATTACTCGTTTATTAATCTAGTGCAACCCACCCTACTAAAAACCCACCCTTTTGTTCCCTCGGTGTCTTTTGCTCTCCGTAAGTTCAAAATCTCTGACGTTTCTATCATCCTTCTGTTCTGATGCAAGGTCATTGACCTTAAAGGTTAACTTTGTTTCTCTCCGCAGGTGCAGGGAGAAGTCAGGGTCTGGGGCAATTCCAGTCAAATGGAACATCTATAATTTTCTTTTATTTGTCCTCACAATGCGGCCAGGATGAGCAAGGGCACATATATCGTTGCAACAACAAAACACTGTGGAAGCCGGATACAAACCAGGAAGTGCTGCAGCAGCTCTAGCACCATCTGTAGAGAAAGAAACAGAGTTAATATTTTGAGTCCAATGTGAATCTTCTTTGAAACTACCAGTTTCAACACACAGTTGAAACTTTTACTCTGCCTCTCTCACTCATATTGCCCATCCTTTGTTACCTGAGAAGGCAGCAATGGGCCTTCTTGAAGGAAAATTATAGGTTATTGTGTTCCTGTGGTTTTGCTGCCTTGTTCTTTAAAGCAGTACAGATCAAAGGATGCTGCTGATGTACCAGAAAACTTATTGTTGTGAATCATCTAGATGGCATACAGAACAGTGACAGCATGCTTGCTGGTGGAGAGAGTAGGGACCGAGTCTAGACTTGATGGTGTTAAGCTTCTCTTCGACTGTTGTTGTTGCAAGTTATCTATGGGTAAGCATTCCATCATATTCTTTGAGCCACGTGGAATGGTTTGCATTTCTATAGCGCCTTTATCGTAGGAAAATGTTCCAATGCATTTATAGATAAGGAAACACTTGCATACCAGGAAGAGAGCTGAATACCCAACTTCTACCCTGCTTTTTCAATTGTTGTGTTGACATGCCAAGCAGTTTGCTCATTTAATGTTTAACATGTATAATTTTTTTTTAAGAAAGCATCATTTGATTTAGTTCAGTGTCTTAATTAATGTGCAAAATTCTTGTTGCCATGTTGATAATTCAACACGTCTCACCTCCTGTTCAAAGTATATTTTAAGATGGAGTTTCATGGACTTGATGCACATTGGCTTACAAAAGAACCACAAGGGTCTCCCAGGAGAATTTAACTCCATAACTGTCAACACTACATATTCAGACCATTCAATTCTCAATTCTGGTTTTTCAAATACTGCAATACTCTGAACAATAGATGATTTTTATCAAGAGATAACAAGGTGTAGAGCTGGATGAACACAGCAGGCCAAGCAGCATCAGAGGAGCAGGAAAGCTGACGTTTCAGGTCGAGACCCTTCTTCAGAAATGGGGGAGGGGAAGGGGATTCTGAAATAAATAGGGAGAGAGGAGGAGGCGGATAGAAGATGGATAAAGATAGATAATTCCAGTTTGGCTTATGTAATGTTTCTCACAGTCCTTGCATGGTAGTGAGACAATAGGTCTGATAGGGACCGCTGGCTAGTGTACCTTGGACAGTCCATAGAAGCGGGGTGTGATAGATCCCTCTGGCTTCATTTTTTGGTAGTCTGTCTTGCTGAGTTGTGTAATTTCTTCAGGGTTGTTTTGATTCGGTTCTCTAACTGTGGCATTGGGTCTATCGCCATTTGTTGGTAGGTGTCCGTATCCTGCAATCACCCCAACACCCTAAACAGAGCTGCATCAGGACATTATTCAAGTGAACCACAACACACTGCCTGGATTTGTGCAAAGCAGAACAGGAGCACTTATTCGGAGTTTTTAAAAGGAACTGATACCCAAAAAGCATAATCTGCTGTTACCTCCCCGACAAACCATAACAAGAAGACCACAACACGGCCAGACACACTAGTCACCCTACCATACAACAGGGATATATCAGAGATGACCACAAGACTACTCAGATCCCTAGGTTCAGAGTAGCCCACAAACCAACAACCACCCTGCGACAGCTACTGACGAACGTAAAGGACCCCATACCCACAACCAATAAAACTAACGTAATATACAAAATACCATGCAAGGACTGTGAGAAACATTACATAGGCCAAACTGGAAGAAAACTGTCAATAAGGATACACAAACACCAACTAGCCACCAAGAGGCATGAGCAATTCTCACTGGTCCCAATACACACGGACAAAGAAGGACACAAATTCGACTGGGACAACACATCCATAATAGCACGAGCCAAACAGAGACATGCCAGGGAATTCCTTGAGGCCTGGTATTCCAACCGGAACTCCATCAACAAACACATTGAACTGGACCTGATATACAAACCACTGAAAAACAGAGTCAGAAGTAATGCCAACCATCCCAACAAACCGAGGCATATAAATAACAAGTGGGACAGAGCACAGACGCTTCACTGGAGGCGCACTAATGATGTTACCAAGCAGGGTAACGAAACATCTGCAACCAAACCCACTCAGAAGATGTTTTGAGATCCAGGTTTGAATCCCACTTTGGCAGGTGGAAGAAATTTGAACTCAATTTAACAAAAAAAAATCTGAAATTATGAATTGAATGATGCAATAAGTGATGCAAACTCCAGTTGGTTCACCAACGTTCGATGCAGAAGGAAGCAATTGAACTTACCCACTGTGGCCTGCATCACAGTAATGTGGTTGACTCTTACCTGCCCTTTGAAATGACCCAGCAAGCTGCTCCTCCACTTCCAGCACTGACATACCTGTTGCTGCAACTAGGTCTACCATGTTGACTGTAGATCCAGCTGTCAATGAGGTTGGGCTTCTGGGCAACTTGTCACTAACATCAGAGACACACTGTAGATATAAAGCCCCACAGTACTGGAGGAGTCCCAAATGATGGGTTTCTCTTGTCTCTCTTACCAACCTGCTCCCTGCAGATCAGGATATGAAATATTCTGCCCCCTCTTTTACTTACGATCATGTTTGTCCATCTAGTCACAGGACCATGGAATACCTGCCATCGCTTCAGCAGCAGAAGCCAGGAAACCCCAGAGAAATAGCAATAAGGGCAGGAGGTTGCCAACAAGAAATCTCTTACAGCATCTCAGATTATGTAGCAATCTGTTAGTACTGTACTGATTCATCAGGGCTCCTTGGAATTCTCCATGTGAGCATGCCCTGTTGGCGTTATGTGGATAAAAGTCTACAAGACAACTGAATTTCTAAGGCTAATGTTTCAAATAAGGAGAGGGAAAAAATGGCTACTTGTACATTAATTTATACTTTAACACTCCTCTGATCCAATGAAATCAAAAGTATTTAGTGATTGCATTTGAAATGTAGATAAAAGCTTTGAAAAGTTCTAAATATTATGAAAGGTTCACATTAACCTTTCTATTAAGCACATTAATAAAGCAATGACACATTCATACTGCTAACCTGTCATCATGCTTCACACTTGAAAGTAAAACTTCACTGAGTAAATGTGGCTGTACAATGAAAACAGCCAGGTGGACTTACATCCTTTGAAGAGAATCATAAAAGAAAATTATCCCTAAAATTTGGGTTTACATGTACTGTAGTCAGTCTCTTTAAAATAGTTATGCGCATCATTTGAAAAAAAAAAATGATCATTTCTATCAAAGTATCATTGTCCTACAAACTATTCTTTAACAAACCGATGTCTGTTTCTTTGTTATTACAAACATACTGTAATTAGGTTCAGGTTCGCCAATAAGGTAAATGAATTATAGATTAGAAATTCTTAAACAACCATTTTGATAGCTAGACCAAAGTATGTTAAGTTGTTGGGTGAAGGTTTTTATGGTGAAGTGTCAGTATTCATATCATTAACCCTCTGAATCTGATGGCAAGTTCAGGATTTAAACGTAAGAACAGATTATTTCAGATATCCTGAAATTGTAGTTTGTCAGTTTCTGCTGTGCCATAAACTGTGCTAGGCACCACCCACTCTCACTCCACCCTCTAACCCCAGAGAACCATCAAACTATATCACTAGTTGATTTGAGCTTCCCCTTTTCTGCTCCCTTCACTTTTAGGAATTCCGTAAGAAGTCAAGTCTTGCTCAATCAAATGTAGACTAGGTCTTTGTCCCTGACTTGAAATCGAACTATTGAAGAACAATCAATCTTGGAAAAGAAGCTTTCTATGATTTTTTTTGAATACTATGAAATGTCAACATTAAGATTGATGGCTAAATTTTTTTCAACTTTTTTTAAAATGAATTTTCTTAGACTTTTTCATGATATTTCAGTTTCTACTTTCACCTCATGTATATTCATAAACTGCTGTTGTATATTTATAGTGGAGTCTTCTTCTCAACCTCACACCTCGCCTGAGGCGTGATGAGCCTTAGGTTAAACCAATGTCTCTCTCAAATGAGAGAGCAACTCTGTAGTCTGGTAAGACAATGGCAATTTTTACCTTTTTATTTATGGACCTACCCCTCAACTCTATGTAGATCAAGGGGAAGTGGAGGAGCAGGTAAGTAGACAATTCACTGAGGTGTGTTAAGAGAATAATAGGGTAACTCTATTAGGGGACTTCAACTTCTCCAACATTAGTGAGATAGACATCGTGTAAGGGGTTTAGAGGGGGAAGATTTCATGAACTGTATTCAGGATAAATTTTTATGTCAACATGTAGAAAATCCAAATAGGATGGTGCAGTGATGGACCTAATTCTGGGAAAAGAAACCAGACAGGTGTGTAGGATGCAGTAGGTGAGCTTTTTCGTAATAGCCACCTTAGCACAGTATAATTTGTGTTTGTTATGGAGTAGGAAAAATATGGCCTGAAAAAAATAGTTTTGGATTGGGGGAAGGCAGATTTTATGAAAATAAAGCAGGATCTGTCCAAAGTAGGTCGGGAGCATGTACTTGTGCGAAAATCTACAGCAGAACAGTAGGGGGTATTGAAGAAGGAGATGGGTAGAGTACAGGCCCAACATAAACATGGAAACATAGAAAATAGCAGTAGGAGTATGCTGTGCAGCCCTGCTCTGCATTCATGGTTAATCAACATATTCCAACAACATGTTTCCTTTAGGGTGAAATTTAGGAACAACAAACCCAAAAAACCTGGATGTCTAGGAATATTCAGGACTGGATAAGAAGAAAAAGAGAGGCTCTTAACAGATACAAAAGGAGCAAATCAATGGAGGCCCTAGTGAATATAAAGTGCAGGGAGGAAATTAAGGAAACAATTAGGAGAGCATGAAAAATCTTCAGTGGATAAAGTTGTGGCAAAATCCAAGATATGCTATAGGTATCTCAAAGGGAAGAGGATAACCAAGGGAATAGTAGGACCTATTAGGAAACAAGGGGGCAATCTCTGTGAGGAAACAGAAGACATTGCCAAGGTGTTAAACAAGTATTTCTTGCCGATCTTCACGTGGGAGAAAGAGGATGTGGGTACAGAATTTGGGGAGAGGAACTGACAGGTTTTTGTGCAGATTGACAAAGGGAGTGAGGATGTATGGAGATTTTGATACGTTTAAAAGTGGACAAATTCCCAGCTCTGGATGAGTTGTTTTCCAGGCTATTGCGGGAGGCAAGGGAGGAAATTACAATGGCCCTGACCCAAATTTTTAATTCCCCTCTGACCACAGGGCAGGTGCCAGACGACTGGAGTCTGGCTAATGTGGTTCCAATTTTCAAAAAATGTTGTTGGGATTAAACCAGGAAATTACAGACCAGTAGTCTCACATCAGTGGTATTGAAATTACTGGAGAAAATTCCGATGGAGAGAATTAATTTGCACTTGGAGAGGGAAGGTTTGATCAGGGATAGTCAGCATAGTCAGAATGAGATCATGCATAACAAATTTGATTGAATTTTTCGAGAAGGTATCTGGTGTGTAGATGACGGTAACATATTTGATGTAGTTTTTGTGGATTTCAGCAAAGCTTTTGACAAGGTCCACATCAGAGACTGATAAAAAAATTAGCAAGTTGGCTCTAATACTGGCTTCATGGTAGGAGACAGAGCGTGGAGTTTAGAAGCTGTTTGTTTGAGTGGTCACCAGTGTCTAGTGGCATATCAGAGATCAGTGCTTAGTCCCGTATTGTTCTTGATATATATAAATGATATATAGAGGGGTATGATAAGTAAGTCTGTGAATGCAATGAAGATTAATAGTCAGGAGGAAGGACTTAGGTTGCAGGAAGCTATAGTTGGACAGAGCAGTAGCAGCTGGAATTTGAGCCCTGAAAAGTGTGAGGTGATGCACTTTGGAAGAAGTAACAAGAGAATCCTCAATGAATAGCAAAACATTCAGAAGTTCAGAGGAATAGAGCAATCTTGTCTACAGATTCCCAAATGTGCCAGCACAGGTTAATAGAGTAGTTAAAAAGGCATATGTGACACTTGCCTTTATCAATCATGGCATAGATTATAAGAGCAGGGAAGTTATGTTGGAGTTTTACCAAACTTTGGTTAGGCCACAGCTATAGTAATGTGTGCAGTTCTGTCACCACAAGGATGTGACTGCACTGGAGGGGGTGGAAAGAACATTCACTGGGATGTTGCCTGGGAGGAGCAGCTTAGCTACGAAGAGAGGCTGGATAAGCTCAGCTTGATTTCTTTAGAACAGAGAATGCTGAGAAGGGACCTGACTGAGTTGTAAAAAGTTATGAGGGATGCGAACAGGGTGGACCAGAAGCAGCTGTTCTCTTAGTCGAAGTGTCAAGAGCAAGGTGAAGAACTGGAGCCTTAGATGAGATTTGAGGGAAAGGTTTTCACCCAGAGGGTGTTGGAAATCTGGAAAGCACTACCTGACTCAACAGTAGAGGCGGAAATAGCAAGAACTGCCGTTACTGGAGTCAGAGTCATAACAGTGTGGAGCCGGAGGAACACAGCAGGTCAGGCAGCATCAAAGGAACAGGAAAGTCGATGTTTCGGGTTTACACCCTTCATCAGGACTTTCCGCCTCAACTCAGGAAGCCTCAAAACATTTAAAAAGCATATGGCTGAGCATTTGAAATATCATTAAATTCAAGACTATAAGCCAAGCGCTGGAAAGTGGGATTAGTGTAGATGCGTCAGCGCAGACTTGATGGGGTGAAGGATCGCTTCTGTGCTGCATGATGCTATGACTCTCTAACTAGAAACATTCTCTGCACCCTACTGAACTCTTTCATTGTCATAAAATTTTCTCGCAGGTCATCCCTCAGCCTTCCAAGGCTCATCTGATCATTCAGTGGTTTCTGACAAATATGTCTTCAGCTCCGTCTCATCTAAAGATGAGTTACGAATTCTGACCTAGCTAGTGATGTTCACACCTAATCTAAAAAATTAAATATTTGTGTGTGTGTGTGTGTGTTTGCATATATAAGCACCTCCTCCACTGCCTTCATAAACCTTTTTAGAATACGAAGATCAGAAATGTGCACAGTACTTTGAGTATGATTTAACCAAAGTACACCCAAATTTAAGCTAATTTTGCTGCTTCTCAGCTATACTTAATAGAAATTAACTCTAATTCCTAGTTTGCTGTTTTATACCTTCACCTAGCTGAGTTGTCATTTTGTGTGATTTATGTATCCATACTTCAAGATAGTTTTACCCTTCTAGGCAAACCACTGTTTGACCATTATTGTCTTCCTACCAAACTGCAATAGCTCGGACTTATCTATATTGAAATTCCTTTGACAATTCAAATTTGTTCTGCAAGCTTAATAATGTTTCCTGTATTTCCTTATATTTTCCGTTACCAATTTGGCATCATCCACAATCTTGACATTGGACTTCTGTTTCCTGAACATAGGCCATTAATAATAAAATAGTGAACAACAGTGGCTCCAGTACTAATCCTTGTGGAACACTTCTTAAATTTTGCCAGTATGAATAGTTACTCTTAATCGTATTCTCTATTTTCTTTTGTTTGGCAGTCAACTTGCACATCAACTTACTTTTGTTGGCTTAAGGTCACATTCGCTGACCTTATTCATGAGTCTACTATATGATATCTTATCACAGGCAGTTTGAAAATTCAAATATAGTACCTCTATTATGTAAACCTATTTTCCCTTTCTGTTCTGTTGGGAGGAGGGCCATGTAAACATTTCCCTTGCCTCTGGTCTACCTAAAAACCCTGCAGGCCATTATATTGTTGTTTGAGACACTATCATGTCCTATACATTGTAGCCTTATTGAACTGCAGCTGTATGGGGAAGAACTTCAAATGTATTTTCCCTGTTTCTCTCATATCTTGTAACGACAGTAAATTAAACACTTCTGATTTCATAGATGGTTGTAAGGATGCAAAAAATTATCAATGTGCTCAATCTTTATGAGTGAGCTTCAACAACAGTGGTAATAATCTTAGCCTTATCAAGAACTAGAACTTGTTGAAACGATTGTTGAGGGAAAGATAAAACTTCAGCATTTGGCAATTCCTACAGTATAATTTTCACTAAGACCATCCAATGACGAACTGACAGATTCAGATTTACCCAATTTACAGTCCATCAAATCACATTTTCCACTGACTTCCATGGAAAGTAAAATAGGCAGAGTAAGAGTAAGCAAGCATGAAGATATTTGCTTATGATATTGTGCAGCTCAAGACATTCACACTTATACTAGTTGAATTCTACAGAGTCAGGCACTGCTGGCAAAAGAAACCAGTTTATACTAGCTACCGAATTAACTAACTATCTCTGCATCTTTACCATGGAGCTTATTTATTCCTAAAACTAAAAGAAGAATTATTTAGCAGAATATCATAGCTAAATGCTGAATGCAAACTTGGCTAGATTTTACAAAGGGATTAATCCTTCAAATTTCCAAACTTCCCTTGTCTTCCATTAAATCTCAGGCCAGTTCCAGGATCTGCAGTTGGTGTAGAGGGATGATGCCCTACAGTGGAAGCTGTAGGCTTTGGACTTTTCAGCAGATGACCCCAGAGGTGTTTATGGCTCATGGGCCCAGACACACTGGCCAGACGTGAGGTCACCTTCCTCAGGCTTTAACTTCCACAGGGTTGTGGGTCACAGGCAAGGTAGAGATGAAGGGCTGACACCTTCTGAAATGTCCTGATAGGAGACTGCTGCGAAAGCTATAAGTTGTTCTTCTCCACCTGGCTGCCTCCTGACACCATCTTGTCTCTTGGTGAGGAAGGGGCACAGGGACTGAGGTCAAGGTTCTTGCCTGTCTGTTGCATTGCTGTTAATGTTGAGCAGGATTGTACGTATATAACTGACACACACCCGTCGTGCTGGACATGGGTCTCCACGGCATCCACCACCCTGTCCACAGAGGCAGCCTGATGCTCTCACTAGAGAGGCAGCCTGATGCTCTCCCTACGGAGGCAGTCTGATAGAGATAAGTAAGTGGACTCTGTCTAACATTCAGTCCCGTTACCAACAAGAATGCTTGCTGATCCTCCACCTCTTTGTACATTTGAATCAAGTTTAACAGCAGCCACTATAGGGACCTCTCCTCCCTGGGCCTGAACATGTGCCTGGCCTCCAGAGATCAGCCACGTAGATGTGACAATGAGGTTGTCACTGGTATGTGATTCTAGCTTACGTCTAGCCAATGTAACCACGATGGCATCAGTATCTGATCTGGTGGAGGCTGCAGGAGGTAGCCTTACCATTGGGGGATCTGTGACTCAGAGATGGAGGAGAAGCTAATCTTCTGCGGGCCTGGTCTCTTCTGGTCAGAGACTGTGTGGATGCCACTCATGTCTCCTGCAGGAGACAAAAGGTTGAATTAAATTGTGAAACTGGGGTAGAAGTTTGGGAATGTTAGGTGTACATTTACTACGTAATGGAAGCGATACACAGCACTGATAATGAATCTTACTTGTTGGTCGGGACTTGGAGATTTGGGCATCACCAAAAACGGATGTAGTCCTCTCCCACCAAAGTCAATATTCTCTCAGCATGAGGAGATGAACACTGGGCACCCCACCACTCATCTTGGCTCTCTTTGCCTTAATGAGGGCAACTTTTCTCTCTCAGCCATGTCTTTTAGCAACACACTATGAATGGCAGTTCCCTATTTAACAACATTTGATGTAGTGTGTAAGTGGGATTTTAATATGGCACCAACAGTGGGACCTCCCAGAAGGTCCCAGTGATGTCGAGTACCTTCACTGCTGCTAAGTGAAAAGTAGCACAAGAGTGGCACCATACATAATAAGGCATGATGCATTTATAATGAGGTTAGCAGCTGAGAATTGTGGGAGGAAAGTTGATAGGGCTCATGGTGAGAAGCCCTCCATGAAACTCCCCAAAATAGACACTCAGCAAATTTTTGGGAAACCTCAAACCCTTGTGGCATCTTCAAGGCTGGCTGCATCTGATGGTGTTTTCTCCTCTACCAATCCTGACAGAAAAGCATGGCATTCCTCTGCACCACCCTGTCCACCAGGACCTCCTGTTGATAAAGATAAGTGCCAATTTCCCGCAGTACAACATGGTGGGGGGCTATTCACATGAACCATATATGGCCGCTGCACACTAACAGCACCTAAACTGGTGCAAAGTCGGGATTTGATGATGGAGAGAGCATCACAAAACCCAGGAGTTCCTGGCAATGGCAACTACTTCCACTTGTGGTGAGAGGATACAATGAGCGGGGTACCACAAGTCATGAGTTCAGTTTGGGAAAATGGCATGAGAAATCTTGCTCAGAATCACAGAGAGAACCAATGAACTCAGCGATTTCTGGTCAAGTTCAGGCCCTTTATTTTTAAGATCGTTCTTCAGATGAATTATAATTCAAATATACAAGTTAGTTTGAACTGCTGGCAATTGGAGAGACAGAGAGGATATGACCAGCCCAAATTCTTTGCAAAGTTTAATGGTTCTGGCGACTGAACCAAAAGTGAAGTGGTCAAATGAGGTTATTGCTCCTTTGTCTCCATTGTTACAGGAGTTAGAAGTGTTTCTTAAAGAAAGAATTCAACTCTACAGTGACTTCTTCAGGCAGACCAGCTATAGCTTTAAGATAACAAGGTATAGAGCTGGATGAACACAGCAGGCCAAGCAGCAGCAGAGGAGCAGGAAGGCTGATGTTTCAGGCCTAGACCC
>NC_063334.1:96638878-96663530 GCF_021869965.1 Rhincodon typus
GGAGCAGAGAGGCTACTGCTCCTATGATGCTGCTTGGCCTGCTGTGTTCATCCAGCCCTGCACCTTAGCATCATAAGGGTATCAGGTTATGTAAAAGCTAATGGTTAAATATGATAACTTCCTAAATTGCAACAGTGACTTCACTTGTCTATGAATGTCCTGAAGATGTGAAAGGCTGTATATAAATGCATGTTCTTCTCTTAACAATAGTGATCTAACTAATGATCAACCAGAATTTGTGCAATTAAATCCAAAGTGGACCTTAATGGCCTTAAATTGCAATGTGCCTGGAAGCAACAAGTGGAGTTGATCTGATGGTACAATTATAGTGCCCTATTAACAGAGGGAGGCTACTTGGTACATTTTCTTTGGGTAGGTACCTTCAGTGAAATGTTGGAAATCTGAAACAAAAATGGTAAGTACTGGAGAAACACCACAGGCCTAGAAAGATCTGCCAAGAGAGAAACTGCATTAACATTTTGAGTTCAATAGGACTCTTCTTCACAACTGAAGGATGATAGAAATGAAGCAGGTTTTATCAAAAAAGGAGGGACGGGGAGGAGGAAGAACAAAAAGGGAACATCTGGGAGAGGGTGAAGTGCCAGAAATATTAAAGGACAAAGGGATCATGGAACAAAAAGCAAAAGTGAGTCATAGTGATTATAGTAAAAAGACTAAAACATTTGTCTAGAGTGAGAAAATAAACAGCTGTATTTGAAAGGAAAAACATGAAAACATGATTTAAACCAGAATAAGGTAAAAATAAAATAGTCTCAAAATGGGGATCATGGTCTGAAAGTATCAACTCAATGTTGAGCTTGGAAAGTTGTAAAGAACCTAATCTGAAGATGCAGTGCTGTTCCTTGGAAATCATTGAACTCCACTGTTTGGAATACTAGCAGGCTGAGGTCAAAAATATGAGCCTGACAGCAAACTTGTCTAAAGTAAAATGGCAAGCAACTGAAATTCAGGGCCGTGCTTGAGGACTGAGCAGAGGTCTTCTGCAAAGCAGTCACCATTTGATCAGTTTTTGATCTCCCCAGTCAAAAGAGACCATATTGTGAGCAGTGGATACAGCAGACTAGATTGAAAGAAGTATGTGTTAATAACTGCTTCAACTTGAAGGAATTTGTAGCCTTGGATAGTGAGGAGAGAGGTGGTAAAAGGGTGTTATGCCAGACTGTAGGTAGTGGCGAGAGCAGCTCCTTCTCAGGGAGTCAGCAGTGAGGGGGAGGGGGAGGGGGAGTTCCCAGGAGGCACCAACATCAACAACATAAGCCAGAACAAGGCTAAGGATCCAGCCAACCAGTGGACCCAGCATCAGGTTTGAGTCCAGTCCAGGACCTGGCATCTCCAGCAGACTCATGGCAGTGACAATGCCGGTGAAGAGTGGCGACACGGTTCCAGCAGCAGCAGTGTGGCTCCAGGCCATGGCTGGGCCTGGATACCTGATCAGGGAGGCAATAGCACTCCGACTGCAGTGGTGTGCAGGGACTCAAGGTGTCAAAGACTTTGCAGACCAAGAGGTGGACTTTGTGACTTTGTCTGTCTGATGACGAGAACTCGTGGCAGAGTGATCTAGACGTTTTCATTTCTTTTAGGTGTATCTTTATTTCTGTTTCTGTTTTTAACCCTGTCTCTTGTATACTAAGATGGCACCAGAGAATGATGACTTTGTACACGTTTAACTGTACTCCAGTATTCCTGTACACGAGTACACGTGACAATAAAACCTAAATCTAAATCCTGTGGTTGCATGTGAAAATACTGAGATGAAGCAGTGAGGTGTTGAGGGCAATTGAGAAATGGACTAGATTATTACGGAGGAAATGACCTCCTCAGAATGCTGGCAGGAGGAAAAGGGAAGATGCATTTGGTGCATCTCCATCATATGAGATATGATGGCGATGGAGAAACTGGGAGAATTGAGTCCTTACAGGAGTCTGAGTGTGGGGAAGTGTAGTCAAGGTAGGGAGTTGGTGGACTTATAATAAACATTAGCAGACAGGTCAGTAACCATGCAATTAGATCTTACTCTTTCCCCAGTTGCCCCACTGATTCCTTTTCTACTTTTTGTTTCTTCTGTGAATGCTCATTCCCTGGGCCATCTCCAACTTTCTTTCATAACACATTTCCAATGGAATTGTCAAAAATAAGTTACAATATAGGATTAGGAATTTAACTGCACCCTTGCTTGGGTGCGGGAGTCCTTGGAGTGCTGGCAGTAACAGAGGGAGGAATCCCTGCAACTGAATCGTAAACTCTGGGAAATCCAAGTACTGGGGGTCATTTCCAAGGAGCCAGTAAGCTGCAGATAGTAACAAGCAGCTCCATGATGAAGAGTGATTAAAGGCTGCAGTCTGTGTCCGTCTAATCAGCAATGGGTTGCATTAGAATGTTGCAGTGGTGGTACAGAGCAGTATCTACTTGGGTGGGGAGTAATCACAAAAAGTGGCCCCTATTCTTTTAATATGAAGTTGGGAGGGGATTCCTTTTCCTTGAAGTTTACATTTAATCCCTTTAAGGCAGTAAGTTCTGCCAATTACCTGAGTAGACTAAAGGATTATTTGACTGTTGAATACCACAGGGTTAATTTATTGTTGAATAGTCTAGTAGTTATTGCTAATTAAGGCCTCTTTGTTGTGCTTTGACATTTTTAGCTTTATGATGCCTCATGACGTGACCATATGCAGGGGGTTCCATTTCGCATTTGAATTATCCTGGAGTATATTCCAACAGCAGTAATAAAATGGAATTGCTTCAAAAGAATGTTCCAGGACTTGGGTTTAGTCAGCACAGCAGGATTTCTCATTTTAGCAGACTTTTAAATCAAAGTATGATGTATATTTGCCTCCGTTCACAACTGAATGTCCATCATAATTTACAGTTTATCAGCAAAGCAGTGAGAAAGTGCATCGTTGACACCTCCACTCACTGCCGATATTGCAATTGTGTCAATAGTAATGAGGATAACAGCAGCCAATCCAAACCCACTATTTCTACAGGTGATTGAGTTGGCCTCATTGGCCTGTTTTCTTTTAACCGCCCCCTTATGTTGTTGATGCCAGACCAGGGGAGTTAATATCCTTTCCCCTGGCCCCAGCTTAACATTCACAAGAACTTCTAAGATATCTGAAGTGAGGCCAGTGAAGTTTTGAAAGTTATAATAAATATGCTGAAACAATAGAGGGGTCTTGTAACTTTCATGGGATTCATCCACCTTTGCTCAATCCCCTGCTTTTTTAGGTTTCAAGTCTAAATTTGCACATAATCAGAGGACACACCATGCAATAAATTGTGGCATTCCAAACAATAAAATCAGACTCATTTCTGGCATTAAATTGTAGATGAATCAAAGACCCAGGGTAGGGCATTGAAAGCACAATTAGGGAACAAATAATGAAAATACTACTGAACTAGGCAAACGTGGAATGGGTTGAATGGCCTCCTTTTGTGCTATATAATGTTATATGGAGCCATCTGGTGCAGAGCAGAGGCCGACTGTTCAAGTAGCTCATATTGCTGTAGTTCCTTGATTATAGAAGGTTAATAGGTGATCTAATTGAGATGTTTAAGCTGATTGGGGAGGTGATGACATGGTGGTTTTGTGGTTAGAATAGTAATATGAGACCCAGGTAATGTTCTGAAGAATGGAGTTCAAATCTTATCTCAGCAGAGAGATGAATTTAAATGTTAAATCCGTCTGGAATTAAAAATGTCTGATACTGGCTGTGAAACCATTGTCAACTGTTGTAAAACCCCTTCTGGCCCACCAATGCCCTTTAAAGAAAGAATTCTGCCATCCAGACACACAGTGATGTGGTTGACTTTTAACTATACTGTAACTAGTAAGCTGTGCAGTTGTATCAACCACTAAAAGGTCTCAAGAAAGGAATTAAATTGGGCTGGACTACATGGCATCGACTGAGACACTGGAAATGGCAATGACAAACTCAGCAGTGTTGACACGCAAAGTCCTCTGTATTGACATCTAGGGGCTTAGTGCCAAAATTGGGAGTGCTGTATCACAGATTTATCAAGCCTGACACAGTCATCCTCACGGAATCATACCTTAAAGACAGAGTTAAGAGGGTTCCACAACAAATGGATAGCGTCTAAGCTCTGCAGTCTTGGCGCATCAAGTCATGAAGCTCCACAAATATCCCTGTCCTTAATGATGCGAAAGCCTAGCACATCAGTGCAAAAAATAAGTCTGAAGCATTTACAACAATCTTCAGCCAGAAGCGGTGAGTGGCTGATCCATCTTGGCCTCCTCCAGAGCTCCACAGCATCATAGATCCCAGTCTTCAGCCAATTCCATTCACACCATGTAATATCAAGAAATGGCTGGACTCAAAGCATACTCAAAAGGCTATGGACCCTGACAACATTCTGCCAATAATATTGAAGACTTGTGCTCTAAAACTTGCTACAACCCTGGCCAAACTATTCCAGTATAACATTGGCATCTAAATGATAATGTGGTAATAGCCCAGCTCTGTACTTAATACAAAAAGCAGGGCAAATTCTGGCCAATTACTTGATCATCAGTCAAATAAAGGAAAGAGTCATCAACGGTGCTATCATCTGGAAATTGCCAAAATAACTTTCACACTGCCAACCACTTTGTGTTTCATCAGGGCTGACATCGTTACAGCCTTGGTTCAACTTCGACAAAAGATCTGAATTCCAGAGTGAGGTTGGAGTGACAGCCCTTGAATCAAGGCCACATTTGATTAAGTGTGGCATCAAGGAGCCCCAGCAAAACAGGAGTCATTAGGAATCGGGGAGAAAACTCTCTGTTGGTTGGAGTCACACTTGACGCACGTCATCTCAGCTCCAGGCTGTCTCTGCAGGAGTTCCTCTGAATAGCGTCCTAGGTCCTGCTTCATCAGTTGCTTCATCAATGACCTTCCCTCCATCATACGGTCAGAAGTGGAGATGTTTACTGATGACTGCACATTATTCTGCGCTGTTCATGACTGCTCAGATACTGAAGCAGGCACGCACATATACAATAAGATGTGGCCAATATCCAGGCTAGGAAGAGAAGTGCCAAGTAACATTCATGTTCATTAAGTTGTAGGCAATGAACATCTCCAATAAGACAGAATCTAACCATCATCTCTTGACATTCAATAACATTACAATTGCTGAATTTCCCCACTAGTAACATCTTGAGGATTACCACTGACCACAAACTCAACTGGAATAGCCATTTAAATACTAGGGCTACAAAAAGTCAGAGGCTAGGAATACAATGGTGAGTAACTCATGTCCGGACTCCCCAAAGCCTATCCATCTTCTACAAGGCACAAGTCCGGACTATAATGGAATACTCCCCACTTGCCTGGATGAGTGCAGCTTGAACAACACTCCAGAAGCTTGACACCATCTAATGTAAAGCAATCTATTGATTGGGACCACATCCACTTCCTCAACCGCCAACGCTGAATAGATGCAATGTATGCCATCTACAAGATGGTCTGCAGAAATTCACCAAAAGAAAAGTTGTGAGGAGAAACCAGGGGACTATAGACCTGTGAGTCTGACTTCAGTTGTGGGTAAATTGTTGGAGGTGATTATAAAAGATAGGATTTATGGACATAGTCAGCATGGTCTTATGCGAGGAAAATTGTGCCTCACAAACTTGACTGAGTTTTTTGAGGAAGTTATCAAAAAAACTGAATCCCATGTGATCTAACTTTACTAATTAGTCTACCTTGTGGAACCTTGTTTTTAAGGCAAGGCTAGATAAGGCTAGATAAATTTTTGAACAGTAAAGGAATGAAGGGTTATGGTGAGTGGGCGGGTAAGTGGAACTGAGTCTCAAAAAGATCAGCCATGATCTTATTAAATGGCAGGGCAGGCTTGAGGGGCCAGATGGCCTACTCCTGCTCCTAGTTCTTATGTTCTTATGTTCTTGTCAAAGGCTTCACTAAAAGCCAAATAAACAACGTCTACTGCTGTGGTATTTTACAATACCATGCAGCAACTGCGAGAAACACTACATAGGACAGACGGGCGGGAAACTCACCATCAGGATACATGAATACCAATTCGCAGCAAAACAACACAACCAATTCTCTCTTGTTTCAATAAACTCCAACACAGAAGGACATCAATTCGACTGGGACAAAGTTACAGTACTAGGACAAGCGAGACAAAGACAAGCACGAGGATTCTTGGAGGCCTGGTTTTCGACCACTGATGCAATTAACAAACATGTTGAAATAGATCCCATCTACATACCAATACAGTAGAAAACTGGAAACAACATTGCCTACCGTGACAGACTGGACCATATAAATTCAGAGAGGGACAGAACAACAGCACTTTAACGGAGGCTACACAACACGGACGATGTCACCTAGAAGGAAGACGAAACGTTTGCATGAAAACCAGTAATGGTGGAGGGTTGCTTTTCAGAATGGAGGCCTGTGACCAGTGGTGTTCCACAGGGATTGGTTCTGGGTCCTCTTTTGTTTGTCATTTATATAAATGATTTGGATGAGAATATAGAAGAGATGGTAAGTAAGTTTGTGGATGACACCAAAATTAGTGGCATAATAGAAAGTGAAGAAGGTTATCAAAAATTACAAAGAGATCTTGATCAAATGGGTCAATGGCTTAAAAAATGGCAGATGGAGTTCAATCTGGATAAATGTGCATTTTGCTACAGCAAACAAGGGTAGGGCTTATATAATTAATGGTCGGGCCTTGGGTAGTGTTGTAGAACAGAGGGACCTAGGGGTGCAGGTACATAATTGTTTGAAGTTTGCATCACATCTATACAGGTTGGTTAAAAAGGCATTTGGTACGCTTGCCTTCATTGCTCAGTCCTTTGAGTATAGGAGTTGGGAAGTCATGTTGAGGCTGTACAGGATATTGGTGAGTCCTCTTCTGTAATATTCTGTCCAGTTCTGGTCGCCCAATTATAGGAAGGATATTATTAAGCTGAAGAGGGTTCAGAAGAGATTTACCAGGATGCTGCTGAGTATGGAAGGTTTGAGTTACAAAGAAATGTGAATAGGCTGGGACTTCTTTCACTGGAGCTTAGGAGATTGAGAGGTAACCTGATAGAAGTTTATTAAATATTGACAGGTATGGGATAGAGTTAATGGTAGTCGTCTTTTCCCTAGGATGGGGGATTTCAAGACTAGGGCCACATTTTTAAGGTGAGAGGAGAGAGATTTAAAAACAGCATGAGAGGCCAATTTTTTTACACAGACAGTAGTTTGCGTGTGGAATGGACTTCCTGAGGAAGTGGTGGATGTGTGTACAATCACAACATTTAAAAGACATTTAGATAGATACATGAATAGGAAAGGTTTGGAGAGATATGGGCCAGGAGCAGGCAGGTGGCACTAGCTTAGTTTGGGATTATGTTGGGCATGGACTGGTTGGACTGAAGGGTTTGTTTCCGTGCTGTATGACTCTATGACTCTATGACTCCTCAGACAGTTCCTTTCAAACCCATGGACGAGGGCAATAGGTGTATCAGAAAAACACTATGTGAAAGTTTACCTCAGGCCATTCCCCATCCTGACTTGGAAATATAATGAGGTTCCCTCAGCCTCAATGAAAGATCCTGGAACTCCCTTCCTATCAGCATTATGGGTCCGCCTACAGCAACTGGAATACAGTGTTTTGAGAAAAGTAACTTGTCACCACATTCTCAATGGCAACTAAGCACAGGCAATAATTGCTGGTCTAGACAGCATTGCCCAGATCTCACAAGTGAATGAACACTAAAAATCAAAGGAATTGACAACAAGGACAGATAAGAACTATATCCTGGGGATGCAGTCCAGAAGAGGAGACCATGCTGTTAAAATTAGGCTGTTCAGGCCTAATATAAGTGAGTATTTCATTACAAAATTATAGTTGAAATTCGAAGCTTTCTTGCTCAAAAAACTGCAGAATGTGGATCATTTGAAAATTTCATGAAGTCAAAAAAGGCCATACACAGCAGTTATTCTATGCTTTCACACTTTCCTTGAATTTGCCACAGGGTTAAGATCATGTCATTGGTGTATCACAATGGCAAAAAACTAAATTGCAACACTAGAAATATTTCTTTGGCCACTGGAACAAAATGAATGAGGAGGGTCCTTATGGTGATCTAACAATGGCAGGCATCAGGGAGACTCCTCTGGCATTATTACAATTAGACTTTTCTCCTTTTCTGGAGTAGTCATGGTAACAGCATTGCTGAGATCCCCCAACATGCGGTCTTCTTCCTGTATGGGTTATGAAGTTGTGCAGCTGTGCCAGGAGTGTACTTCAGGCATGTTGCAGAATTTCAGCAGGGTTTCTGTAGGTTGCAGGGGCTTTTAGCTATTGAATGGCCTTTTCAGCTTCATTCTAGGCTGGGGTATCACCAAAAATCGATCTGGACAGCGTATTGAGGGATGGAGTTGAGGCCATTAAAATTAAAGACAGAGTCTTAGTTGAGGAGTTCTTAAATATGTTCTCTCCAGCAAGCAGTGACTGCCTGCTTTTCTTTGATGAGCTCCTCTCCATGTATGGCTCTCAGTGGGCTGGACCCTGCAATGATGGGCCACAGTTTGACTTGGCAGCTTGTTGATGAAACCAAATGTCATTGGAGTCTGCAAGTTGCTGGATCTCCTGCACTCCTTTTACCAACCACATTTTCTTTATTTCATGGGTTCAATGGTGTACAACTCTATCCGGCGGCCTGTAAGACTGTGGTTTTCTGTTGGGCCGTGCTGAAGTTTGCATTCACTGGAAGCTTTGTGCTTGCACTCGATTAGTGCCTATACCTCAAGGTCATTTGTGTCAAATTACTCATGGCTTTTCCTGATAGGGAGACCAAGCACGTCTTCACAGGTGTTCTTATGGTGAACTTTAGGGTCGACCAGGTATCTGTAGTGGCAAGTGGCTACAGATTGAGTGAAATAACTAAAAAGGGCCAACTTGGTGGAATCTTTGTGATGATGCAACCAGTCCCCATGAGGTTCCCCAATTTGTAATGGTTGCAGATTAGATAGTCCAAATTGTTAACCCCCACCCCGGGTGAGGAAGGTTGAACTGTCTCTCCATTATTCACTCACCCTCTTGGCTGGTCACAATAAGGTTAATTTAAAGAGGATGGCTCCCTTTCTCTCAGACCAAATGTATTTGTGTTTGAAATGGGAATTAATTTAACCAGGCCTCGGATTCCAGTTCTGAGGAAGGGTCACTCTGATTTCTCTTCACAGATGCTGCCAGACCTCCTGAGCTTTTTGCAGCAATTTGTGTTTTTGTTTCTGATTTACAGCATCTGGGGTCCTTTTGGCTTTTACAAGACTGGGGTTAATAGTTACTAAATGTGAGAAGCAATAATAACAAAATATACATATACATAAATTAGGAGTAAGAAGTGAGTCTCTCTCCCAAAAAAATAACATTTTAAAAAGATATATTGGTTAGTCTTTGAGTTGCTCAAGAAGAGGGTAGCATGGTGGCTCAGTGGTCAGCACTGCTGCCTCACAGCACCAGGGACCTGGGTTTGATTCCACCTTTGGGTGACTGTCTGTGTGGAGTTTGCATGTTCTCCCTGTGTCTGCATGGGTTTCCTCCCGCAGGCTAGGTGGATTGGCCATGCTAAATTGCCTGTAGTATTCAGGAATGTGTGGGTTACAGGTGGATGGGTCTGGGTGGGATGTTCTGAGGGCCAGTGTGGACTTGTTGGGCTGAAGGGCCTGTTTCCACACTGCAGAGATTCTACAATCTATGATAAGATGGAAGAAAAGAATATTATGACTGTTCCTGTGGTTGTTACTGGTAGCTTTGATGTGAATAGTCAATTTTAAGATCCTTGGCTTTGCAGATTGATTGATTGAAATACTTTTTGGACTGGCCTCTGTCAACAGTGGCTGGCTGACAGCATTCATTGTGAGTCTTTTCTATTTCTTTACCTGCACTGTAGGGCTGTGTAATGGCTACTCTTGTAACTGTGACTTCCACAACACACTCATTCACACATTAGCACATCAAGCCACTAACACACACACAGACCAAGGTTGAGGTTTACTTTTAAATCCTGTCTTTACTTGTATCTCCCTGAAAGGGTAAAAGTACAAACATATCTGCAGCAGATGACTATCTGTTCAGAGGCAGTTGAATAATCGGTTTCTCGTTTCCTCTTCCTTTTTAGTCTTTCCATTTAAAGTTTCTCTGGCATTTTATAGGTGTGATACTCCAGATTCTTTTCATCAGACAACCATTAAATTTATGTCCACAGTTATCTTGGCTCTATGAGTATGCTTTTAAGAAACACATGTTTGGAATCACCGTTCGATATGTCTATAGGTGATCCAGGGTTATGAGCTGTGGTCATGTCAGAGGCCTTTAGGACAAATGATGGAAATCTGAGGAACATATGTCATGTAGGCCCCAGGTTCTGTTCTGAGGTTTACTGCATTACTGCTTCCTGTGGTGTGCCTAGGCTGAAAGAGCAAGGAATCAGCTTGATTCTCATTTATAATTGCTACCAGTGACTGCTGTTGGAAAGTTCGCAATGCCTGGGTTTTGAATAACAACAGGAATAGGTTCACTGGATGCTATCAGTGATCAAATAGTCTGTTGACTGTCACTGAAGAATGGTGAGCTAGTTAAGACTCCAGGCACCAGCTCCTATTTGTAGGCAAATACGACTGAGCACTGTTAGAAGATAAGTGAGGGATAGGGGAAATGATTTTAAAAAGCAGAGAAACAGATGTCTAACTGTGACTTGTTCCTGATATAAGTACAAAAAGTACACTCTGCCAAATGCAATTGAGGAAGATAAGAAATTTATAATGAAGAAAAACACAGAAAAAGCTTTTCTTTACATTGCAAAAAATAACGACCAAACATAGTTTGCAAAATCCTCTGGCTTTATGAACAATTTATTTCCTATGTCGAAATGTTTTATTTCCCTCCTTAAGAAATGCATTTGTCATCTCATCACAATTATTCAAGAGTAGATATATCACATCTAAGTTTATAATTGGCAAACTGGGATGGACGTTACAGAAATACGAGGTATTTTGTCCATAGGGTGAAAACAGGCATGAAATTGGGACAGTGTAATAACACTTGCCCATTCGGAAGTGTGGATCTAACACGGCATTGTGCCCTGAATGTTGGTTATCATATTTTGAAAATGTCCGGAAATGATAATCCAGAAACCTGGTATTAGGGTGGAGTGGGGGCTAATTTGAATATGCAGGAATGTCAATCCTACAAGTGATTGAAGGTGATGCAAGACTAGCACCACTTGAAGGTCAAATGTGCCATTTGAAGCCAAGTTGAAAAGGGAGATACTTTCCGCATACAGCATGGGCTGAAACCGCTTGGGAAATATTGGAAAGCATTCAGGAATAGAGCGACAGGCAGGAGGGCACATCATCCAATGTTCTATTGCTGCTATCCGGTCACTGATGCCGAAGGCAAACAGGAGGAGATTCTCTTCCCTCAGGCAACCAGGAGCAGCAGCAAACCAGAGAAGGACCAGGAAGAGGTGTGTGAACTCATTCCCATGGAGAAGATAGTGCTGGGGCAGCTGTCACTATATCTGCAGCCAGCAGAGTTTGAGGGTCCTGCTATGTCCTTGTCTCAGGCACCTTGTTCACCCCAAATTTGACTTCCCCTCATCCCACAGTGTGGTAGCAGTATGAGCTGTAGACAGTGTCGCTATGAATCTCAGACTCCCCCACCACCAGCACCCACCACTCCTACTTTCTTCACTCTGGCCTTCCCCTTCCATTATTATCCTTTCAGACACTCGGGGGGCTGTCACCTCACACCAGGCAGTTGGTTTGGAGTGTCAAGGCTCAGAGAGAGAGAGAGAGAGCAGCCCAAGGGAAAATGAAAACTCTAGGCTGAATTTTATGGCTCTCCCACTGTCCAGGTTTTTGAGAGGATGGCATGTAGAGGATGCTGGGGGTCTCAGAAGAGCAGGAGAGTTGACATTTCAGGTCAGGCCCTTTTATCAGGGCTGGGGAGGGGGAAGGCAGCTGGGAAATAAATAGAGGGAGGCGGGATGGTGGCTGAGGAAGGTAGGTGGGGTGGCAATAGGTGGATGCAGGTAGGGGGTAGTGGGGATTGGTCAGTGGGAAGGGTGGAGCGGATTGATGGGGAAAAAGATGGACAAGTTGTATCAGGTCAAGGAGGTGGGGATGAGGGAGGGTTGGGCATGGGACGAGGCCAGGGTTGGAGAGATTTTAAAACTGGTGAATTCTATGTTCAGGCCATCGGGCTGTAGGCTCCCGAGGTGGAATATGAGGTGTTGCTCCTCCAGTTTGTGTGTGGTGTCATTGTGGCACTGGAGGAGGCCCAGGATGGACATGTCACCCAGGGAGTGGGAGGGAGAGTTAAAATTGTTAGCAACCAGAAGGTAGTGTTGATTATAGCGTACAGAGGACAGATGCTCCACAAATCGGACACCGAGTCTATTTTTGGTCTCACCGAAATAGAGGAGGCCACATCAGAAGCAATGGATACAGTAGACCAGGTTGGCGGATGTACAGGTGAACTCCTGTTGGATATGGAAAGTTTGTCTTGGGCCTTGGATGGAGGTGAGAGGAGAGTTGTAGAGGCAGGTGTAGCACCTTCTGTGTTGCAGGGAAAGGTGCCAGGTGTGATGGGTTGGTGGGGAGTGTGAAGCGGATGAGAGAGTCGGAGTGAGTGGTCCCTACAGAAGACAGATAGGGATAGGAAGGGAAATATCTCTTTGGTGGTGGGGTTGGGGTTGGATTGTAGGTGGCGGAATGGTGGAGGATGATGTGCTGGACCACCCCACCAACCTCTGCATCTCGTGCAACAAAAACAGAAACTGCTGGAAAAACTCAGCAGGTCTGACAGCATCTGTCGGAAGAAAGCAGAGTTAACATTTCTTAATTGGTTCTGAAGAAGAGTCACAAGACCTGAAATGTTAACTGTGATTACTCTCCACAGATTCCAGACCTACTAAGTTTTGCCAGCAATTTCTAGTCTTGTTTCTGATTTCCAGCATCCTCAGTTCTTTTTTTCCATATTGTCTATCGGTCTATCTCAGCCTTGGGTATACTTGATGACCTATCCTGCACAGCCCACCATATTAGTGTTTTAATGGGACAAGGTACTGCTGGACATATACACTTGCAGCTTTGAAAATCTGCCAGAAAGTCCATTGTCACTATTAAGGATATGGAGTCCAGCTCCAACTTTGCAGAATACTTTGTGCAGGGCTTGGAATCCGTCCTTTCCACTGTGGAAATAGTGCTCAGCTCCATGAGGAAATTTACTTGATGCTGTGTTGGTTGGCCAATGTCTCTGCATCCATTACAGCTCAAGCAGAAGCCACACAAAATCTGATTGCTGCAGACTGAGGCCATGAAGTCTCTGTTTGCCATGTAAGGATAGACTATTTCCGATATCAATGCAGGCTCTCACACCAGTCCAGCAGATTGCCTTCTGGCACATATGAGGACTATTTCCTAGCAGCTGGCTAGGGGAGTGCCAGTGGCTCTGAGGTCCACACCTCTGCTGTCCTTTCTCAGCATTAGTGGCCCCACCACTGCCGCTGTGCCAGTGCCCAGCCTTCTGAGGTGGAGCTACCCGAAACAGGGCACTCCAGACCATTTTCAGTTTCTCCCCTGAAGCACGTAGCCATTATCACAAGGCACACTGCAGCCACTGGGATGAGCATTGTGTAGGAGCTGTATGACTGGCAATGGAAGCTCTAGACAGCGCAGAGGAAATGGAAATAGGTAATTAGTTACATGTATTATCGGTATGAAATATTGAGTATGTTTTCGGATAATGTTGAAATGTTTATTTTCTAATTATTGTTTTATAATTTCACCAACTCTGCAACAGCAAGTAAATAGTTAAAAACAACTTCACCCGCAGTTTGGGTGGTTAAATAACACTGATGGTGTTTGGGTCAAGGTGGGGTCTGTATATATCTGAATGCATTTCAACAGCATGTGTTTAAGCGAAAGCTTTAACTAGATGGGTGAAGTCCAGAATGCTAGGTTTGGCATTGATGGTCACGTTCTGTCCACTCTACACACTTCAGGCAGTTGCACAAAATGCACATGCTGTCACCCTCAACAACATAGCAATTGGTACAGACCATGTTAGAAGTGCTAGGGAGTGTCTTCTACCAGTTTTAACTTAAACCAGCTGCCACATGCTAAATTGACTCAGTGCTTTGTAGCTGACCCTTGCGGCTGTGCAGGTTTGGCACACCCGTGGAGGATGGAGATGCTTTGCTGGATCCATATATAGGGGCTCCTCACACTCGCTGCTTAGAAAAAATGCACATGACCAAGCTCTCCTTTCTCCTCCTGTGTCATGTCCCAAAATGTAGAGGAGCACAGTACTCACTTTTTCAGGTGAGATCTGGGGAAAATCTGCAAATAATAAATTATCTGAGTTTTGGTGAAGCCTGGATAAAGTGTTTCAGAAAGAGTGTTTGAAAGGTCCTCTTCCACTCCACTATTAACAGGACATAAAGTCACGAGTATCCCTTTAAGTAACACTTCAAATTGACATCAACACTGCATTTAGTCACAAACAGCTGGTAACTGTTAGGAGTGGGTGTTTGCTGAAACGTTAACCATCAAATTCCCATGCTGCCTCTATAATGAGCTTTCGCTCATAACTTAAGTGTCAATGTCAAGCACTTAATCAGATTTTGGGCAGCCTTTCCTAGTGTTGGCTTCAACTTCTTTACCCCATTTAACCACCTCAGAGGCCCTTCAGTATCTAAGATATTCAGCAGAAATTGCCTTTCAGGCCATTAGTCTTAAATAACTGTTCAGTATATTGTCGCAGAGTTTTGCATAGGATGTTAAACTGTAGACCTTTCTGGTCACTCAATAGATATAAAAGATTTCATAGCACTATTTCAAAGAAGACCAGAAGAATTTTCCCTTAGTATGTTGACGAATATTTATCCTTCACTTAACATTATTGAAATTATCTGGTCAGTATCACATTGCTATTTGTAAAAGCTTGCTGCACAGTTGCCATTCTCTTATGTTAACAACATTGATGGCATGTCAAAAATATCTCATGGCTATAACTACTTTGGAACATCCTGAGGTCATGAAAGGACTTATATAAATGCAATTTTTTTCTTTTACAGTACCATATATCATGTTAAAAATCATCAATGCAACACAAAGTTATGAAACACTTGTTGTGGAACAACAAAAACAGAAATTGCTGGAGAAACTCAGCAGGTCTGGCAGCAACTGTAGAGAGAAAGCAGAGTTAACGTTTCAAGTTCATTGACCCTACTTTGAGATAGTGGCTCAAAGGTAGTATTTATGCTGAAGACAGGAATGGGTGGGAAAGGAGTCAGCAGATAGGTGGGGAAGGAGCACAGAAAGAGAAAGAGAGAAAGAAAAGGGGCTAGGCCCACAAAGGGATTATAGATAGTTGATTAATGTTGTGGCGTGTTTGTCAGGCTTTACTGTGTATGACTGCATTACTTTTTGTCACCTTCATCTTTATATAACTCCTATGGAGGAAAGGGAAATGGATGACCATTAATTTTAGGAGATGCAACAAAATATTTTGGGGTGGCCTGCAAAATGGCCAGGTAAGATCTCACCAGAAAGCTACCAAGCTTTCATGATGTCTAATTTGAAGCCGTTCTCTAAGCAGGTAGCAAAAGCATCCATCTGGAGCTGCTTCTCAGCTTATAGCTGCCTCCAGTGCCCATGGGGAAATTTTAGGCCTCCCCAGCCCTAGGATCTCCCATCCGCTCCCACGAGAACGTTCTTGTTTCTACATACTAATTGAACAGGAAAGATTTCTAGAGTTTCAGTTCGAAATTATTGCTATCAAAAGGATAAATGCCTGGGTTAAATATACATCCTGTAAAAAGAGCTTTAAAGTAGGATGATAAATTCACGAAAAATGCAGTACAGTAACTTCTTTTTGATTGCCATCAACAGCCATAGAATCTCAAAACATTTGGACCAATCAAGCAAAGCTCTCGCTGGCATAACTATCCAAAACATTTATGTTATTTTTGATGATAATTCTTCAGCTGAAAAATGGACGTTTGTTCTTACCAATGGATCCAAAGACAGTTTCTAGGAAAACACTTATATTGGTTATTCTGGGCACAGAGAAAGTAATAGTTTCCTGTGGTAAATAAAGCTGCTTTAGAGGATGGCTTTCTTCAGTGGCAGATGGTGATTAAAAAGCTTTGGCGGTGAAAATCTACACTAATCAGAGGCAATAGACATCCGATGAGAATGATGCAAAGCAGCAGCGAGGATTTACAGCAGCAGATAGCAGCGATGCCGGCCAAGCAGAAATTACCTTTTTTTATGGGAATCATTCTTCCTGTGGGAGTTGTTAATGACCAGCAGCAGTCAATTTGGAACTCATTCATAAGGCCCTTTCTTCTCTTGACATTAGGAGTGAGGTGTCAAATACCAGCTGGCACCCGGAGTGTCACAGGAAGAGCCACTGTGTGACACACAAACCAGAGGCTTTAATCTCATTTTCACTTCAAATGAATGGAAATCTGCTTACTTGCGGCTGGATGTTGTGCAATTAAATCATGCAAAAAGTCACCTATTGGACGACTAACGACAAAAGTGCAAGAATAATGTTGTTTGAAAGAAATGAGATTGTCTGATCAGGGAATGAAATTGCATTTCCACACCCATTAATTGGCATAATGAATTTTAATCATCTTTTAGTTTGGTCAAATATCCGATTAGGGAACTGCTAATTTTCACAACATTCTTCCAGAAGAACCCAAGGGATTCACAGACTCGGATTATGCACATAGTAGGGTAAAAGTTAATTAGAACTGAAGGAGTTTGACTGTGGATTTAAAGCCACCTTGAATCCAACGATCCCCCTTCACCCCAATCCCCCTTTTTATTTACAATATTTCCTGTGTCAAATACCTTTCTAGAAAAATACAGAGAGATACATTGGTATTTTTGAGATTTAGTCTTCATGAATTTTAGCTGGCTTTCTGTACAGTTCAAATATCTGTTCTTGGCTGCGTTAGTAACGTAGATAGGCACGGAAACTGAAGCTCCACAGATCCAATTAGTGTTATCCAAGACACAGACATAGTGATAAATGTGAGAGGAAGCCATCAAGGAAGTGATTATCAGTTCGCTGCACAATCCTAACATGTTAGTTCCACTTGAAATTGGCAACACACTAATAAAAATCAATGTGGGGGATGGAAGTCGTGCAGACTGGACTCAAAATCCATGTAATTCATATCTTCCTTGAGTCCACTGACTCCAACTGTTGTGTATTCGAAAAGTGATTTGAGCACATAATCTAGTGTCATTCTAAGGGACTGGTACACAGTCAGCAGTGCTGTCATTTGATCTTATTAAATGAAAGCCTCAATCAAGTAATGTAAATGATCCCAATGTGAAAGATCCCAAAGTCTAACTCTGAAGATGAGCAGACGTGTCCTGGCTGATACTTATTTGTCAATTAACGCTGTTTACGTAGGCTATCTGGTCATCATCACCTTGCTATTTGCAGGATCTTGCTGTGCACAAATTAGCTGCCACCTTTTATCTTTCATCAGTGACTATGCTGCAAAAGATTTTCAATGAGTGGAGAGCATATTGGGATGTCCCGAAGGCCTGAAATGCACTACACAGAAATAAATATTTCCTTTCTCCTGATAACGGCTTATTATTGAGCAGGTGGCACTCCATTGAATAGAGTAGTGCCTCCAGGTGGCTATTGTTCCTGTGTGCACTTTGCCAGTGAGGATTGACTATCGCACTGTGGAAAGCAACACGATTGTGGTTGAATTTGTTCTGACCTAGTTCCCACAACTTTAGTGCAGATATCACTCGCAAATGGTTAAGTGTAGGATTCCCAGTTAATGTTTCTCACTAGACCAGGCACACTCAACACTCAGCAAATGTTGCCCAGTCCTCTGTTGAGAGAACAGATCTTGTTTTGCTTATTTTATAATGGGAGACAATTTTGGGAACAGTATCCACACCCCAGGTAGCTATAGAAACATCCTGATCTGAAAATAGGTTGATGGATACCTAAAACAAATGTTTGTCCTACTCTTTGACAGCAAGAATAGAAGAGTTGAATATCATTTAAATGGGAAAATGACTGCAGGTTTGGGATTTCTAGTGTGCAATCCTAGTCACAGAGAGCAAACATCTAAATTCAGGGATAATAGAGAAGGCAAATGAAAAGTTGACATTTATTTCAAAGGGAATGGAATATGAAAATAGGGAGGTCTTGCTAAAACAATACAAGGCACTGGTAAGACTACAGGTGGAACATTGTGAACAGTTCTCAAGGGCAAGAAATGCTGGCCAGACAGCGATGCCCACGTTCCACAAATGAATAGAAAAAAAAAAGTTCTGGTCCTCTTATGTAATGAAAGATATATTGGTAGTGGAGGCAGTCCAAAGAATGTTCACTAGGTTGATCCCAGGTATGGAGGGATTTTCTTATGATGAGAGGTTAAGTAGGTTAAGCTTGTACTCATTGGAATTTAGGAGAATGAGAGACAACCTTATTGAAACACATAAGACTCTTAGGGGGCTTGATGAGATAGATGAAGAGAGTAAAAGTAAAATACTGTAGATGCTGGAAATCTGAAACAAACACAGAGAATGCTGGACAAACTCAGCAGGTCTGGCACCATCTGCGGAGAGAGAAACAATCAAAATCCAAGTTTGGTGTGACTCTTCCTCTGAACATTCTCAGGGGATGGTGAATCTGGGGAATTCTTTACCCAGAGAGCTGAGGGGGTTGGGTCATTAATTATATTCAAGGTTGAAATATACAGATTTTTAAGCAGCAAAAGAATCAAGGATTATGGAAGAAAAGACAGGAAAGTCGCACTGAGGATTATCAGATCAGCCATCAGACAGAGCAGACTCTTTAGGCTGAATAGCCTGCTTTTGCTCCTCTGTCTTATGGTGTCATAGCATTTATTTTAAGTCACCTTTGCTAAATCATACAGAATAGAACAGACAACTGCAAGGAAGTGTACTGACAGCTGAACAACCAGGAACACTACAGACAACTACCTGCCGATCCGACCAAAGAACAAACCATCAACTGAACAGACTGGTCCAGTTTTTTCATTTTTGATCCAGTCCTTTAGAGTACCCTTCACACTCGCATCCCATGTACTTCTTGCGTAGGGGACTTCTACTGCCTTCCATAGATGCACAAAGCCAACACACCTGGATGTCCCATTGTATCAGGCAATGGAACCCTGTGTGAGAACCCTTCTGGCTATGTCGAGGGCATCTTAAAACCTGTTGTACAGGCAACCCCCAGCTTCTGTCGCAACACCACAGATTTCTTACAGAAACTCAGCATCCACGGACCAATCAAACAAGGAACATTTCTTGTCACAGTGGGCGTTTTGGCACTCCACACCAGCATCCCCCACGATGACGGCACCGCCACAACAGCCTCAGCACTCATACAACCAACTCCCAATTTCCAGACACCATCCTACAACTCATCCGCTTCATCCTCGAACACAATGTCTTTACCTTCGACAACCAGTTCTTCATCCAGACACACAGAACAGCCATGGGAACCAGACTGGCTCCCCAATACGCCAACATTTTCATGCACAAGTTTGAACAATTCTTCTTTGCTGCACAGAACCTCTGTGTTTTTTACAGATTTCCAGCATCTACAGAATGGAGGATCCCTCCATACCTGGGATCAACCTCCAAAGAATTCTTCAGAAGGATGCAACATAAGTATGCCTGCTATCGACAGATAAGACATAAATTTGGAATAACAGTACTCCTCCTAACTCCGGATTATCTTGATTTCCAGGTACATTAACCTTGAATGTCACTCCACACCAGTGCTGGGGTTTACTCTTGGATTGCTATTGGTGAGGCAAGTGACCAAATGCATATGTGATGGTGCGACAGATACCAGCTACTCTTCCAAATAAAGTGAGACCTGAATTGAGCTGACTTCAGATCCCCTGCATTGGCAGACTCTCCATGTGTGCCACTGATGTCAGGGACAGAAGTAGGGTTTAAAACTATCCCTGCCATATGAGGCGCATTACATGGCATTATTAGTCACTGTTCTATATCCTCAGACAGTGGACGCCTGCTTTTAAAACATCCCACAGCACTCTGTCTATCAAAGAGCAGTAAGATTGAGCTTCAGGTCCATTGTTCTGAGCATAGTGAGTTCTCAACACCTGTGCTGTTGAATAAAGGAGAACTTTAAAGATAGGCCTAGTAAAGTCACCATAGTCCCACCGGACCATAGGGCTGGTCTCCCATTAGAGAGAGATGACTGGTGGTAGTTTAACCTGAAGATCTTCCTGCCTGAGATGAGGGATGAAGTTGGGAAGGTGTAACCTTCATGGTTATGTCAGCTGGTGTGGGAATTGAATCCACTCTGTTGGAGTTGCTCTGCATCACAAACCAGCCAACTTAGTTAACCGACTCCCAAAGACAATGCTAACTGAGTTGTCGGTTGTCTATCTCTAGTACCTGGGATTCATTGCTTTTCAGAGTTCATTAAGAATGGGACCAGGCATAATAAAGGTGGATGAAGAATATTGGCCAATGTGTTGATAAATTTATGATTTTGTTTATTCTTTTCAGGTGTTTATCCACAGATGCCAGATTTTTGAACTTGACATCAAAACTTGCTATGGTGGAATATAACTTGCCCTCAATTCCATTATCACTTCACCACAGTACCCACAATGTGCTGAATTCTGTTTGGGATGTACTACTCTGGGTGCAATTGGCTGACAGCCATTGTCCATGATCCAATTGGTCATGGGTGAACATGGCAAATACATGTTGGCAGACATTAATCAACCGGCAATCATATGTGCTTCCAAGAGGAACAACAACCCTATTCAATTTTTCTCATTTCAATCAGTTGTTTGGAATTTAATTGTAGCATTTTATTGTTGTTACAGATGGGAATCAAGTCTGAGCTCTGAATGACTCAGCTAATCACCATCTTCTCCATCACAAACTGTTCCTTACAAACTAGTTTTATGATGCCTTTTCCCAACCTCTCACACGTGGTGTATGCAGTTTTTACTCTGTCCCAGAAGGCAAAATTAACTCAATCCCATTCACGCTTCTATTTCGTACTAAGTTTACATTTAGTTGACAGAAACATTGATGTGGAACTATCCAGTGGACTCGTGACTCCTGTCAAGAAATGCTGACTATCGGCATAAAACCCTGTGCTGAACCTATACAGAACCATGAGAAAGCTATGGATTAGTATGGATACTGAGACAAAAACATTCAACAAAATCAAAATCAAGCAGGTATATAGACTTGCAGTGCCCTGTCCAGAGCTAGAAATGGATTTCAAGCACGGCTTGTGAATTTACATAAAATGACAACATTCGGGATTTTCCATTTTTGCATTCAATAGAGTTTAGACAGGCAGTGAAGCAGCAGTTAACAATCTTGACCATGTCATAACCTGAAATATTTCCTTCTTGTCTCCTTCCCTTTCACCATCTCTGTAAGCTAAAAAATTGCTAAATTTAGCTCCTGACCCAGCCTGAATTTGGGAGCTTCCCGTGGGAAGTGGTCTAAATTGGGATGATACCCAACTAGAGGCTAATTATAGTTGTCTCTGTATAGTGGTAGCTGGTTTCTCTCCTTTCCTTTCTGTGTCCTAGAACTATTGAGTGCATCTCATGATGTATTGGTCCTGTAATGTGATTTCCGCTTTTGAATGTATGTTGTACACTGAGAGATTTCTGATAACATATTAGCTACAATTACATTGAAAATTTCAGTCTGGAAATTACTTAAGGCATTGATGGGTAGATATGGTAAATTTGTGTGGAACTTTTGAGTGGTAATCCTTTCAGCACAGGGTCAAGGAAGGAATTGTTGCTCCCAGCATGTGTTGGGAGGAACACTACCTGTTAATGGCTGAAAAATTACATGCAAGTCCTTGTAAGCATGCTCCCTTGATGTCGTGTGATGAGCTTAGGTACCAAACTAGCAACACTAAGCAAGGTCACAGAGCAAAGATGTAGCATATACAGGCAACTTGTTACAATAGCAATTTCTGCACTTGTTTTTTAAACACAAATTCCCCTCAGTCCCAAAGCAGTGAATTACAGGTTTAATAGGGCCCCAGAGGGTAGTTAATAGGGATTTCAAATCACTCTCCAGATGGCAACTTGTATTTGGAAAGGAAGAATAGATCAGCTGGTTTCACAACACATCACCGAATGAAACACAATACCAGCAGGTTTGAAACATGCTGCAAAAGCTTATTAACCTAAAAGAACACAAGCTTTCATATGTTCCACCTTCTTAATTATACAGGCTGGTAGCCGTTTAAATACTCTTCAAATTGTGCAGAATAATTAATTGGTCCAGAGGAGAGAATGTTGTTTTGCTGTTCAGGGAAAGAGATACCAGTATCCTGATACCAATCTGAGGAATAATGTAACTGAAATGGTCATTTGATTTCAGCACTGGCTTACAGTGTGCTTACTCATATGGTTAAAGATCCAATTCTTTTCTTAATGGAATTTCAGCTCTCACAGTACATCAAACTGTCCAATATCAGGGTAGCACAAGATTTGCTATTCACTGGCTCGTGACTCGCTCAAAGGCTGGAGAACTGGGTTAATTAAGGTTGCTAGTGACTTAGGTGGGTACCTTTGTTGCTTTTGAAGTTCTGCACCAACAGCTAAAAGATTTATAGATTTAAGTCAGCCACAACACTCCACTCTGACAGGATAATTATGTTTGAAGAGGGCTGCTGTTCTTTGCTTTAGCATTTGGGTTAAATGCTGAGGCCCAATCACATTATTCCTCAGCTCCTGAATCTGCCTAACAACTGGCTAAATGGGATGGAATCTCTGCATATATGGCACTTTAAACAAATATAATTTAAAGAGCTGCTTTGGAAAGTAGCTCCAGTCTGGACTTCTGAGTGTCTAGTCGCAAATTTCTTCAGGATCTGCAGAGCCATTATTTAACAAGCACAAGACTTCTTCATCAATTAAAGAATTAGCAACACTGGAGAGGCAGTGAATAAATTTTCTGTATTAGTTTTCCAACCTCCTGTCGCTAATTTTAGATTGCACATTTCTCAATAGGGGCATATGAATCATCCGTTCAAAGCCTCAAAGTCCTGTTATCGTGGCATCTAGCTTTGATCTTAGAAACTGAGTCGGCCACTGATTTGTGGGAAGATGGCAGTGGAGTAGGGCTTCTGAGCCCGAGGCTTGTCTGTTCCGTCCGCTTTTCTTTTCATTTCTTTTCTTTTCTCGTCTCTCTTCCCTCGGTATTATTTTCTCTTTGATTTTATTTTACTTCCTTCTCGGTGAAGAGCTCAGTCACGGTGACCACATCAGCAGTGATGAGTAGGCCTAGCAGCGCTGAGTCATGGCAGAGGCATCGGAGGCAAGTTTGGGTTCCTCCCCGTGGCGTCTGCCTACAGTGCAGATTCACCGAGGTGAGCTCAGGCCCAGCACGGTGAGGTGGGCTGGAGGTGGACTCATGGTGGTGCTGGAGTCATGTTTGAGCCGGTGTGGTACCCGGCAGTATCAGTGGCGTTCTGTATTGGCGAGGTCCATTGAGGACTCAGAATGGCGAGAGTCTCGGTGGAGGCCAGGTGGTGCCAAAGGATGCTGGCTTTCGTTCCAGCATGGCAAAGGGGACTCATGCCTGACCTCCAGGCCCATGGCCCATGATGGAGCAGGTAAAAAGAAGAAGTGTAAATTTGGACACTTTCTTTATGTCTTCATTTTTCTGCCTTTATATTCTATATTTTGGTTTATTTTTCTGTGGTTTAAGATGGCACCAAGAGTGGCTTCACTATACAAAACTTTTCACTGTAACATGATACACATGACAATAAGTAAATCAAACCAAAGCTTTGGTTAAGCGCTGCCTAGTACTTTTAAATTCATAGATTCATACAACACAGAAAAGGCCCCTCGGCCCATCAAGTCTGCACTGACATAACAACCACTAAAACTGCGCTAACCCCAATTTCCTGCACTTGTCCCATTTCCTTAAAAATTATGATATTTGAAGTGCTCACCTAAATATTTTTTAAAGTTTGTAAGGTTTCTGGCCTCTAGTACCTTCCCAGGCAGTGCATTCCAGATTCCTACCACCCACTGAGTGAAAAAGATTTTTCCCGAGTCCCCTCTGAATTTCCTGCCCCTTACCCTAAACCTATACCCCTCAACCTGTCCATGCACCTCATAATCTTATAAACCTCAATCCATGACAATCTATTCTAGGACATTTGAGGTTCTTGTCTTTAAATCGGTCCTACCTCTGTTAATTTCTCTGTCCTTACAATATCCCAATAGCTTCTAATATGCTTTTCACACTCCACAACCTGTCTGAACTCTCCATTCCACTGATTTTGGCCTTTTTGTACCCCACGTCATATTTGCTCTTTGGGAGGGACTACTAAAATCATCAGCATTGACATCATTTCTGTAAAGGGAATAAGTATACGTAGATCTAATTGAGGAGAAACAATCAGGAACAAGAATATCAGAGATAGCAGGAACTGCAGATGCCGGAGAATCTGAGATAACAAGGCGTGGAGCTGGATGAACACAGCAGGCCAAGCAGCATCAGGGGAGCAGGAAAGCTGACGTTTCGGGTCTAGACCCTTCTTC
>NC_063334.1:96663630-96664253 GCF_021869965.1 Rhincodon typus
CAGCAGGCCAAGCAGCATCAGAGGAGCAGGAAAGCTGACATTTCGGGTCTAGACCCTTCTTCAGAAAAGGATGGCAACTTTTTAGGATGGCAACTTGTAACTAGTGGAGTGCCACAGGGATCAGCGCTGGGGCCACGAATATTTACATTAAATATTAATGACTTGCATGAGGAAAGTGAATATACTGTAGCCAAGGAAACACAAAAATAGGTGGCAAATCAAGTGCTGAGGATGATACAAAGAGTGTGCAGAGGGATATAGATAGGTATGGGAATGGGCAAAAACTTGGCAGATGCGACTATAATATAACAAAACGTGAGATCAGCAGGAAGAGCAGAGGAGCTGAATATTAATTAAATGGGGAAAGACTGGAAAACTTTGAGATGGGGACTTTGGAGTCCTCATACATGAATCACCCAAGTTTGGCAGGTAATAGAGGAGGAAAATGGGATTTTGGCTTTGATTTCAGAGGGAATGGAGTATAAAAGTAGGGAAAGTTTGCAAAAATGAAATAAGGCACTAGTCTGCCCACAGCTGGAATACTGTGAACAGTTTTGGGCTCTTTACCTAAGGAAATATATACTGGCATTGGAGGCAGTCCAAAGAAGGTTCACTAGGCTGAT
>NC_063334.1:96664653-96665103 GCF_021869965.1 Rhincodon typus
GAAGAAGGGTCTAGACCCGAAACGTCAGCTTTCCTGCTCCCCTGATGCTGCTTGGCCTGCTGTGTTCATCCAGCTCCACGCCTTGTTATCTCAGGATCTCGAGCATCAGCAGTTCCCACTATCTCCAGGAGCGCGTAATCATGCTGGTCCAGCCAGTGACGCCCACATCCCAGAAATGAATAGAAAAACCTGCTGAATGCATGCATCTGACCAGTGGCCCTGCCCTCCAAACACCAAGGAAACAAAGCCTGCCCTCCACTGAAATATGAGTGACAGTGTGCTACTCCTTCAGCGCTGACAGTACAGCACTCCCTCAGTACTGACCTTCTGACAGTACGGCACTCCCTCAGGACTGACCCTCTGACAGTGTGGCACTCGCTCAGCACTAACAATCTGATGTTGTGGCACTCCCTCATTACTGACCCTCTGACAGTGCGGCGCTCCCTCAGT
>NC_063334.1:96665203-96684424 GCF_021869965.1 Rhincodon typus
AAATGTCAGCTTTCCTGCTCCTCTGATGCTGCTTGGCCTGCTGTGTTCATCCAGCTCTACACCTTGTTATCTCAGGAACAAGAATATAGCTGGGTGTCTATCCAAGGTGAAAGCTGACGGAGTCAGGACACAGAGTAACTAGTGTGTTTAGGGCTACAGAAAATACTGATACAAACATAATACAAACAGCAAATAGATTAGAACTTGCTTGTTCTGGTACTAATGAGGGGAAACAAATTACCACGCCACTCTGCAGGTCCATGCATGTCAACAAGGAAATGTTTCATAATGAATTTCACAGTCATGAAAGCTGTTTGCAGAGGGAAGCTCTGGCCCTGCTGCTTATCCAAACTGAAAACTGGCCTTGCTGCTGAGAGATGACACTCTCTGGAATGTTCACTCTGGAAAGGGTCAGCTAAGGTTACTTTTGCAGCTCCTCTGGCCCGTGCAGAACAATAGTAGGTGCCATTAGACATCTTATTAATCAGCTTTAGTCACTGATCTCAAACAGACATAGTTACACACAACAGTTCCTCGAGGAATTTCTCACATAAGCTTTGAACTTGCTTCAGTTCCAGAAGTGCAAAGAGTGGAAGGTTCTGTTGTATAATACTTGTTCTGAAAGGGGTTAAGTGTGAATCTCAAAGAAAACAATTCTACCATCTAGGTGCCCTCGTAGTCTTAATAACAATGTCAATCTTATTAGTGTAAGATGGCTTGTACCTGATTGCTATTGTGCGATAAACTATATCTTGTTGAATACACGAGCATCTTTTTATTAGACTTCCTCAGAGTTTTCCTCCAGGTAGTCCACCCTGTGGACACAGTTAACAATTGAGGATAGTAGTTGATAATAGTTTGCATTGCATGCTCACATGACATTTGAAACAATGGCATGGATTGGAATTCAATTTAACTGTACAGAATGGATTCCAGTGTACCCAGAAGAAATTTACAGTTACAGCTTTAAGAGCAACTCAGACAGGAAGTCAACATCAGACAAATCTGTGTTAGATTCTACAAGGCAGAATCTAAGATCAAGGGAGAGAGCACTTCAGACCTGGTAAGGGAAACGCAGAAGCAAATGTAAGCTAGAAGCTACATGAGATTCACACATTAGTCATTCCTGGCAGTTCCCAGACTGCGTCAGATACTGATAAACTGTAGGAGTAGTCCCAATCAGAGGTTCAGTCACAGAGACCAAACAGGCAAAACAGAATCTGTGAGTAAAGTTCAAATCTCTGGTGAACAAAGGAAAGTTTTAAATAAAAATATTTTAGTTACAGGCTGAGAATGTTCAAAGTGAAAAAGAAGTATTTACATCTCCAAGTGAATGTTGTCACTATGGTGAGTGAACACCACAAGGCAGGCTACAATGAGGATAATCAAGGGCTGTGGAAATAATTAAAACTGAGGTTGCATCACTTGGGAAGATTGCAAAGCCAGAGTTATAGTGATAAAGGGGGATGTTTAGAAGTCTAAGTGACAGTCTAACAGGAAAAATAAAGTAAGGAGACTATTGAAGTCACAGTAAGAAGGCAAGATCTACAGTTAAAGCCGTGGTAAACGCAGGAAGAATTTTTTAACACTGCAGAAAACAGGATCCATTCAGAGAAGCATTCAGAGAGGGTGAGTCATCTCAGGATAACTCTTAAATAAGCAGGATTCAGCTTTAAGGCTGCTGGCAGCAGGATTTATTCAGTGAACTCAGGATAGAAATTGTTCATTCGAGCGAATAGCAAGAAATTGCCCATTTGCCTGTGAAAAAGGCAACAAAGTTCAATTTTAAAGGCAGAAGGTGGAAAATCTTCATTTTGCCTGTAAAAGCACAGGAAAAACCTCTATAAGTAGTACAGGAAAGCAGGTCAAGATCTGCACTGACCATGATCTATTGGAATTCAACCAAAGTGAAAATCTCAGGCAGTCTGTTTCAAATTGATTGTTCTTTGAGATACCTGCCTGAGAAAAGAAAAAAAAAGGTAATCTCTATTATAAAGCTGACTTCTGTTTTGATATCAACAGATTTGCTCTAGTGATATGTCTGAAAGCTCAAATTCTAACTCAATACTGGATCTGGCAACTATGGCTGATATCCTTTCCAGTTCTGGAGACAAATCTCAGTGTAGAACTTCTAAAAAATATTGGTGATAAATCAAAATCTAGTAAGGACATCACCTCAGGCATTAGTGATTTGCGAAAAACATCATCCCATCAAGATTTGCTGCAATTATAGTGTCATGATTCAATGAAGTTTAGAGGTCAACAAAAGTGAACTTAAATTGAGATAACAAGGTGTAGAGCTGGATGAACACAGCAGGGTCTCGGCCCAAAACATCAGCCTTCCTGCTCCTCTGATGCTGCTTGGCCTGCTGTGTTCATTCAGCTCTACACCCTTGTTATCTCAGATTCTCCATCATCTGCAGTTCCGACTATCTCTGAACTTAAATTGAAGTGTTTTAAATCACTAATTAGTCCTGACCTGGATGGAGTGTTGTGTCCAATCCTGGGCGCTGGACTTTTGGAAGGATGTCCTTGAGTGCACAGTGGGGGATTTTCCAGGAATGAGGGACCTCTGTAACAGGGAGACTGGAGAAACTAGGAGAACTAGAGACTAGGAGAAATCTCTCCTTAAATCAGAGAGATGATTTAAATGATGAGGGGATAGCAAATGTATGTAGACCAAACCTGTTCCCGTGCGGTAACCAGAGGATAAAGGATATGAGAATTGACAAATAATTAGATGCAAAATATGGAGTTCTTTTTTAAGCAAAGGGTGGTTAGGATTGGGAGTGTACTGAATTAAAGGGTGGGAGCAGATTCAATGGTAACATTGCAGAAAGGGAATTGAATAATAATGGAAAAGGAAGATATGTTAAGGCTATGAAGAAGTGGGACTATTTGGATAGCTTCACCCAAGAAACCATCATAGATATAACAAGATTGGTAGTCTTGAGTCACAGCAGCGGTGTTCCTGCTTCCAGTCCAGAAAATCCAAGTTTAAGTCTTTGCTGCTCTGGAGGTGTGTTATGATATGTCCAGATTGATTAAGAATAATTTAAAGTACACCCCTTGTGAGCAGGTTTGCTAGTGCTGTTGGGTGGAGTTTAAACTAGTTTGGCAGAGAAAGGTGACACAAAGTGTTAGTACAATAGATACACAGCATCTTTAGTGAAGGTACCAAGGAAGAAGGGGTTCAAGCATCTTGAATTTCAAGGGAGTAAGGCGAGGCTGGATGGCCTTTACTTTAAGGCTGGGAGTATGATAGGTAAGACAAATGAGTTAAGAGTGTGGATTGACATGTGGAAATGCGATGTTGTTGCCATCACAGAGACATGGTTAAGGAAGGGCCAGGACTGGCAAGTTAACATTCCAGGATATAGGATTGTCAGGCAGGACAGGGGAGGGTGTAAAAGAGGAGATTGCATTATTAATTATAGAGTCATATGGTATATATACTGCAATAAGGAGGGACGATATCTTGAAGGGTCTACATTGTAGGTAGATCTTTGGAATAAAAAGGGGCAGTCACCCTGTTGTGAATGTATTATAAATGCCCAAACAGTCAGTGGGCAATAGAAGAGCAGGTATTAAGACAATTCATTGAGGTGTGTGAAAATAATGATAGGGTAATTATATCAGGGGATTTCAACTTTACCTACATTCATTGGGATAGCCATAGTGTAAAATAGTCTTGAAATGTATTCAGAACACCTTTTCATATCAACAGATAGAAGGTCCAACAAGGGACAATGCAGTGCTGGACCTAATTCTGGGGAATGGACCTGGACTCGTGTTTGAGGTGGCACCAGGGGATCATTTTAGTGACAGTGACCTCAACACAGCATCTTTTAACTTTGTTATTGACAAAGATAAAGGTGATCTGACACATTAGGTTCTGGACTGGGAGAAGGCATATTTGATTAAAATAAGGCAGGATCTGGCCAAAGTAGACTGGAAACAGCTACTTCTGGGTAAATGTACAGCAAAAACAATGGAGAGTGTTCAAAATAGAATTGGGGAGAGTATAGGTCCAACATGTTTGCTTTAGAACACAATGTAGAAGGAACAGCCTCAAGAACCTGGATGTCTAGAAATATTCAGGACTGGACAAGCAGGAAAATAGAGGCTTTTAACAGGTACAAAGGGAGCAAATCAACTGAGGCCACAGTGGAGTTTAGAAAGAGCAGGGGGGAGTCTTAAAGAAGCAATTAGGAGATGAAAAGGAGGCATGAAAAAGCACTGGTGGGTAAAATTACAAAAAAACCCAAGATATTATATAGGTATATTACAGGAAAGAGTATAACAAGGGAAACAGTAGGGCTCATTAGGGACTGGAAGGCAATCCGTGCATGCAGACAGAAGACATTTGTGGGGTGTTAAATGGATACTTCACATCTGTCTTCACTTTGGAGAAGGAGGACGTATGGAATTTGGGGAGAGGTACCATGAGGTTCATCAGCAGCCTGGCATGGGGTAGTCTTAAAGGTGGACAAATCACCAGGAGCAGCTGAGTTGTCCTCTAGTTGCTGAGGGAGATGAGGGAGCTCTGACCCAAATTTTTAATCCCTCTCTGGCCTCATGGCAAGTGCCAGAGGAATGGAGGACGGATAATGTGGTTCCACTTTTTAAGAAGGGTGATAGAGGTACATTAGGGAATTGTAGAACAGAGAGTTTCACATCAGTGGTAGGGAGACCACTGGAGTAAATTCTGAAGGAGAGGATTAATCTCCACTTGGAGAGGTAAGGTTTGATCAGGGATAGTCAGCATGACTTTGTCAGTGGGAGGTCATACCTAACAAATTTGATTGAATTTTTCAAGAAGGTAACCAGGTGTGTAGATGAGAGTAGTGTAGTCTATGTAGTTTATGTAGATTTCAGCAAAGCATTGACAAGGTCTCACTTGGGAGACTGATAAAAAAGGTAAAAGCAATGGGATCCAGGCTAACTTGGTCAGTTGGATCCAAAGTTGGGCTCATGGCAGGACACAGAGTGTGACGGTAAAAGGATATTTGTGTCACTGGAAACCAACGTCCAGTGATGTACCACTGGGATCAATGCTGGATCTCTTATTGCTTGTGATATATGGAAACTATGTAGATGAGAATGTAAGAAGGATGATAAGTAAGTTTGCAGGCGACGTGAAGATTGGCTGGGTCGTTAATAGGGAAGAAGAGTGTCTTAGGTTATGGGCAAGGCGAAGGGCGGTGGGGAATGCTTCCTAATCAACACTTCCTGGTGCTCGGATGTAGTGAGCCTGGCAAGCCATTGCTCCCCGGACCTCAAATACCTTACAGTAAAATGCCCTAGATGTGATTTATACCACCACAAACACTCTAGAGACAAAATTCCCCGAGGCACTATTCATTGTGGCTGGTGACTATAACCATGCCAACTTCAAGCAGGTGATGCCAAAATACCAGTAACATATCACCTGTCCCACCAGGGGACTGAACATTCTGGTCCACTGCTACACAACCATCAAAGACACCTACCACTCAAACCCCCACCCACACGTTGGAAAATCCAACCGCAACGCTGTGTTCCTCCTCCAGTTTACAAGCAGAAGCTGAAACAGGAGAATCCTTCACGAAAAGTAGTGCAGTGCTGGTCCGAGTCTTCCGCTGCCTATCTCCAGGCCTGCTTGGAATAGGTGGACTGGACCATGTTCAAGTGTTCAGCAGAAAACCTAGAAGAGTATGCCACCTCCGTCATGGACTTCATTAGCAAATGTGTGCAGGACTGTGTACCAAAGAAGTCAATCCAAATGCTCCCCAACCGGAAACCTTGGATGAACCATGAAATCTAATCCCCACTGAAGACTAGACGTGCAGCATTCAAGTCGGGTGACCCAGACCAATACAGAAAATCCAGATATGACCTCCACAAAGTCATCAGGGAGGCCAAGAGACAGTACCGGACCAAGTTAGAGGCCCAGACCTACCAAACAGACTCTTGCTGTCTATGGCAAGGCCTAAATGACATTACAGGATACAAAATGAAGCAGTGTAAGATGGCAGACAACGACACATCCCTCCCCAACACCCTCAATGCTTTCTATGCTTGGTTTGAGCAGAACACCACTGGCGTGGCGACGCATTCCCCGACAGCCCCAGACACACCTGTTCCCACTGTCACCACTTCAGAAGTCAGATCAGTTTTCCTGGGAGTCAACCCAAGGAAAGCAATAGGCCCGGACGGTGTCCCTGGCCAAGCACTCAGATCCTGTGCGGACCAACTGGTGGAGGTATTCACTAACATCTTCAACCTCTCCTTCCTGCAAGCCAAAGTCCCCACCTGCTTCAAGAAGACCACCATCATTCCAGTACCCAAGAAAACAGGGATGTGCAAGTTGATTTCTTTAGAGCAGAGAAGGCTGAGGGGGTATCTAATTAAGGTGTATAAGATTATGAAAGGCATGGACAGGTTGGATAGAAAGCAGCTGTTCTCCTTAGTTGAAGGGTCAATAACAAGGGGGAATAATTTTAAGGTGGAAAGCCGGAGGTTTAGAGAGATGTCTAGGAAATTTATTGAAACTAGAGGGTGGTGGGAATTTTGAATGTGCTGCCTGGGAGGGCAGTTGAAGTGGGAAACCTCACAATATTTAAAAAGAAGTTGGATGAACACTTGAAATGTCATAACTTTCAAGGCTATGGGCCATGTGCTAGAAAGTGGAACTCATAGATTTAGAGTAGTTTTGTTGGTGAAGACTTGATGGGCTGAAGGGCATCTTATGTATTATATAATTCTATGAGATGGTTAACTGATGTGCTATACAATCCTATATTACAGGACAACGTGTACATGAGAAGATTTTGTGAGCGTTAATGCTGTTGCACTTTGTTGAAGTCTGTATAATCAATCTTTTATAAATTGCTATGTTTGTAGCTTGCTTCATGCTTTTCTCACTGAACAATGAAATAAAATATAAATGATTGAATCTGTATTGGCATGTTTTCATCTCCTAAGGAAACCAGATGTTCCCATTATATGTTTCTTTTTAATGCGCACTACATCTGTTCCTGTTTCATTGTGTAGAGAGTGAGAGTGCTATATTTAGTTTAACAGTTGATAATTACTGTTTAGATGCTATATAGCATCCCCCAGGTATTTTCTGACACTTCCACAATAGACATAAGAAATGGAAAGTAGCAGTAATCCTTTGATTAAATCTTTTTGTATTGGAATACGATAACATTCCTACAAAGTTACAAGCCTAGACACTGGTTTGGACTCTGAATGGGAATAGACAGGTCCTAAGCCCTATTATGCCTTGAGCCTCAACAAACCAGAAACATCCAGATGCCTGGTAGACCTTCCCAGCAACACGCCAGCAACGACCATACAAATTTTACAAGGCCTTGATGAGACTACACCTGGAATACATCCAGAGGGACCATTCCCTCTGGTACACCCTGGTCCACTCCTTCTTTACTCCCAACATCCCCTCACAGTCCCACAGCACCTTCCCCTGCATGCAGCAAAGGTGTAACACCTGCCCATTCACCTCCTCCTCCTCCTCAGTATCCAGGGGCCCAAACACATCTTCCAGGTGAAGCAGTGCTTTATCTGCACTTCACACAATCTAGTCTACTGCATTCACTGTTCACAAAGTGCTCTTCTCCAATTTGGGGAAACAAAGCATAGACTGGGTGACTGCTTCACAGAACACATATGTTCTGCTCGCAAAGAAGACCCTGAGCTTCCAGTTGTCTGCCACTTTAACACACCACCCAGTTCCCTGGCCAACATCTCTGTTTGAGGCTTGTTGCAGTGTTCCAGCGAAGCTCAGTGCAAGTTGGAAGAACAACACTTAATTTTCCACTTGGGGACCCTGCAGCCCTCCGGACTCAATATCGAGTTCAGTAATTTTAGGACTTGAACTCTCCCATGTCCTAGCCCCCTACCCCACACACCAGGCCTTGTTATCACAGTCTGCCATTACACATTACCTATTGTTAGTCACTAACAGTATCCATTAAAAGCCAATCACCTAGCCAGATTGTTATCAACTCCTTTGTCTGTCCAACTGTTCTCTCTCTTTGGGCTCTATCCCCAACTATCATTTACTTCTGACCCCCTTCCCCCAACTCTATCTTCTGCATATAAACTGACATTTTCCTAGCTACTGTCAGTTGTGAGGAAGGGTCACCGGACCCAAAATGTTAAATCTGATTTTTCTTCATAGAAGATGCCACATCTGCTGAGCGTTTCCAGCAACGTCTGTTTTTGTTCCTGGAATATTGTGTGCAGTTTTGGTTTCCTGATGTAAGAAATGATATACTTTCCATTGAGGGAATGTAGCAGAGGGTCAGTAGACTGATAATGGGGTTGGCAGGACTGTCTCATGGGGAGAGATTGGTTCAACTGGGCCTGTATTCAGTGCAGTTTAAAAATAAGAGGGGATCTGATTGAAACATGTAAAATTTTCACAGGGCTGAACACAGGCTAGATGCAAGGAGGCTGTTTTCCCTTGCTGGGGAGTCTAGAACCAGGGGACACAGTCCTAGCCTGTTTGGCCTTTCCTCACAAGGCAGTCCACCATTCCAGGTATTAGTCTACTTAACCCTCTAAACTGCTTCCAACACATTAGCATTCTTCTGTAAGTACATTGACCAGCTGCAATCTCACCAATACCCTGTATAATTGAAGTGTAACCTCTCTACTCTTGCAATCAATTCCCCTTGCAAGAAAACATAACATTCCATTAGGAACAAAAACAGAAGTTGCTGGAAAAGCCCAGCAGGTCTGGCAACATCTGTGAAGAAAAAATCAGAGTTAATATATACTTAACTATTCACTTAGCCTATTTACATCCCTCTGTAGGTTCCTTATGTCTTCTTTACAATGCATTTTCCTACCAATCTTTATGTCATCAGCAAATTTAGCTACCACACTTTCAGTCCCTTCATTCAAATCATTTACATAAGTTGTAAAGAGTTGAAGCCCCAGCACTGACCCCTGCGGCACACCTCTTATGACTTTCCTGCCAGCCTGGAAAAGAGCCATTTATTCCTACTCAGAGATAGCAAGAACTGCAAACACTGGAGTCAGAGATAACACAGTGTGGAGCTGGAGGAACACAGCAGGCCAGGCAGCATCAGAGGAGCAGGAAAGTTGAAGTCTCGGGTCAGGACCCTTCTTCAGAAGTGGGGAGGGGGAAGGGAGCTCAGAAATAAATAGAGAGAGGAGGGGTTGGGCTGGGGAAGGTAGGTGGGATGATGATAGGTGAGTGCAGGTAGGGAGTGGTGGAGATTGGTCAGAGAGGTGGGAGGGACCGATAGGTGGGAGAGAAGATGGACAGGTTGTGTCGGGTCAAGAAGGTGGGGATGAGAGGGAGTGTTGGTCATGGGATGAGGCCAGGGGTGGGGAGACTTTAACATTGGTGAATTCCAGAAGCAGCATCTCATATTCCACCTCAGAAGTCTACAGCCCAATGGCCTAAACATGGAATTCACCAGTTTTAAAATCTCACCACCCCCGGCCTCATCCCATGTCCAACCCTCCCTCTCATCCCTGCCTCCTTGACCTGACGCAACCTGTCCATCTTCTCTCCCACCTATCTGTCCCTCCCACCTCACTGACCAATCCCCACCACTCCCGACCTGCACTCACCTATCACCATCCCACCTACCTTCCCCAGCCCCACACCTCCTCTCTCTATTTATTTCTGAGCTCCCTTCCCCCTCCCCCATTTCTGAAGAAGGGTCCTGACCCGAAACATCAACTTTCCTGCTCCTCAGATGCTGCCTGGCCTGCTGTGTTCCTCCAGCTTCACACACTTATTCCTACTCTCTGCTTCTTGTTAGCCAGCCAATCTTCTATCCATCCCAACGTGTTCTACTCTATACCAGGAGCTTTTAATTTTCACATAAAAATTTTGAAGTGGCACCTTAACAAATGCTTTCTTTAGGTCTAAATATAATGCATCCACTGGTTCCACTTTATCCGTAGCATGAGTTATTTTTTCAAAGAAGTCTGATAAATTAGTTAAACATAATTTCCCATTGACAGAATTATGTTGCCTCTGCCTGATTGCCTTGAACATATCCAAGTACCCTGTTATAATGATTTTAATAGCAGCTTCTAATGTTTTCACTCTGATAGATGATAAGCTAATTGGCCTGTAGTTTCATACTTTCTGCCTCCCTCCATTTTGAACTTGGTAGGGCCACATGTGGAGTACTGCTGCAGTTCTGGTCACCATGCTATAGGAAAGATGTTATTAAACAATAGGAAAGAGTGCAAAAAAGATTTACAAGGATGTTGCTGAGACTGGAAGGTTTGAGTTATAAGGGGAAGCTGATAGGCTGGGAGTTTTTCTTCTCTGGAGAATAAGAGACTGATGGGTGACTTTATAGAGGTTTATAAAATCATGAGGGGCATAAATAAGGTGAATAGCCAAATTCTTTTCCCCAGGGTAGAGGAGTCAAAAACTTGAGGGCATAGATTTAAGGTTAGAGGGGGAAATTTCAAAGAGACCTGGGTGGCAAATTTTTCACACAGAGGGTGGTACATATATGGAACCTGCTGTTAGAGCGAGTGGTAGAGGCAACATTTAAAAAGACGCTTGGATAATTACATAAATAGCAAAGGTTTAGAGCGATATGGGCCAAACATAGGCAAATGGGACTAGCTTAGTTTAGAAAGCCTGGTCAGCATGGACAAGTTGGATTGAAGGAGTGGGAAAGTTGACGTTTCAGGCCAGAATCCTTCTTCAGAATAAGGGTCCCGACCCAAAACGTCAACTTTCCTGTTCCTCTGATGCTGCCTGGCCTGCTGTGTTCCTCCAGCTCCACACTGTGTTATCTCTGACTCCAGCATCAGCAGTTCTTACTATCTCTGAGTTGGGTCTGTTTAGATGTGACTCTGTAACACACTTGGAGGAATTACTTGCAGGTGGCAGGTGCCACAACCTACATTGAATGGGGTCAATGTCCATCACTGAGAGTACCTCAGTAGTACTACTACTGACTGAGTTAGTCAAGTCCTAAAGAGTATTGCTGCTGGACGGGGTCTGCAGTAGGAGATGAGGGAACCAACAGGAGGGAATAATTGAATTGACCTCATCCTCACCAATGTAGCTGTTACAGAGGTGTCTCACCATGACTGCATCACTGATACTGACCACCACACAGTACTGAGGAGATGATGTCTCATCTTTACATTCAGGATGCCTTACATCAGCAATATCCTTGTGTTAAATGGGGCAGACTTTGAACAGATCTTGTAACTCAGAACTGGGTTTCAATGAGGCACTGTGGACCATCAGCAGCAGCAGGAGGATTATATTCAATCACAATCTGTAACCTCATGGCCCAGAATACTCTTACTCTACCCATTACCATCAAGCTGGGAGATCAACATTGCTTCAATGAATAATGCAGGAGGGCGTGCCAGGAACAGCACCAGGCGTACCTAAATATAAAACAAAGAATTGTGGATGCCTGAGACAAAAACTGAAAGTGCTGGAGAAACTGAGCAGTTCAGGAAACATCTGTGGAGAGAGAAACAGAATTAACACTTTGAATCCAGTAACCCCTTGTAGCAGGGAAATGGTGACATTTATGGGACAGTATTTGGGGTGCTGGGATAATGGAGTGGGTCAAATAGATGGAGGCAGTGCCCAGAGAGAGATAAAAATGTTGAACCAGACAAAGGGATTGCTAATGATAAGCTGACAGGGAGATAAACGCTAAATGGGTGATAACAGGAAGTGTGAATAGTTGAAAAGGGGTTGGTTGTGCTGGGAGTAATCCATACAGAAAAGGGACTGGGAGTGTAGAGGTGTGTTCATGTTCTGAAATGATTAAACTCAACGTTCACTTCTGAGGGTTGTAAGGTGCCGAGGTGGAAGATGAGGTTTTGTTCCTCTAGCTTGCGTTGAGCTTTATTGGAGCACTACAGCAGGCCTGACACAGAAAAGTTGGTGTGGGAAAAGGATGGTGTTTCGAAGTGGCAGGCAATTGGAAGCTTAAGGTCATTCTTTTGGACATATCAGAGATGTTCCACAAAGTATGTTTGTATAATTTACGTCTTGTCCTCCAACATAGAGGAGGCCACATAGTGAGCAGTGAATACAGCAGACTGTAGATTGAGTGAAGTGCATGTAAATCACTCCTTTGCCTGAAAGATGTGTCTGGGACTTGGATAATGGAAAGGGAGGAGGTAAATGGCTAACTGTTGCGCCTTCTGCAATTGCATGGGAAGTGGCTGTGGGAGGGTGTTGGATGTGGAGGAGGAGAGGACAAGGGTGTCCCAGGGGAACAGTGGCTGCAAAATGCAGACAAGGGAGGGGTGGCAAAATATGTGCCTGATGGTGGCATCCCGCTGGAGATGACGGAAATGGTGGCTTATGATCCTTTGGATGTGGATGCTGCAGGTGTGCAAAGTGACGACTGGGGACCCTATTGCTGTTGTGAGGAGGGAAGCGAAGGGATGAGGGCTGAAGTGCAGGATATGGGTCAGACTCAGGTAAGGTGCTGGGGAACCCTCAGTTGAGGACAAAGGTGAACATTTGTGAGATGCCACCATCCCCTGCTGATGGTGGCGCTGTCAGAACAGATACAACGGAGGTGGAGAAACTGGGAGAATGGAATGGAGTCTTTACAGGAAGCAGGGTGTGAGGATGTATAGTCAAGGTAACTGTGAAAGTTGGTGGGTTTGTAGTGGATATTGGTGGCCAGCCTATCCCCAAAATGGTAATAGAGATATCAAGGAAGGGAAGGGAGGAGTCAGAGATGGACCAGCTGAAGGTGAGGGCAGGGTGGAAATTGGAAGTTAAATTGATGAATTTTTTCCAATTCGAAATGAAAGATTGAAGCAATATCAATCATGTCATGGTGAAACATGTACAAGAGAAAGAGTTGTGGATGCGGGCCAGAATAGGACTGAGACAAGGAATGTTCCACATACCTCACAAACAGACTGGCATAGCTGGGGCCCATGAGGGTACCCATGGCCTCATCTTTGGCCTGAAGAAAGTGAAAGGAATTAAAGGAAAAGTTGTTGAAAGCGAGGATGACTTGACCAGGGAGCAAAGGATGGTGGTGGATGGGGACAGTTCAGGCTTTTTTTCCAGGAAGAAGCAGAGAGCCCTAAGTTCATCCTGATGGGTAATAGACATGTAAAGGGATTGCACGTCCACGGTGAAGAGGAGGCGGCTGGAGCCTGCGAACTGGAAATTTTGAAACCAGTATACAGTGTCAGAAGAAATATGGATATAAATGGGGAGTGACTGCCATATGCAAGGCATAAGTCAGAACTGTGATAGAATACTCTCCTCTTGCCTGAATAAATGTAGCTCCAACAATACTCAAGACACTTGTCATGATCCAAAACATACCATTCTGCTAGATTAGCAGCACATTACCAAACACTCTCTCTCCAGCACTGACACCCAGTAGCAGCAGTGTGTAACATGTACAAAATGCATTGTAGTAACTCGCCAAGGCTCTTTCAACAGCATGTTCCACACCCACAACCTCTACCACCCAGAAGGATAAGCGTAACAGATGCATGGGAATATCACCATCTGCAAGTTCCCCTCCAAATGACACACCATCCTGACTTGGAAATATATTGCTGTTCCTTCACTGTCGCTGGGTCAAAATCCTGAAATTCCCTCCCTATCAACATTGAGTGGCCCTACACCTAAAGGATTGCAGTGGGTTAAGAAGACCGCTCACCGCCCACTTTAGGATTAGTAGGGATGGGCAATAAATGCTGAGTCAGTCAGCAACACCCCAATCCATGAGTAAATAAAGCAGGAAAACCAGGTCCATATTGCTGCTGGATTTGTTGGAAGTGGCGTGCTTGGGTTAATGAAGGTCAAGAGCTGTGGCTTTAGTGATTTATTGGGAATTCAGTTGTGTTACAGCCTTCTGAGAGAGAAGCTACTGAGGTCATCATCTGCCTTGCTTTTGTAGTGTCCACTGTGAGATCTGAAAAACTGAAATAGCTTTTCTCCCTGAAAGGCTGCCAAATGACATCTGGCATCTCCTTAATGCACTGTATTTGAAGATCCCAATTAGTTAGCATCGTGGATCCTGACTACATGTGTCAGGATGCTGACAGAAAGCCATCCTGAACATTTACTTTGAGAGCTAGTCATTACTTAAATGTTTTCTGTTTCAAAATTAATCTGTAGAGAGAGTTCTTTGTATTTTTCTTTTAACTGATGTGTGCTCGGTGACTTAGAAGGGAAAATATTTATGCTTCCTTATTTCAAACTCTGTGTTAGTTAGCTTGACATCTGGGTGAAGCATTGAAATTTATGTTAAGATCAGTGGAATGATGGAACCAGATAGCATCAGCGCACTCTTTAACTTTGGGCATAATGATATTGACAGGGGTATTATTTTGGTCCTCAAATTGTACCCTTAGTTCTAAAACAAGAGCTGTCAATCATATTTTGCAGCAACAGGGTGGGGCAAGTCAGGTTCTCTGCATCTTCTCTCTGAAGAGAAGTCAACCCAATGGAGAATTGTTGCTGTCCATCTGTTTTAAGGGATGAAGCCCCACTGTGCTGCATCCCTCCTGTCGTTGGCAACTGAGAGTCATAGTGAAAAAGAGGAGTTTGAAGACAGCAATTAGAACATTAGATGTAGGCACTTGATTATAATATTGCCGTTTGAGTTTGCATAAGAGAGCAGTTGATGTCAGATATTGGAGCTGGAGGGGGCGGTGAAGCGAAGGAGGTTTCCCCAGCAGAATAACTGGAGGGTGATCCTCGGTCAAATCTCTTGAGGGTTATGAATATAAGTGCTGGAAACGATTGCAACCAGATGGATTTTGACCATGAGTCCAGTTACTATGCTGCTCAAGAAAGAGTGCAAAGGTGACTAGAGCGATATAGGCATCACATTTGATGCTGTGTGAGGGGTGAAGGTTCAGCCGTAATGGGAGACATTGCAGAAGGGTAAGCAAACTCCTCGACTGTCATTTCCAGATTCTACATTGCTGCTGAGAATTTCAGCCCTGTTATTGTTTCAAGGGCACCTGTGTTTCTTTTTGGACAATTCTAAATGTAACAGGAAAGAAAGATTATTTGATTGTATCTAATGCAGAAGAATCTTAATGTCAGTATTTTGAAGTGATTGCAAAACACTTCTAAAACAATCTCATTAAAGAAAAACATCGTTTTTGATACAGTGGCAGCTGCTTTACTGGGCAGCTGTTGCTATTGGTAACCATGAAGGCTCTTCCAAAATGTCCTCATTATTACTTGCCTCTGTACCTGCACTGACAGGATGCAAGGCTGATTGATTTCATGCTATTTACAGAAGGAAATACTGAAATGGCCTCTATGCTTCAGTGATAGTCTGACAGTCTGAAGGGAGATAGTACAGATGGGAAAATAATTTATTCATTGAAATGTGATAGAAACAGTTTAACAATATGTACACCCCTCCCCCCGTCTCCTCACATTTCTGTGAAGAATCAAGGTGAGCAGTTGCCTCATTACACTTGTATGATTGACTACCTCTGGTTTCAGCATGAAACATAGCAGAAGGCATGAGGCTGTACTGTGTCAATATCTGTGATATCTGAGAGTCTGTAGCAATTACCAATGTGTATATGATGTGGAGGTGCCAGTGTTGGACTGGGTTGAACAAGGTCAAAAATCACACAGCACCAGGTTATAGTCCAACAGGTTTATTTGAAAACACTAGCTTTTGAAGCATTGCTCCTTCCTCAGGTCCGGTAGATTTATATGAACATGTGTGTGTGTGCGTGTGTGTGAGATTGAGTATGTGTGTATGAGAGAGTGTGTGTGCGTGTGAGTGTGTGTGTTTGTGTGAGAGAGTGAATGTGTGTGTGTGAGAGTGTATAGTATGGTGGGGTCAACTGTAGTTCGACATGAACCCAAGATCCCGGTTGAGGCCGTCCTCATGGGTACCGAACGTGGCTATCAGCCTCTGCTCAGTAACTCTGCATTGTTGTGTATCCCAAAGTCCGCGTTGGAGGACAGTTACCCCAAAGATCCGAGGCTGAATGCCCTTGACTGCTGAAGTGTTCCCCCACTGGAAGGGATCATTCCTGTCTGGTCATTATTGCGCGGTGTCCATTCATCCATTGTCGTAGTGTCTGCATGGTTTTGCCAATATACCATGCCTCGGTAGTATCCATGGTTGTATCCATGTCGATGATCTGACATGTCTTGCAGAGGTTGCCATGACAGGGTTGTGTGGTGTTGTGGTCAATGTTGTCCTGAAGGCTGGGTAGTTTGCTTCGAACGATGGTCTGTTTAAGGTTTGGCGGTTGTTTGAAGGCGAGAAGTGGCGGCGTGAGGAAGATCTTGGCGAGGTGCTCATCGTCAACGATAATGTGTTGAAGGCTGTGAAGAACATGGCATAGTTGGCCACACTCACACACACACGTTCACACACACTCTCTCACACAAATACACACGCACTCACACACTCACACAGACCCTCTGCCTCTCTCTCTCTCATACACACACACACTCTCTCTCTCTCTCTCCCTTTCTCTCTCACACACACACACCCCTCTCTCTTTCCATCTCTCTCACACACACACACACTGTCTCTCTCCCTGTCTCTCTCTCTCACACACACGTGTACACACACACACACACCCCCTCTCTCTCTCTCCCTCTCACGCATACATACTCTCTCTTTCTCTCACTCTGCCCCAAGCCACACACACATACACGCGCATATATGAGCGCACAAACACACATACATATAAATCTATGAGGTGATTTGGCGTTTGCAGATACATTCTATTTTGTTCAAAAAGCACACAATTTGTAGATGCAGTCAGTCAATGGAGCTTTGGAAATTAAACCAGTCTGACTCCAGGCTAAAACACAGACAGATTCTAAACAAGGCATCACACCTAAAATGCATTGTCTGACCTGAGATGTCACCCCTTGTATACATTGATAAAACATTTAGTTATCTCATGGCAGTGACTTGAAAGAAATTCTGGCATTTGCATTTTAATCAATCGAAACCTGCATCTCCTTTCCAACCGATTAAAGATTTAACAGGAGGGAGTCAACTGGCCATTTTAGTTTTATTCAGTACATTCGCATCAGCTGTATGATCCTTCGATCTTTTACTTATAAATTCTGTGTCTTGATACCTCCTCTCTCATTGCACCTGAGGAAGGAGGAACACTCTGAAAGTTAGTGTGTTCAAATAAGCCTATTGGACTATAACCTGGTATCATGTGATTTTTGACAACATGTATATGATAAATCAGATGATTTTAGGGCAGGATTTTCCCAATTTTTTTAAGTGTTAGGTGACGACTAACACACCATTCCAACACCGAAAAAGTCCATCCAATTGCCCTGCAATCAGCTCATTAAAGGCTGACTGGCAAGTATGGGCGAGTTGCTTGGTGAATTATGGGCCTCAACACTAGCATCCTCGGTCACTAGAATCTGCCAATGTTTCAGAACCTAGTAGCTTCTATGTCCTAAAGTCCTCCAGTCTCAGCTTAATTGTCTGGGGATACAGCGGGCATTAAGCTTAATACTTTCCATAGGCTCCTCATGAGGTGGGGGTCATGAGGATATTGGGGTCTGAGGGGAGTGTTGTGGATGTAAGGGCAGGTGGTGGTTTTCAGAGACCCATTCTATATTTATTCAACCACCATTCCTTATCTGTGTGTCTCTGATTGTCCCCAGATTGTGGAATTTGGAATTGCCCCCTCTCCTTGCCTCTTCAACTCAGCAGCTCATTCTGGTTTCTCACCCACTTGCCATGAATTGACCAGGTGGAGGCCTTAATCAGTGGAGGATAGAGAACAGCACTCTCTCGCTCAGAAATGAATCAACAAGGTGATGAGACAGGGGTATTTCTTTCTAAAGCCAATTACTCACCCTTCTCACACATCCTTTTCAGGGGTAAGTCATGCCTTTTGATTTTGACAGCACAGAAGGAAGCCATTCAGCCCTTCATGCTTGGACTGTTTCGAATTCGGCCCTAGCTTTTCTCCTCAGACTTTGCATTTTTATGATGCTATGACTGGTCCATGGGTGAAGAGCTCTAATTTGTTACGATTCCATGTGGGAATATTCCAAAGTGGTCCAATAGTTTCCCCTCTTTAATCAATCCTTCCCTTGCTTCGTTGCAATAAGGTAAATTTAAAATAGATCCTTGCCTCATCGATACTTTATCCCAGCCAAAACATATTTATGGTTTAAAATGAACTAATTTAACCAGGAATTCCTGACCAAAAGAAAGAGTAGGTTACTAGCTACTAAAATGAGAAAAGATAATAAAAAGTAAAAGATAATAAAATACGATACTCATACACATTATTCCCGGATAAATCAGATCCCAGACTGAAACCTGGCTTGACAGATCACATTTTGATTTGTTTCTAATAAAGTGGTCTCTTGCTGAAACATGAGCACACAATCCTGCAGATTTCACTTCAGCAATAAAACAAAATTAACCAATTATCTATTTATAATGTGAATTCAAAGACTTTTAAACACACAGTAAAACTATAATCCCATCAATCCTCCAAAGCTCTCCCTTATAATTTTGAAATAAAAACAACTTTTGTATACTACCTAAAACATACTCTTGTCACATTGTTGCAAAAAGCACATTATATAGTACCCCAAAACACTAATTGTGAAGCATTTACAATAGAATCCCTATCTTTAAATCTTAAATACACTCAGCTTTAAGTAACCTCTTCAGGCTTTTACCCAAACACTTCTAGTCCAGCGTTATCATTAACTCTTCACCCTTAGGTAATCTTGTTTCACCATAACCTTCCCTTCTCAGGAGTATTGGTCTGTACACATACGTCAGCCAAGCACTTCACAGGATTGCCCAAACTCAAAGTAATTTTTAAAAAAATCTCTAACCAATACATGTTTCCCTCATGATTAGAAACCACCTCTCCTGATCTTCCAAACTGGAGTTTGTTCATCTTGTTCTATCATAAAACTGTAGCAATGTACACAAAACCACATTAATTCTAATTCTAGGCCTCAAAACTATTTTAAAATAAATCATTGTGGCTACTGAGTTAATTATTAATGGCTGACACACAGAAAATCCATATGTTACTCACTCAAAAACCAAGAACACAAATGTATAATAAATTAAGTTAAGAATATATATAAATCAGACAGTCCACATCACAACAGCTAGCTAGAGGAGGCCAAGCAGCATCATAGGAACAGAGAGGCTGACGTTTCGGGCCTAGACCCTTCATCAGAAAAGGGGG
>NC_063334.1:96684824-96724160 GCF_021869965.1 Rhincodon typus
GATGCTGCTTGGCCTGCTGTGTTCATCCAGCCCTGCACCTTGTTGTCTCGGATTCTCCAGCATCTGCAGTTCCTACTATCTCAGCTAGCTAGAGGAGTTTGTTCAATTTCAAACCCTTTTTTTTAATTCACTTGTGGAATATGGATGGTACTGGCCAGCATTTATTGTCTGTAATAAAAACAAAGTTGCTGGAAAAGCTTAGCAGGTCTGGCAGCATCTGTGAAGGAAAAAAACAGAGTCTGGTGACCCTTCCTCAGAACACATTTATTGTCTGTCCCTAGTTGCCCTTGAGAAGGTGGCGCTGGGCTGCCTTCTTAAATCGCTGCAGTCCACCTGCTGTAGGTAGACCCACAATGCCTTTAGAACATAGAATATCCTTTATTGTCACGTATATTCAATATAAAATACAGTGAAAAGTGTGTACCATTGCTGCACATAGATGCCATTCACATTAAATTAGTACAAATAAAAAAAACTTAAAAAGAGTCCAACATTTTCTTCTCCACTCCTACAGCATGCCGCCACCAGAGTCCCACTCCGGGCTTCCCAGCCCATGCCATACCACTGAGAGTGCCCGGTCTGATAAAGTTTGTTGAAAAAGTAGCAAAGAAGATTGATGAGGGCAGAGCAGTGGATGTGATCTGTATGGACTGCGGTAAGATGTTCCACAAGGTTCAGCATGGTAGACTGATTAGCAGGGATAGATTACACAGAATAGAGGGAGAACTAGCCATTTGGATACAGAACTGGCTCAAAGGTAGAAGACAGAGGGTGGTGGTGCGGTGTTGCTTTTCAGACTGTAGGCCTGTGACCAGCAGTGAGCTCCAAGGACTGGTACTGGGTCCACTGCTTTTTATCATTTATATAAATGATTTGGATGTGAACACAGGAGGTATGGTTAGTAAGTTTGCAGATGACACCAAAATTGGTGGTTTTGTGGACAGCGAAGAAGGTTACCTCAAAGCACGATGGGACCTTGATCAGATGGGCCAAAGAGTGGCAGATGGAGTTTAATTTAGACAAATGTGAGGTGCTGCATTTTGGAAAGGCAAATCAGGGCAGGAATTACACACTTAATAGTAAGGTCCTGGGGACTGTTGCTGAAGAAAGAGACCTTAGAGTACAGGTTCATCGATCCCTGAAAGTGGAGTCACAGGTAGACAGGATTGTGACCAAGGTTTGGTATGCTTACCTTTATTGGTCAGTGCATTGAGTAGAGGAGTTGGGAGGTCATGCCGACGCTGTACACGACATTGGTTGGGCCACTGTTGGAGTACTGCATGCATTTCAGGTCTCCCAACTATAGGACGGATGTTGTGAAACTTGAAAGGGCTCAGAAAAGATTTACAAGGATGTTGCCAGAGTTGGAGGGTTTGAGCAGTAGGAAAAGGCTGAATAGACTGGGGCTATTTTCGCTGGAGCATCGGACGCTGAGGAGTGACCTTATAGAGGTTTATAAAATCATAAAGGGTATGGATAGGGTGAATAGTCAAGGTCTTTTCCCCAGGATGTGGTAGGCCAAAACAAGAGAGCATAGGTTTAAGATGAGAGGGGAAAGATTTAAAAGGGACCTAAGGGGCAACCTTTTCATGCAGAGGGCAGTACATCTATGGAATGAGCTGCCAGAGGAAGTGGTGGAGGCGGGTACAATTGTAACATTTCAAAGACATCTGGATGTGTATATGAATAGGAAGGGTTTAGAGGGATATGGGCCATGGGAAATGTTGACAAATGGGACTAGATTTAATTAGGATATCACATTGGAATGGATGAGTTGGCATGAAGGGTCTGTTTCCATTCTGTGTATCTCTATGATGCTATGACTGAATGACTTTAGTTGGATGTCAGTGTCATTGAGAAGGTGCAGAGGATTGACACCAGAAAGATTCCAGATTTTATGACAATGGATCAGGACCCCACAGTCTTTATAGACATGTCTTACTTTTAATTCCAAAAGGTGTCCTTTTTAAGAAAGAGTAGCTGTGAAAAATGTAAACACAGTGGATTTAAATTAAGTAACTGTCTGGCAAAGTCCTGTGTGTAGCCAATGGAATGTTGCACCTGTAAAGAATCAGGGAAATTTCAAACAAGGAGAGATTTAACGAGACGAGATAATGAAGGGGCTAACTAACACCCCTCTTGCCACCTCTTGCAGACTTGTGTGTTTTACCCTGCAGAAGTATGCAAGAAAATAGGTTAAAAACTGACTGCAAGACTAGTCTGCATCTGTTATTAGCTGGAGGTCCTAGAGTTTAAACCTCAATGCTTTGAGGGTCACTGCTGCACTCAGGTAAGATCAAAAATCAAACAATATCAGGTTATAGTCCAACAGGTTTATAAGAAACCTGTTGGACTATAACCTGGTGTTGTGTGATTTTTGACTTTGTCCACCCCAGTCCAACATTGGCACCTCCACATCATGGCACTCAGATAAAGTACAAGAGGAAGACTACCTCTTGCTCTGAGTGCTTCTGGCCAGTTCAAAAGGAAATTAGGACAAAGTAAATTCAATCAACCTACAAAACCAAAATAGACTGGGAACAGCAACTTGAGAATAAACCTACAGCAGAACAGTGGGAGGAACTGGGATGAGTACAGGCCCAACATGTTCCCTCTAGTGTGAAATATAGGAGCAACAAGCCCAGAGAACTCTGAATGTCTAGGAATTTTCAGGACTGAACAAAAAGGTAAAGGGGGCGTACAACAGGCACAAAGGGAGTGTAACAAAGAAGGCCTGACAGGAGTATAGGAAGTGCAGGAAGGACCTCAAGAAAGCAATTAGGGGAACAAAGAGTGGGAATGAGAAAATGCTGGCAGTCAAGATTAGGGAGAATCCCAAGATATTCTACAAGTATTCTCCAAGAATTACCAGAGAAAGTATAGGTCGTATTAGGGACCAAGGGGGAAATCTGTGTGTGATGCTGGAGGACATTGGTAAAGTGTTTTGAGTAAATGAGTATTTCATATCTGTCTTTACTCAGGAGAAAGAGGATGCAAGCACAGAATTCAAGAAGATGGACTGTGACGTTTTTGAGCAGATTGATATAAGAAGCAAGGAGGTATGAGAGATTTTGGTGAATTTAAAAGTGGACAAATTTCCAGGTATGATGAATTGTATCCCAGGCTCCTGTGGGAAATGAGGGAGAAAATTACAGGGGACCTGACCAAAATTTTTAAATTGTCTCTGGTCACAGTGGAGTTGGCAGAGGACTGGAGGACAGCTAATGAAGTTCCACTTTACCAGAAGGATAATACAGACAAACCAGGGAATTATAGACCAGACAGTCTAATATAGTGGTAGGTAAACTATTGGAGAAAATTGTGAATGAAAAAATTAACCTCCACTTAGGGCAGGAAGATTTGATCAGAGATAGTAAGCATTTCTTTGTCAGAGGGAAGTTATGCATAACAAATCTGTGGAATTTCTCAAGGAGGTGACCAAGCATTTGTATGAAGAGAGGGCATTTGATGTTGTTCATATGGATTTCAGCAAGGCCTTTGATAAGGTCCCAGATGGTAAACTGATAAAACAAAAGTAAAAGCTCATGGCATCCATGGGTGAGAGGCTGGAGGTTTAGAGGGGATTTGAGAAAAACCCTTTTCACCCAGAGAGTGGTTGGGTCAGGAATGCACTGCCTGGGAGGGTATTTGAGGTGGGAAACTTCACAACCTTTGAAAAGTATTTGGATGAACTCTTGAAGTATTACTGTATTCAAGACCACAGGCCTAGCTTGGGAAAACAGAATAGTGTACACCATAGTATATTTTTGGCAGTACTGACTCGGTGGGCCAAAGGGTTTCCTCTGTACTATATGATTCAATGATTCTAAAAACCCAAAATCTCAATACTGAATGCTCACTATCAACGTCAATATTACTGATGCCATCCAATATTAGCCACAACAGCTTCACAAACAATTCAGAGAGTGATTCCTACACTTTTCAAACTTTTATCTTTTTAGAGTCATCTCTCGTTTCTCCTCAATGTGTATGTATGTTGCATTACTATTTTATCACACATTTAGTAATTAATAATCTTACTATTTTGTTAGTTCAAGAAAGCCTGATTAAATTGGCTCCTATTGAAACATAAATTAATTCAGGTCTAGAAGAAAAGTACCCACAAGGGGAGGGATCCTTTTTAAATTGACCTTGTTGTGAATAACTGAAGGAGTAGGTGAACAACCAAATGGAGTGAGTTCACCCTTTCTTACCAAGGATTTTAATGATTTGGAGTAACAAATTGGATGGGGACCTTGCCCAGGGTTTGGGTTAAGAGAATTTAGTTATACAATTAGATTAGAGAGATGGGGATGTTGTTCTCTTTTGAAGCAAAAGTGATCGATGGGAGACCTGATGGAGGTGTAAAAGCCTAATACAGATTTAGATCAGGGAGACAAAGAAAAGATGTTTCTCTTTAGCTTACCGTGCAATGACTGGGGGGAGTCACATTGAAGACATTGGGCGAGAGATGTAGGCAAAAAGTCAGGGAGAACCTTTGTACACAACAAGTGGTTATGATCTGAAACTCGCTATGTACCAGAGTGGCCGCAGATGAGATGATCAATGATTTCAGAAGAAGGTCTGTTAGGTGCTTGAGGGAAATAAATTTTCAGGAATTTCGGGATAAAGTGAGAGAATGACACTGACTGGATTGCTCTGTAAAGACCCAGCATGGATCTGATGGGCAGCAAGACTTTGTTGTTTGCCATAAGGTTTTTATGGCTCCATGATTATTAAAGCTTCTCTTAAACTTTACCAAAAAACAGAAAACATTCCCAATTTATCCAATCTTTCCAGAATTATTTTCTAGTATTTATTACAATATTTTCTACCTAGCTATTCTATATTATTTAATGCTGCGCCATGTCTCCCTCTTGAAAATATTTGAGCAGTGTAAATGGAAAACTGTAAACTAAAACTGTAGATTTCCTTTGATCAGTCACATTTCAAAACATTAGGTAAATGGAGTCCAGAAATCATTACTCCTTCAATTGACTCAGGAGGTGATCATGATCCCAGAACCAAATCACCAGAGACTAAACAGGCCCTAAAAGTATCTCAATAATGTCTGATTGGTTATCCAGTATGACTATCATTAGCACTATTTCTTCTCACCCATGACAATCATTTGTTAACACTGCAATTGCTGTAATCCATCATCTACATGGTATTGCCTTAACGTTCCTATCTGTGCTGAGATTATCACTGTGTCCCCTCCAGTGGTGCCTTTCGTTCATGCCTGATCACCCCAACTAGACAACTTCATCCCTAGCAGCCAAAGTTATTGAATTCTTTATCTAAGAGCTATACCTGATCACATCATTTATAAATAAGATGCCAGTTTTCATGCATAGTGTGTTAATATCCAATATTACAACCCTATCACCACCCTTATAAATATCATCTTGCAGCTTCGCTTTCTATTCAACATAAAAGCTTGCGTTTAGTGAAGCCAGAACCTGCTTCAGAATCGGTAACATCTAAGCCATTGTGTGCAGACAATTTGTGCCTTAATCAATGATCCAATATATCATGAGGCAGAAGCATAGAATAAGTGATCTTGATGTAAAGAGCAGACTTTTGACTAAAAGGTGTAAAGGTTTCTAGTGATGACGAGGAGCAGGATTCTTAGGAAAATGGTGCAAGAGTTGGAGCAAGAATTTTCACTGCCTCCAACCCCACCATGTCCTCCTTCCAAACCAATGCCACCCTTCAGTAAAACTAACTAGTAAGGAGACATGGACATATGGTGACCCCAAAGCATTTTGTTCATTCCTATGACTTCTTGTTACCGTAGATCCTTTTTTAAGGTAATCACGTTAAAACATTAGAGATGTGTAATGTCTGTTATTTTCACTATAACAGATGTTAGGCTAACTGCCCTTTAGTTTCCTGCTTTATTTCCTTCTTCCTCAGTTGAATACAACGGTATTCTTGTTATACTTGTGGTTTTCTGATCCACTGGGACATTTTCCAGAATCTAGGGAATTTTGTAAAATTACAATTAACCCATCAACTGTCTCTTCAACCACTTTTATTAAGACTCTAAGATTCAGGGGATCAGGTCCAGGGGACTTGTCAGCCTTTAGTTCCAATAGTTTTCCTAATATCTCCCCCCAGAGATTGTAATTGTTTCCCCTCTTTTCCCTTTTGAATTTCAACTGTGTTTAGGACACATTCTCTCTTCTGTAATTAAAACTGACACAAAATATCCAATCGATTCTTCTGCCAATTCTTTGTTTTCCATTGTGAATTCCCTTTTCTCACTTCGTAAGGAACCAGCTTTGGCTGCCCTTTACTTTCATTTGTACATGTAGAAACTATCTGTTACCTATCTAGTTACTATCTGTTTTCATGTGTTTAGCTGGCTGTTTCTCATACTCTAATTTTTATTAGAGTTATAGAGTCATACAGAACAGAAACAGACCCTACAGTCCAACCAGTCCATGCTGAACATGATCCCAAACTAAACTAGTCCCATCTGCCTGCTCTTGGCCCATATCCCTCCAAACCTTTGCTATTCATGTACTTAACCAAATGTCTTTTAAATGTTGTAACTGTGCCCACATCCATCATTTCCTCAGGAATTTCATTCCACACGGGAACCACCCTCTGTGTAAAAAATTTTCCCCTCATATCTTTTTTAAATCTCTCTCCTCTCACGTTAAAAATGTGCCCTAGGTCTTGAAAGCCCCCATCATGGGGAAAAGACAACTATTATTAACCCTATCTACACCCCTCATTATTTTATAAATTTCTATCGGTGTTTTTTTAAGTCATCCTTTGCTGGTTTCTAAAATTTGTCCAATTTTCTATTCTGATACAAATCAGATACAAATATATGTGGTTCTTGTACTTTGATAGTATGTTCCCTTCCTTAGTTAATCACAGATGGTTCACCTGCTCATAGAATATTTCTTTTTCAATGGAATATACTTCTGTGAAAGTTATGAAATATCTCCTTAACATGCTTCTCTACCATCCTAACTTTTAACCTTCTTAACTTAGCTCAGTCCAGTTTATTTAATTCTCTCCATACCCAATTGCCTTTATTTAATCTCAAGACACTAGCTTTTGACCCAGATTTCTCATCATCGAACTAAATGTGAAATTATGATGATATTATGATTACTGTTGCCTAGAGGTTCCTTCACTATGAGGTCATCAATGAATACAGTCTTGTTACACATTATCAGGTCTAAAAATAACCAAACTCACCATTGAGAAGGTACATCTAAGCTTGGCTTAGCTGTGACTAGCTAAGGAAAGTATATAAGAAATGCACTCAAGTGCAATCTATGAACTCCTCTTCCAGGTTATCACTGCTAATTTGATTCAATCAAGCCAAACAAAGTTTACATTTCCCACAATTATTACAGTGCAGTTCTTACAAGCCTCAATTGTTGCTTCATATGTACTTTGCCATTCTGTATAGCTACAATCCACCAAAATTTTCCCTGTGGCTATGCAGACTTCCAGGGTTTCTGCGTGGTAGTGGTTTCCGGAAAACCGGAAGTCAATGTGTCCACAAGACGTACACAGATGAGCAAAGGTCACCCCTAAATATTAAACCCCCACAAATTTTAAAACTTCTTTAAAGAATCACAGTACCTGCTTTTGCCCAGCTGCACGCACCAAACACACCTCACAGGAAGATGTAAAATCCAGCCCCAAGTTTCAAATAGCTGATTGGCCATTTACAACAAAAATGACGAGAAATAGCTTCACCTGAGACGTTGTAAATCTTTGGAATGGTCTACTGCAAAGTGTCGGAAACCCAATCGGTGAGAATATCCCATACAGTAGTTGATAGATTTTTAAGTGCTAAGAGAATTCGGATATATTTGTGGATAGTGTGGCAATTGGAGTTAACATTGATGAATGGTAGAGCAGACCCGAAGACGCAAATCAGACAGCTTCAGCATTTCTTGTTTGTTCATGGTGTTTTACAATAAACCACACAGATTTTGGGTACTGCTAAGGACTAAAATCAGCTTGCAGCTATTCTTAGACTGCTATCAAGGTAATTGTGAAAACCAGTGTTCCGAGGGGTTTGCAGGGTACAACAGTAGTTCAACAGCCTTACCTCCAACAGATTGCTATGGTTACTGAGAAGGCACTGAGAAGGGCTATGGGAGTGGCATTGTTCCATGGAGAAAGAAAATGTGGGCTCTTTAAGAACAACAATATTCATGCTGCCATCCAACCAGCTAGTGTTAATGCTGCTGCCTGTCAGGGGCCAGCCAAAAGTACTATTGCCATGGGCTGATGGGTAGTCTCGGGCCAGGACTGTTCAAGTTCATCCTACAAAACATCTGCAGACTCCTCCATTGAAAGTCAGCATCCTTCGACCAGTCACGGTGTCATCATTGCACAGCTTAAGAACTCTAGGAAGGACAAAGATGCAAGAAATTCAGGGAATAGGCATTGGTGATTTATTTAATTTTATAGGAATATTAGTCAATTTGTTTTCAGTATTATGGCCAAGAGTTTAAAGCAATGGTCAGTAACTGGGGAAGAGAATGGTAAATGGGTAATTGGGTTTGAGTTAACTAATACAACAATCAGATATATTAGTTGATCACAGACATTTCAGTCTCCTCCTACGCCTCAGCTGTTTGCCATATATAGTTGAGGACAAAGGCTGCATCCTTATAAATGTTATGGAGCCTGTAGTTTACCGCAAGGAATCTTGGCACATACAGGAGTACTAGTAAGTTTATCCAGAATCATCTGGATGTAGTTTTAAGGAACCCACTTGGCTGCTCAAACACATTCAATGTGGCAACATGGCTTTCATTATATGAGTGCTGCCTTGGGGTTATTGAGCATTGGAGTTATGAGCCAGGAGATTAGTGAATATCCCTTATCACCCAGCAGTCACCCTCTGGCTTGTTGAGGTATTGGCTACAATGCAGATGGTACAGTGGGCTGCCACAGACATTAGGCATCGTGACAGCTGCAAGGATACCAGGCATTGACCTACAAGTGGTACTGAGCATTATTTCACTCCAGCTGGACAGTAAGGGATCAGAATTCCTTTCGGCTGTGGTCCAACTCTGTACTGATATCCTCATGATATGTGTTTAATAAATGGCATCCTGTGCTACAAAGAAGACAATAATTCTCATGAGGACATTTGCTCACTCAACATGTTTTTCTCAGGCAAAATAGAATGAAATGTTTCAGCTCTATTTGCACACAGCAAAATGAATGGCAGTCTGGGAGGTATTGCAAATATTGCCTGGTCCAGTTTGCCAGGAACCAGATCCATTTAAATTCAGGGTTACAGTTACTTTCACCACCACTGGCAATACCTTCCTCAACCTGCCCTGAAACTGCAGTTCCCCGTGGAATGGTTGGCAGATTTCATTGAGTATCTACTATGTAGGGAAATCAGACACCCTGTTCCTCAATAAGTTGGATGAAGCTTTTGGATGGATGTGGCCTCTTGCTGAAAGTAGTATACACTTGTTACCTCCTATCTCTTTGCCCATCCTCGTCTATGTCGCCTCTGCTCATTTTCCCTGACACGTTGTAGGCCAAGGAGGATTCAAACTGGTCCAGCCGTGCATGGGATTTTTTGAGCAGGATCCTAATGACCTTCACCACTTGCCACACTGTTCCCCATAAATTTCAGCAATATACAGAACAACACGTATCACTAAAATGACAGTGTGTCAAATGATTGATGTCATGACATACCCAATCTTCTTAGTGACAGCACACACACCCTGCACTTGTGCTAATGCTGTATATAAGTGCTGCATGTGTACCATAACTCTAATCACAATGTATGGAGATACTATTTTTGAACCAAACCAGGAACTGTAGCACTGAAATTGTTGATAATACAGAAGCAAATGCTGCAGCGAATGTCTTTACATTACATGACAGATGTTTGTCTTCAATACCTGGGAAGCAATGCTGTAAAGGTTGTCCAGTTTAGAACCTACCTGATCCATTGACATAAATAGACCATAAATCATGCAGGTTCATCACTATTTGTAAAACTCTTTGCTTTCAGATGATCACAAAGTGAAGTCCCAAAATCTACTCCATCTCATCTCATTTTTGTTTCTCTTTATGAATGATCTTGATGCTTACAATTTTCCTTCTCCCATACACTGTTTCTCCTGCAGTTTGTACAACAAAACTGTTTTCAGGCACAGAATTTGATGGACATCACCAGAGTTGACCACAGAAGAAGCATTTAAAAGATTACATTCAGACCAGATTGGGATATCCAAGGCTTTATGTGACCTGCCACCTGATAGATTCCTTACACTAAAATAATCTATTTAGTTTCGATTTGTGGCTTTACATGGCCAGGTAACGCTTAGTGATTTAATTTTCAATACGTCCTTCAATATTTCAGTTTGCAAACATAGTGCTTTAAAAAGGTATTGTTCTTTCCATTAATACTATCTTCTGTCCTGGATACTTTTGTAGATGAGAAGATGTCATAATAAAATACACATTTAGGCATAATTTTGTGCAGATTATACTAAAATCGCATCTTGGTTTCTATTTGCATTGGCCATAAGCCATAACTCTTAGCATCTATCTTGTAGTTACTGGTTTGGAATACAAGCCTCTATACATTACAGTATAACTGTTGGATCAAATGGCTTTGATCTCAGAATCACTTTGTCCAGGCATGTTTTTAACACCTCCTAAACGACACAGAGCAATCATTCTTCCGAAGTCAAATATAGTAAATGGTTGCTATCAAATTAACAGGAAGGAAGCAGTGTTAGATCTGTGAAAAGAGAAGGGATTTAGAAGGGTGAATTGTAACTCTTCAGGGCTTGTACATTTGACATACTGCTGCAAACCAGTTTAATCTCAGATAATTACCAGTAATGTTTTCTTTTTTACTTCCTTTTTAATGATCATAAATACATCCCTTAATTAATTCTTTTCCCTAAACTTCTTTAAAAAGTATGCATAAACAAGTTTTTTTTGCCTAATTTTTGTAATTCATTTTCCACACTAGCATCTCTAGACCCATTAACTCCTTGTTTAACATCCAGTACTTGATTTACAGAAATCTCTTCCAAGTAAACATGAATCGATGGAAGCAAGGCTTTGATCTTGGAATCAGCTAGCTGGTAAATAGCAAATCTCTGCTGCAGTAGACAAATAAACACAATTTATTGTATCTCTTTCATTGAAGAGCCACATATAAACCAAAAGGTCAGAAGTCAGACAACACCAGGTTATAGTCCAACAGGTTTGTTTGAAACCAAAAGTTTCCAAACCATTGCCCTTTTATTAGGTGACCTGCCGAAGGGGCAGTGCTCTGAAAGCTTGTGATTTCAAATAAACCTGTTGGACTATAACCTGGTGTCGTGTGACTTCTGACCTTGTCCACCCCAGTCCAACACCGGCACCTCCGCATCACAAATCAAAAGGCACATTGAATGACTTGAAACATAGCTTGTCTCAGATATATTAATGTAAGTATTTGTTGTTTATTGTGTTAAAAATGTAGATAAAACAACAAGACGTATATTGCAGAAACCACCGCGGTTGAAGGGAATAGAAGACAGAATAATTCAGTTCATTGTGATTGGCAATGACCAGCTTGGTCCTACGAGGTACGGAAAGAGTTCAAATTTCAGTTTGAAGTCCTGGGAAAGACTGAATGTAAATCCTAAATAACTAAACACCCGGGTGATGGCACTTTGGTGTGAATTTCATTCTGTTTATGCTATTTGCTGTTGTCACCTTTCGCACTGCAATTTCCTCTGATAAGCTTTACCTTTCCCACAGCACCAATCTTTTCTTATTTTTGTTTGGATTCATGGCAACAGGAACCTTAGACGGCAGGCTGTACAGATGAAAGCATTTTTGGATCCTTTTAATACATCTGAGGTTGCACAAGACCAGCTATTGATACTGTTTAGTGTATTTCCTTGTGGGCTGGCTCATTTCATCTTGCAGAAAGGAAATACTGTGTGCACTCTACCCTGTTTTGATATAAGCTAGCAAACATGTTTCAAAAGCAAACAAGAGCCCAGCTTAATCTGGGCCTTAGATGCCAGAAACTATACCCTAATAAAATGAATTGAATTAATGAAACTACCAAGCTGATTAAGTGGGATAGACTGAAGTTGGAGAACTACTGATCCAGGCATTATTTAAATATAAATACAACAGATACTACAGAGTGCTGTCATCAGTCTGGAGTAGCAATTTCATCAGACCTACCTGGTCTATTTATTTCAACTTACAATCCTTTCATGTGGCAGATTTAAAACGTGATTATAGCTGCTTTATATTGGATTCAGGGAGATTGATGTCTGTAAATTTGTCTCCCTTCTTCTGTGGACAGGCAAATAGATGCACAAGAAAGTGGTTCTCTGGATCAGCGTCCAAACTGGAGAAACTCAATTTAGTGGCTTGAATGGACAGCAAGCTATGCTGAAGAATGCTGTCGTGCACCACAGTTTTAGCCTTTCCTAAATTTGCTGCACCGTTTTGAGCCACTTTTGTAAAGTGAACAAAGTCAGAAGTCACACAACACCAGGTTACTGTCCAACGTGTTTATTTGAAAAGGTAAGCTGTTGGAGCATAGCCCCTTTGTGAGGTGTAGTCACCTAACCAAGGAGCTATACTCTGAAAGCCTGTGATTTCAAATAAACCTGTTGGACTATAATGTGGTGTCGTGTGAATTCTGACTTGTCCACTCCAGACCAACAATGGCACTTCCACATCAAGTAAAGCTAACAATAAGGAATCTGCTTTACGTGCTGCCATTGATGACAGCTGTCTGGGTTCTGAATACTGTCGGAAATGCAGAATTCATCAACTTTCATACCTATCATTTTGCTCATCAGTGTTGGGAATACTGCACATCTGTTGGTGACAGCACCCAATTAATATATATTAACTTTGAGTTTCAGTAGAACACAAAATTATGCATTTATTCATTAATTCACTAAGCCAACCTTCAGTAGAATTAGCATAACTGTGCTGAGTATTATTCCATTGCTGACTAAAATTCTGTTATAATGATGGTTAGAGACAAAAAAACTGCAGATGCTGGAAATAATGATAGCATTTGTTGTTCGAAGAATATTTTGGTGCACTCCTATGCTTGCTGAGCCACAGCTGAGATAATTTGACCATGATACTGTTCATACAAAAGGCTGGGTCAGAAGCTCGTTTAGTCCATATTGGCCCAAATTCAGGAACTAGGCTTCACAAAGATTAATCAAGTCATTCAGAATCCAAGCTGATTGCTCACTTACCAAATCCTTATCCTTTCCAGAATAGATTTGCAGGCATGAGGAATATCATTCATTTTTGGTCTCCCTGCTATAGGGAAGATATTGTTAAACTCAGAAAAGATTTACAAGGATATTGCTAGGGTTGCAGGGTTTCAGCCACAGGAAGAGGCTGAATAGGCTGGTGCTATTTTCCCTGGAGTGTCAGAGGATGAGGGATGACTGTATAGGGGTTTATAAAATCATGGGGGACATGAATATTGTGAATAAGTCTTTTTCCTAGGGTAGGGAGTCCAAAAACTAGAGGACATACGTTTAATATAAGAGTGGAAAGATTTACAAAGGACCTAAGGAGCAGCATTTTCATGGCGATACATGTATGGAATGAGCTGCCACAGGAAGTGGTGGAGGCTGGTATAATTATAACATTTAAAAGGCATCTGGATTGGTATATGAATAAGAAGGGTTTAGAGGGATATGGGGCAAATGCTGGCAAATGGGATTAGATTAATTTAGGATATCTTGTTGGCATGGACAAGTTGGAGGTTCTGTTTCCGTTCTATACAACTCTATGAGTCTATTCGGAGTGAATGTCAGGGCTGGGTGATAATTCTGATACTTCCACATGCATTACATCCCCTGCTGCTGGTCTCCAGAGTGGAGGTATCAATGCCTCAGCACCTGCAGAAATTCCACTCTGGCTACATTTTCCTGGCAGCCTACACAATAGGAAGCTAGAGTTTTCGCTAATCCCTAGTGGGTTGCTCAGACCCTCCCCTGCTCCCACTGCTTCCAATTAGTCCTCGAGTAAAGAAGTTGATCAAGAAAATAATTTTCTTTTAAAAAGTTGCACTCTTTTGGCAGTCTAGCAGCAGGCTCTGGACACCACCAGTGCAGTCCACACATGCTGTTGAGAGGTCAATAATCCTCATTTCTTATGGTTTACCAGATGCCATGGGCACTAGTGAGAACTACAAATGTACAGAGACCCTGGCTCCATTTATAATTCATGGACACACTGAGTAATTCAATGTAATTTGGTAGAAAAATCAGAGATATGAAGTCTTCCTGTTTCCTTGAGTTTCCACTGATGTCTCAACATGTCTCAAACTCTGTGGAATTGCAGGGTATGAATCATTTTAATTACAGAGCACAATGTCCTGTACATGTTTCACAGAACATTCATGAATGAGGAAAGACATCTTAGTTTATCCAAAATTGTAGTATCCCCTCCCCAAACATCCCTGCATTCTTAAGGGAGGCAATGGCATAGTGGTATTATCTCTAATCTGTTAATCTGAAACCCAGGTAAAGTCCTTGGGACTCAAGTTCAAATCTCAAAATGGCAGATGGTAGAATTTGAATTCAATTTAAAAAAAAAAGAAATCTGGGATTAAGAGTCTAATAATGACTATGAAAGCACTGCCAATTGTCAGGAAAAACCATCTGGTTCACTAATCTGCCATCCTTACTCAGACCCACAGCAATGTGGTTGACTCTCAACAGCCCCCAGTTAAGGATGGGCAATAAATTCTGGCCTGACCAGTGATGTCCTCATCCTGTGGACAAATAAAACAAAACATTCCATTTTTGACCATTTAGGAATTGGTAACATTGATCGCTATGAGATAATACTGAAGAGAAGGTTTATTATTTCACTCAAAAGGGTGGTTTAAATGCTTCAAACTCTGTTGGGTTTTATCATTTTATCACTGTATTGACATAAACCAGATTTCCTGATATCCCCGTGACAAACTCTCCACCAATCTCATAACATTAGCCTAACATACTTCAATACTTCACTTTTGTTTAGAAATAACCTGGTATAAGAACAAAGTTACTACCAGCGGCATATCAACTGTCCATATTTGCCCACTTGACCTCTGGCACAATCAGAAAGGTACATTGCTTTTGGATGAGGATATTTGTTCCAATAAATTCTGCTAAATTCTGGAACAATACAGGATTTTCAAAGACAGTTGAACAAACAGTATGACTCAACCATAAAGTGATTCTTTTAATTTTTCGGTCAGACTCTGCCCTGAGGAAAAACTGCAAGTGTGCCAATAAATGGCTGATGCTCAATATGAATTTAGATTTTGGCAGGGCTGTGTGCAAAAGCCTAGGTTCCATTTATTTTGGACCAGTTTAATCCGAGCAGGTCACGAATGAAGACTCAAAGTCACGTGACACCTCCCACTCTCTCCCTATTTATTTCAAAACCCCCTTCCCCTCCCCCTTTTCTGATGAAGGGTCTAGGCCCGAAACGTCAGCCTCTCTGCTCCTATGATGCTGCTTGGCCTGCTGTGTTCATCCAGCCCTGCACCTTGTTGTCTCGGATTCTCCAGCATCTGCAGTTCCTACTATCTCTCATTCAGTAGAATCTAGTTTCATTTCTTTAAAGGTAGACTTCATTTCTCTCCCTCACCTGGGATAAGGATAAACAGGTCAAAATCACAAAGGAATAGCAACGTTCCAAATTTTGGACACAACTTTCATTTGGTAATTCAAATTATACATTTCTACTTTCTTCAATGACTGAAATCATTTGAGGTCATCTTAGAATCTCATACTTTCATAAAATACAGAGAAGTAAACTACACTTTCTTTCATTTATTGATTTTGTGAGTTTTTTTTTACGTAAGCTCTGTTGACACCATCCCAACTCCTCCACTTCTTCTCTGTTATAATTAGGATAACAGCTGAGAGTTTTGTTTGCGAGCTGCTGCTAATCCAACTTTGTTGCCAGCAGCTGGAATGTACACATGGAAGCTCACCCTCTGACATCTTCTCCCTTTACCTGGAGATGCACTTATTTTCAATGCTGAACCTCACCAATGAATGGCCACTTGGATCAGCAATTTAAGTCGCATGGTATCACATGTGTAATTCTCCATCCTACCACTCCATGGCAGAGTCTCTTGCAGCACTGAGCACTGTCCCTCTATTTCAGTCCTCACAGATATCTGAATATCACTATTACTGTGCAAGCTTAACTGGCACTGAATGGCGCTGGGGGGGTGGGGAGGCTGGGTGGATACCATGTAAAATCAACAAACTGACATAGCTGCTTGTGGACTGTGTTATAAATTCCTATGTCGACAATTTTACCTGGTCTCTATGATGAGGAGGCTTGGAAAGGATGTGATTTGCTTGTTCTGGATGGGAAGTGTCAGACCTGTCATTGAACTGTAGATACTTCCAGTCCACAAGGTGCCTGTTGAGCCTATGTATCTGCTCAAATAATCCAAAAGAATCATGCTGGCTTCTCCTAACAGCTCCCAAAATCTTCTGCCACATGAGACAATCTGAGGATATGAAAGACATTACACATTCTCTTCTTTATGCATGAAATGTTTACTCATTCTTCTGATTATGGGTTTCAAGTTTCAGGTCAGGCCAGCAGAGAGTTTAGAGATACTGCTCTCCAACAAATGGATCCTGGAAGATTTCAAAAATTAACAAAGTCCTTTAAGGCATGGTGGCTCAGTGGTTAGCCACTGCTGCCTCACAGTGCCAGGGACCTGAGTTCAATTCCAGCCTAGGGTGACTGTCTGTGTGGAGTTTGTATGTTCTCCGTGTGTCTGTGTGGGTTTCCTCCCACAGTCCAAAGATGTGCAGGGTAGGTGGATTGGCCATGCTAAATTACCCTTGGTGATCAGGGATGTTTTGGTTAGGTGGGTCAGGGTGGGATGCTCTTCAGAGGGGCGGTGTGGACTTGTTGGGCCAAATGGCCTATTTCCACACGGTAGGGATTCTATGAAGGCTATCTTACACTTTTCCACTGGGTGTCCCTCTTCCAGTTTGCCAACCTTTTCACTGATATTCAGGGCAATCACCATTACGGCAGTGTTCAGTAACAGTGATGGGTAGAATTATTCACTTTACCAAATTACCGCCAAACCCAAAGCTGTTGCTGGCCACAGAGCTCTAAAGCACATGCAGCATTTAAAGTGGTCTGTGACACTGGCAAGATTTCAATTCTCGCTTTGTCTATCACTTTAAGAGGTCTTCAAGTAGCATGCTAAAACCTGTTGTTCACTCAGGTTTAATTCAAATTATGTGATTTTTGGAGTAAATAGACGTTTTGTTTACGTTGAAGGCTACTCTCAGTGTTTCCTAATCTGGAAGCTCAACTCCAATGGCAGCTTGTTTGAGCCAACAAAGATTGGGTCTATGAATCTACCACCAAAATAAGTGAGCTGGATGTAATAGTACAAAGGAGACATTTCACAGATGCCAGGCTCCAGGACCAACCAAATAAACGCCAATACAAAAGCGGCTTAAAAGTGGCTCATGACAGCTGCCAACACAACCTGCTGTTCACTCATGTTTTATTCAGATCACATCTAAACTAGCAGAAAGTACCACTGTTTAGCCACTGAATTTAGCATAGACAAAGCCAAATCCTCAGAGATCTTCTGGTGTCAGGTTTCACTTAAGAATAAAAACAAAGGAAACAAAGGATTTTAGATACAGGGAATGAGTTACAGTCTCTCATGGCACAGCTTCCATTCTATTTTCAGCTTCTCAGATGCAAAAGAATCATATATATATGTGTATCATTCATATTCAGATTGAACTGATGCAGGCAATGCACAAATGTGCTACCTTTGGCATTCCAACTGCTGACAGGAAATACAAATGTTGTCTTTACACTGTGCAGAACAGTGCTTCTGTTTGTCTTGGCTGCTGGAGCCCCTGAATCCATCCTGTTTACACTGAAAGGCTGGTTTTAAAGCACCAGTGGAAGCCATTGTTTAAAGGTGCATTTTACATTTGGCATTTTGCAGGTTGCGACAAGACAGTAGATAAATTATAAAACTGACTTCCATATTGCTTATGAAAAACTGGAGAAAGATCTGAGTTTAGTTCAGGGATCCTTGTGGAAACTTATTTGGTGCACTAGGGTAAGTGATGATCGAGGTAGCTAAATCACTGAGTCCAATTCTGGGGCTGAAATATAACTTTAAAAATATTAGCAAATGGAGAATGCAGGCTAGTCAGTTGAAGTTGGTAAAGGGCCACATTGAGTAATTTGGTGAACAGCTTTTTCCAACAACAACATGTATTCATGCACAGCTCTCAAGAAAATATCCCAAATAACTTACAGATGCATTGTCAAACAAAATTTAACCACATGTGGTGATTTTAGGTCTGATGAGCAAAAGCTTGGTTAAAATAGTAGATCTCAAGAATCATTTAAAGGAGGAAAATGCCAAAGCAAGTGAATTTGGCAAGCATGGCAAAATGTGAATGAAGCAAAGAAGATACAGTAAGTTCTACAATGTTTGACTTTGATGTTAGAAAGCTTCCCCCTGGTGTGTGTATTGGTTATGGGATGAACAGAAAACTTTTAGCCTCAGCGGGTTGAAATCAAAGAAAATGACACCGACCTTGCTTGTTGAACTTCAGTGTGTGAGCGGCAATGCCATCTCCGCTCTCTCGGAAAAGAATCTTTGAGCCTTGTTTAATGCTTTCACAGAAGAATTAGACTCAGCCTCAACCTCGAGAAGCCTCAAATCCTTTATCAACTCATCCCAGGTAAAGTATCAGTCCATCCCTCCATTAAGATCAATGGAGAAATCCTCCCAAACATGGAATGATTCCCCATTCTGGGAAGCTACCTCTCATCTAAGGCTGACATCAATGTGACAATTCAATATCATATCCAATCTGCAGGTACCACATTCAGACACCTAAGGACGAGAGTTTTCAATGACTGTGCTGTCCGTGCTGATACTGTGTATAAAGTAGCCATCCTACACTGTTCAAACTTGGACTAAGTATAGATGCCATGTTAGGACCCCTGAGAAGTGCCATCATTGCTGTTTGAGATGGAATCTCCCCATTTCTCGGAGGACGGGTGCACTAAAACAGAGTCCTTGTAGCAGCTAACTGCACCGGCATTGAGGCCATGATCATCCAATACCAACTCCTCCATTTAGACCACATGTTTAGGATGCCTGAGTTCCAATTGCCAAAGCAAATCTTCTTCACCCAGCTCAAGGAAGGCACTCAAATGACTGGAGAACAATGAAAGCATTTCAAAAACATTCCTGAAGGTCTCCGCCAAGAAATGTAACTTAGATGTCAACACAAAGGAGACCATCGTTCAAAAGAACCTAGCTGAGGGGAAGCTTGTGTACAAAGGGACAGAATTCTTTCAGAATATCCTTCAGCAAGAAGAAGTACGGACAAGGAACCAGGGAAACGAATGCCAATGAGCTCAAGGCCAAGGCCCACTTCCACATTTTGTAAACACCTTACAAATGTATGGCCAGAGATACAGCTCTAGGATCAGGCTCATCACCTACACAAGGACCCACAGAACCCATGACCAGTTACTTGCAATTTCTGAGGTGGACAATCAAACTCATTAGTTAAATAGTATTGTAAATATGGCAAGATCCAGAAGACCAAATAGAGATCATTCTTACTGCCTTGGATGAGGGCTTTTTCTGTTCATCCTGAGAAGGTGCATATCACAAGGAGGGTGACGGAGAATTAATATTATAAAAATTTAATCACCCTCTGTTTCCCAGTGTTCAAGATAGCAGCACAACACATCCATCTGATCCATGGAAGGAGAACCAGAGGGATTCATTTGAAGCTTTAAACTGGGATTGTAATCTGTAAACTCACAGCATTCCGTTCAAAAGAAATCTAACAAAAGTCTTCTTGCAAATTAGCTAATTGATTAGATAGGAACAACTTCAGACATGTTCATCCCAATGCGACCATTGAGCGCCACATTATCCTTCACTTCCCACAATGTGGGTGCCCAAAATGTATCCATCTTGATGCACCCAGTGGAAATGTTTAAATTGGGGGAAATTAGCAGTGGCCAGTGGCCAGTGGCCAGGTCTTAGGCACCACAGCTAGCTCTTCTGTTAAGCAAGGTTTGTCAAGGTTCAAACGAGCAATTGTTAGGGGCATGTCCGGTCAGGGGCACAGATAGATGATTCTGCGGCCGTGAGCGAGAGTTCAGGTTGATGTGTTGCCTCCCTGATGCTAGGGTTGAGGATGTTGTGGAGTGTTTGCAGCAATTTCTCAAAGGGATGCTGAGCAGCTGAAGGTTGTTGTATACATTGGTACCAACAACATAGGTAGAAGAAGGGATGAGGTCCTGCAGTGTGAATATAAGGTGTTAGACAGGCAGTTAAAAAGCAGAATTTCATAGGTAGTAATTTCTCAACTACTTCGGGTGCCAAGTACTAGTGACAGAAGGAGTAGGAGGGGATGGCAGATGAATGTGTGGCTGAGGAGCTGTTGCAGTGGACAGGGATTCAGATTTTTCGATCAATGGGTTCTTTTCTGGGCCAGGATTGACCAGTAAAAGAAGGAAGGATTGCACCTGAACTGGAGGGGGATCAATATCCTGGGTGGGGAGATTTGCCAGAGCTATTTGGGAAGGTTTAAACTAGTCAGCTGGAGGAGTGGGGCCCTAGGCAGTAGTGAGACAAGGGAAAAGGTTGAGGCTGGTTTGGAAATTAAAGAAAGCTAATTAAATAGACAAAGTTGTATAGGACATTGGTGAGGCCATTTTTGGAGTATTGTGTTCAGTTCTGGTTGTCCTGCTATAGGAAGGATATTATTAAATTGGAGAGAGTGCTGAAAAGATTTATTAGGATGTTGGCAGGACTGGAGAGTTTGAGTTATAGAGAGAGGCTGGATAGATTGGGACTTCTTTTCACTGGAGCATGGGAGGTTAAAGGATGATCTTTACAGAGGTTTATAAAATCATGAGGGGCATAGATAAGGTGAATAATAAAGGTATTTTCCCTCGGGTAGGGGTGTCCAAGACTAGAGGTCTTAGGTTTAAGATGAAAATGGCAAGATTTAAAAGGGACCTGAGGAACAACTTTTTCACACAGAGGATGGTGTGCATGCAGAATGAGCTGTCAGAGGAAGTGGTAGAGGCAGATACGAATACCACATTTAAAAGACAGGTACATGGATACGAAAGGTTTAGAAGAATATGGGCCAAACACAGGCAAATGTGATTTGTTTAGTTTGGGAAACCTGGTCGACATGGACAATTTGGAATGAAGAGACTGCTTCCTTGCTATATGACTCTATGACCCTATCTCAGCTGTCACTTGATGACTAATGGAGGTTTGTAGCTCATAATGTAGGAAACTGTGGCCAAATTACACCTGTGGGGCTTTGTTCATTGGAGTTCACTCTGCCATCATATGTTAAATGTTAGTTTAGTTCATAGAAAAAGTGTAATTTGAATTTGTTGATGATCTGAATAATGGGATGATTGGAACAAGAAGTTAAAAGCGAATAATAACTCAATACTTTTCTTTGACTAAATTAGTACATTAAGAGCAGCTAATTCCTTTGATTTCACCAGTTGAGAGGAATGCAATGTTGCTGTTTTATATTCTTGAAAATAGAAACAGTTGCAACAACCCCTTGGAAAAATATTTTTCAAAGCCCACAAGCAAGTTCATGCCTGTTTGCTAAAATTTGCACCTGCATCCTAAGTAGACTGGCATTAGCCTGAGGGTGTCTGTGTTCTGTTGGACTAAAGCTGGTGACTATTTCAATCATTCAAATCCTCCTGAAGACTATTTTCCTTTACATTAATGAGAATAAACATCGGATGCATTGAACATAACTCATAACTAGCGCATCTCCCCTACAGTTGTTTGTGCAAACATTTCGGAAAGTAAGTCCTTTTGGATACAATGAGAGTGCCAAGGTAGAAATAACTAACAAGTGCCCACACAAAAGAAGAGATGTGCCATTCACAATTTTGAATGAACCAAGTTGTTTTATAAGGGATTTTAATCTAGGGAAAAAGTAAATGTCTGTCATCGAGCATCAAGACCACTTTGTTACACATTCGCAAAGTTCCATGCACAAGAAGCCATATTTTGAACTTTGTCACCGCCACATAAACAGATGTGTATTCAGTTTCCTCATCAACTCAATATTTTGCACTCAGAATCATTTACTCACTGCTTGCAAATGTGTTGAACAAACAAGAGTCCCTCTTGTTATCCCATAAATCTGAAAAAGTCAGACTTCTCCTTCCGAATGAAGAAGATTCAGGCAATCAGTGCAGGACCAGCAGCGGCAACACATGATGCCTCATGAGGGACAGGGTCTCCAGATATTTTAATGCACAGTATATGGGCAGTGAGCAAAGCTGATTCTGTGGCTTCCTAACAGTCCTATAAGGCAATATTTGTTTCAACTACATTGGTTTTAAGTAAACACTGCTTAATGAGCAATTACAGGCAGCCAAATCAGACCTTCTGCTGCACCCTTCTTTAAGTCTGGCAGTTAGACACACCATGTTCTGCCATTCTCATATTCCGATCTCTTACTCTGAACTATCGACATCTTTTCTCCCCAAGCACTCCAACAACCCTGCCCCAACCATAGCATAAATGCTGTCCCATCCAGACTTCTCATCAGCTCTGCTGAAGAGTCATCCAGACACGAAAAGTGAGTTTGCAGTCTCTCTCCATGAATGCTGCCTGACCCGCTGTGATCTCCAGCATTTGTTATTTTCACCCGAGTGATCTTGCTAGCTTGTGCAGGACCATTGTCTGCAAACCTAAGCTCTCTCTCTAATACAATTGTTCCAAATTGTGAACACTGTCTGTATCATAGCATCACTCACTGTTTCTCAGTGTAAATATCTGTATCATGGCATCAGTCACTCTTTGTCAGTGTAAATACCTGTATCACAGCATCAATCACTATTTATAATCCTGAATATCTATACTGCTGCATTAATCACTGGACCTTAGCATGAATACCTGTATCACAGCATCTATCACCCTATCTCAACATGAATACCTGTATCACAAAATCTATCACCCTATCTCAACATGAATTCCTATATCACAGCATCTATCACCCTATCTCAACATGAATACCTGTATCACAGCATCTATAACCCTATCTCAACATGAATACCTGTATCACAGCATCTATCACTCTATCTCAACATGAATTCCTGTATCACAGCATCTATTACCCCATCTCAACACGAATACCTGTATCACAGCATCTATCACTCCAACTCAATATGAATACCTGTATCACTGCATCAAACATTGTGATCTGGAACTTTCCTCTTGTGCCAATAATGCTGAGCTGGGGAAAGGCCTAAGACGTGACACTGGATAACCTGACCCAAACGTTCCAGTGGGATTTTGGGCAGGAGATACCTGTTGAGCCTGCCATCCGTGCAGACTGTGGGGTGAGAAGGGGGATATGGGTGCTGACTTCTGCATTCTAAAACCCGTAAGAAAGAATAAAACAGAAAATGCCCTCAGACTATCCTTCCTTTTTATTTTGCTTGACTCCCCTGACCTCCTACATAACTCTCCAGCTTCTCCATTCCAACCCAGATCCCCCTACCGATTCCCCAAGGGCCTTTATAACTTGTATCCAATTTCTGATCCTCTACCCAACTTCATGGTCATTTACATGGCCCCTATGCCAATTCATACCAACATGCCCCCACCACCACCCTTTTCCATTATTCCTTCCAAGCCAACTCAATCAGAATTTACATGGTAGATATCAGAAGCCATGCTGAGATGTAAAAAAGAATATTTCTGAAGATCCATTAGTGAATTACACCTCGCCTCTGGTCTACTCTTGTAGCTATCAATCGATCCCAACAATACTCCTTTACAAAACTCAAACACCAAGTACTCTATCTCATATTGGGTTTGACTTAGCTTCAAATTCTTTCTCGCACACATGTTAAAAGAAATCACCATGGCTACAGAAATGATTTGTATTAATTATTAAACCCCTTAAGACAAACAGAAAAAAATCCATAAGTCATTGGTTCAAATTTCAAAAATGTCAAATATAAATGATTTCAAAATATATATACTAATTATAAACATTACAGTGCACAATCCCAAACAGCACTTGACCCCTCCCAAAGACTCCCTTTCCTCTGCATAAAAGTCCCTCATCTCTCTGAAGATTTGTAGTAAGTTTAAACCTCCTCCAGAAAGCACATATCAAATCTCACAAACCTGGGTGATAAGGATCATATCTGACCTAAGGCATTTTCAGACATGCAGCAGGTCTCTGTGAACCATAGATATGCAAATAACGAAAACTGCCCCAATTTCCTCTCACTGGCAAAAATGGTGGTAAATGGGGTTTGGATGTCTGGAATCAGGACTCGAATTTATCTAAGCCAGATACCCTTTCCTTCACCACAAAAATTCAGGCCTGTGTCTCAGATTGAATACCTGCATCACAGCAAGATACTGTGTTGACGAGACACTGTACTTCAGCATCAATCATATGCCACGAGCATGGGTTGCCACTTTGAAGAAGTGACAGGGAATTTTATAATAGGTTCAGGCCACTAATGTGGTTTGGGAGTGGGGTTTGCAAGTGACAGCTGCATCACCAGCCTGCAAAGGGCTAGCTGCTGTTTTTCTCTGTCTACTATGGCTGGAATGATGTTAGGAACTCTGTGACCCTGGAAAAACCCAAACTGCCATAGTGCTCCACACACAAGTAGAAAACCTATAAAAAGCATATTTCTGACTACTCAATGTGTGAGGTCAGCTTCTCACTCCATCAGCATGGATTTGCAGATGGGCCCTGTGAAACCAGAACTATTTGTCCTGAGCATGGGTGAATTACTCCTCAAATGATACCTCTCCAAAACAATTAGAAAAAATACAACATCATAAAAAGTGAGTTAAATTACTCAAATAAGCAGTTTATTTATTTTGCAAGTTAATTCCGTTGAAGCATCAAAAAGTAAGTCAACATAAAAAAAATCCAGCTGCTTCAAAAAATACCTTTTCAAGATGCACTTTATAACTGTTTCACAACAAACACATCTGTATTTATAAAGCAAATTACTGAGGCTTTAGTGAGAGATGATAAGCCAGTGGAAATATGTGTTTCGCCTCTTTGTTCTCAGTATGTGTTGACAGTGACAGCATCCAGTACTGCCCAGTCAGCCAAACACGAATATCTTAACCTGTGTAGAGTATAACTTTCTGTAAATATATTCACTTCCAACACCATATACAATAGATTTAATGATAGGCATTTGGGTAAATCACATCATTTTCAAAATTATGATTAACTTTCAGTTTCAGACATAATTTTACCAGGATTGCTGGGTTTCTCCAGCAGTTTCTGTTTTCATTTCAGATCTCCCGCATCTATCTTAGTTTGCTTTTATGTAACTGATTCAATTTGTATTGGATATGGTCTGATCAATAAGGATTCAACTTGTACCCAAGTCCCTGAATTAAATGCCAGTACTGCAGTCAATATCTTCAGAATCTGTATTTCTAAACAGACAGTTCTTGTTGCTGTGACTTATTGGTACTTACATTAGGTACTATTTAGAAGGACACCCTAACAATAGAGAAAATGTTTAAGTCAAGTTCGGCAGTGATTTATAACCTCCCAAGTGACTAGTAGTTCAGTGACACTCTTACTGGAATTTTGAAGTGGAAGACAATGGAGAAGAGTGTTTGCAAGTTTGATTGTGTTATCTGGATAAAGTTGATCTCAATTGGCTTCCCTTGTGGATCATTGAGTTAATCTAATGAATAGACATAAAAGAGTAAAAATATCCATTTTATAGTGCCTTTCATAACCACTGTACATCCCAAAACACCTTATAACAGCAATTCTTTTCAGAATTGTCACTCTTGTAATGTAGAAAACACTGCAATCAATGTGCACATTCACAAACAGCATTATAACAATGACCAGAAAATCAGTTTTATGATGTTGAATGAGGGGCAAATTTTGGCCAGAACACAGAGATAATTCCCTTACTCTTCTTTAAGATAGTGTCATGAGATCCATTACGTTCCCCTGTGAGGGTAGACATGGCCTTAGTTTAACAGTTCATCTGAAACACGACTCTTCTGACACTGTAACACTCACATAGTTTTGTATTGGTGTGACAGCTTTGATTTTGCGCTTTTAGTCGTGAAATTTAACATTTGCAAATTGGATGGAACTAAGGCTGGACGGGTTGCACAAAATCAGAGGAGAAATTCCAAAGTCCCGACGCTGGGTTATCATGTCAATGGGATGGCCTGCAAACTCAGTGAGGACGCCACTTGTAATCTCTAAATGAGTAAAAAAAAGCTAATTAAGGGAACTGAGGAGACAATTGATCACAATTTTACAAGCCTGTCAGAATTTTGTGAGCAGCTCAGAAGTGACACGGGTTGGAGTTGGTAGCAGGGGGAGATCAAGTTCTGAGACTCAGCAGGATTTAAAGTGCAGGAACAGCTCGGAATCATATAGTGTTTCTGCAGTCAGCAGCTTCTTCACTGAAGCTTTTTGACTTACTTGAAAGGAAAGAGAAGGGCAACAATTTGTCCTGACTTGAACCTCCTGTGGCTGTGGAGTGGGCACAGCAATGTCTGTTCACTCTCCAAAATTGGTGACTCCATTTCAGAGGGGCGGGAAAACCCCTCCAAAGGGCAATTACAGTCCAGGTTCACATCATTTGCCATCATATCATCAAGAATGTGACATGCATCCAGTGTACAACAGTGTGGGGTACAAATGTGGTTACAAGCAAATCTTGATCGTGTCACTGATTCTTTCTGACTTTAGATAGACAGCTCTCTGAAGTTCAAGTTATCTCAGGTGACGTTAAAAAGATGCACATGTGGGCCGCTAAGCACAAAGATATTGCAAGAACACCATGGCTGCACAGTGGCACAAAACTGATTCCTTTTCAATCTGAACTGTAAGTATAATGCAACACCCTTATATGCAAGCTCTGAAGAAAGGTCACTGGCCTCAAAATGTCAATTCTGATTTCTCCCCACAGATGCTGTCAGACCTGTTGAGTTTCTCCAGAAGTTTCTCCTTTGCTTGTTTCAGATCTCCAGCATGCGCAGTTCTTTGTTCTATTTCTTCTAACGTTTACTAACTCATAAATTCTCTCTTTTGTTATCTCTAAAAAAACCGTCTGGTTAAATTGGATCCTTTTAAAGTATATAAAATCATTTGTTCCAGAAGAAAGTCATCCAGAAGGGAGAGAATTCTTTGTGAATTAATCTTCTTGTGCAGTCAAGGAGGTGGGTGAATAAAGACAGACCCCTCAACTGTGATCTTGACAATGGTATATCCTGTCTGGGATCATGAGAATTTAGTGAACCTCATCCGGAATCTGGTTGGAACATCACTTAATTTTGACAGGAATTCATAAGTTCAACCTCCAAACTTTTGGAATTTGTAGTTAATGGTTTCAATGTTTTAAAAGCAAATTTAAACTGAATAGGTATAACCAAATCATTTTAGGCACGCAAACATTTCTAATTTAATCTGTTTTAGAAACGTATCCTTGGAATCTGAAAACAGTCTAAAATGAATTTAAACAGTACCATCTCATTTATTGAATTATTTAATACATACGAAGCAACAATCAAGTAAAAAAAGGACTAAATCCTTCTTTTAGGAAAAGTGATAAGTATGCTTTACTTGATGCAAGATGCAGCAAACATTAGTAACATAAATATAATTCAATGTGTTTTCACTTTTAAGTGGCTCAGTATCACATTCCATACATTGAAACTGCTCTGTTTCTCGCTGCAGGTGTTCCACAGCAAAAGTTGAATCAACAGAAATAAAAAGAGCTTTGTGCTAAACTGAGTGTGCTGCTTAATGAGGTATAAACCAAAGCATATTAAAAGCTATTAACTGATATACAATTACAACCCCCTGAACCCAGTGAAGAAAGAGACTTTTTGCTCACACAAGAGGTCTGCTCGGTGGCCGATACACCTGTATAATAATGTGCTGAGACCCCTACTTCTTTATGGCAACTCTCATTTGAGGTCTACTCCGATAGAGAAAAAAACACATAGCAAATCTCAAGAATCTTTGAAGTGATTATGAAGTAAGGACAACGCTGATGTACCGATTTGCATTTATGTTGAGATGACAGAATTCAACACTGATGAGAATTGACCCTGATCCTCTTCCTCACATCTTGGTAATTATAGGACACAGACCTAATTACTGATGCCACATACTATCAAGCTTTCAATCTCAGGTATAATTGGAACTCTTTTCAGCTTTTTCATCTGTAAGCATGTTCAATATTTGATTAAATCCGAAGACAGCACTGTCAAATGTAAGTTTATTAATGATGCTTTTTTTTAGGAATTCTCATGGCAGGGACATGTGCAGAATGAATAAAGTTATCGTTTCTCACCACTGGCTTTAAACCCTTCATTTGAGCTGCCTCAGATCTAATTAGACAAAAAATGAAAACTATTTCAATTAAACTTTTCAGAATTTCATCACATTGCAATAATAAGCTTACAGTAAGTTGAAATGAAATTAAAGATTTTGATTGATGTTGCTTTTAATGATAACCAACTAGATCCATAGATCAACTCCCAGTAAATTTGATTTTCTTTGTTACAACTACGGAACTGTTTTTTTTATTGCCAGAAAATAAACTGTGACAGGTTTAACACAATGGGCGGTATTTTCCATTACAACAGTTAAGTCTGGGCCAGGCCTGGGAGTGGGAGTCACTTCTGTTCAAGGGTGGGGTTTTCTCACACAACCACATGGTTCTCAGCTTATTAATTATGCATTAATACTCAAAATATATGCACCATCACTTTTCAGATCCTCGCTCTGAGATCTTACATTACTTGCCTATGAATCTTGAGCTCTTACTCTACCAAATCAAATTCCTCTTCTGACTGTGGCTGTACATATAAATATTCAACAGCACTAACAGTGCTCTGAACACCCAGTTCTCTATGACACACCATGACCAGCTTTCAGTTCAAACAACCCGGGACAGGACAAGACAGGTGCATGCTGCCACGTCTACACTTCCATCCTTTTCCCAGTCAGTATTCCTGCTTTCCCAGACAGTGTTGCTCCTTTCCCCATCAATCGTTTATCCCGTGTGCCACTTTTATGGCACCCTGCCCCATAGGAACAGCCAGTATCCACACCCTGTTTTGCTTTCTCTCCACCTTAAGGACCTAAACCAAAACTCAATCATTCACATTGACTGCTTTCTTTAGGAAAGGAAACCTGCCACCCTTACGCAGTCTGGCCTGAATGTGACTCCAGACCTACAGCACTATGGTTGACTTTTAATTGCCCTCTGAAACAACATCAAATCATTCAGTTACAAAGGCAGGGAATACAACAAATGCTGATGCCCACATCCTCTGAAAGAACAAAGAAAAACATATGTAAAGCCGTATCAGTATAAGGACAAAGCAGCAAGTAGTTATTATGAAGCCATGGAAAAGATCAAGGTTGCCAAATGTATATTTTTTAATTCCAGTGAATTGTGCTTTTAATGAGATGCAAACACATGCAAATTAGCTTCATGACATCAGCAGCCAGGAAAGTTGACCTGCATTTTAAATGATGTGGAGGTGCCCATGTTGGAGGAGGAGTGAATCTCTGAATGCCTGTGTCTTCAAATAAACCTGTTGGACTATAACCTGGTGTCATGTGATTTTTGACCTGCATTTTAAAGTAAGAGAATTTAATCACAAAAGTTCATCCCATCGTCAGAATTCTGAGCTTGAACTTCTCGTCTACTTCGGACTAGCTTACAGTTTCAAATCTAAGAATACATCACATGTGTTATCAGCTTCATTAACAAAACAATGAGTGTAATAAAAAGAGAAGGTGCTCGAGAAATTCAGAGGTCTGCAGAGAAACATAGAAACTAGGAAATAAGAGCGAGACAAATAATGTTAAAAAGACAAGCTTAAAGGCTTTGTGCCTTAATGTGCGGAGCATTTTACAATAAAGTGAATGAACTAATCACTTAGATAGATGTATACGGGTACGAAATAATTGGAATTATGGAGACATGGCTGCAGGGTGACCAGGGGTGGGAACTGAATGTCCCAGGGTAATCAGTATTTAGGAAGGACAGGCAAAAAGGAAAAGGTGGTGGAGTGACATTGCTGGTTAAAGAGGAATTTGACACAATAGTGAGAAAGAATATTAGCTCTGACAGTGTGGAGTCTATATGGATAGTGTTGAGAAATACCAAGGGCAAAAAACATTAGTGGATGTCATATATAGATCCCTAAACTGCAATGGTGATGTTGAGAATGGCATTAAACAGGAAATTAGAGGTGCATGTGATAAGGGAATATCGGTGATCATGGGTGATTTTAATCTGCATATAGATGAGCAAATCAAATTAGCCACAATGCCATAGAGGAGGAATTCTGAAAGTGTATACAGGATGGTTTTCTTGACCAATATGTGGAGGAACAAACTGGAGAGCAGGCCATCTTAGACTGGGTGCTGTGTAATGAGAAGGGAATCATTGCCAATCTAGATGTGTGAGACCCCTTGGGGAAGAGCGACCATAACATGATAGAATTTTTTATCAAGATGGAGATTGAAGTAGGTGATTTGGAGACTAGGGTGCTGAATCTTAATAAAGGAAACTATGAAGATATGAGGCGTGAGTTGACCTTGATAGATTGGGGATAGTTACTTAAAGGCATGACAGTAGATAAGAAATGGCAAACATTCAAGGAATGCATGGGGAAGCTGCAATAACTGTTTACACCTATCTGGCACAAAAGCAAAATAGGTAAGATGGCCAATCCATGGATTACAAAGGAAATTAAAGATTGTATCTGATCCAAGGAAGAAGCATACAGATTGGCCAAGAAAAATAATATGTCTAAAGAATGGGAGCAATTTAGAATTCAGCAAAGAAGGACCAAGGGATTGATTAAGAAGGAGAAAATACAGTACGAAAGTAAGCTTGCAGGAGAAATAAAGACTAACACTAAGAGTTTCTATAGGTGCATGAAGAGAAAGAGATTGGTGAAGACAAATGTAGGTCCCCAACATAGAGAAAAGGAGGAATGTATAATAGGGGAGACAAAGACATGGCTGGGCAACTGAATACATACTTTGTTTCTGTCTTCACAAAAGAGGACACAAATCAGATACCAGAAATGTTGGCGAATGCAAGATTTGGTAAGAGGGAAGAATTGAGTGAGATCAATATTAATATAGAAATGGTGTTGGAAAAATTGATGGGATTGAAGCTAGATAAATCCCTAGGGCCTGATAATCTAAATTCCAGAGCACTTAAGGAAGTGGCTCTAGAAATAATGGATGCATTGGTGGTCATCTTCCAGGATTCTATACACTCTGGAACAGCCCCTGCAGATTGGAGGGTAGCTAATGCCACTTCAATATTCAAAAAAAGTGGTAGAGAGAGAAAACAGGGAATTATAAGCCAGTAAGCCTAACATCAGTAGTGGGGAAAATTCTCAAATCCATTATCAAGGATTTTATAGCAGAGCATTTAGAAAGCAGTGGCAGGATCAGACAGAGTCAGCATGGATTCATTAAGGGGAAGTCATGCTTGACAAATCTGTTGGAATTCTATGAAGATGTAACTAGTAGAGTCGACAAGGGGAAGCCAGTCGATATAGTATATTTGGACTTTCAGAAAGTGTTTGACAATGTCCCACGTAAGAGATTATTGTGCAAGATTAAAGCCCATGGGACTGGGGGAAGTGTATTGAGATGGATGGAAAACTGGTTGGCAGAGAGGAAATAGAGTAGGAATTAATGGGTCTTTTTCATTTTGGCAGACAGTACCTAGCGGGGTGCCACAGCTATTCACAATAGATATTAATGATTTGGGTAAGGGAAAAAAATGTAGCATCTCCAAGTTTGCAGATGATACACAGTTGGGTGGGTGGGTGGGTGAACTGTGACGAGGATGCAGAGATCCTTCAGCATGATCTCGATAGGTTGGGTGAGTGGGAAAATCAATGGCAGATGCAGCATAATTTGGATAAATGTGAGGTTAGATTACTACCTGAATGGCTATAAATTGGGAGAGGGGAGTGTGCAGCGGGACCTGGGTGTCCCTGTGCGCCAGTCACTGAAGGTAAGCATGCCGGTGCAGCAGGTGGTAAAGAAGGCAAATGGTATGTTGGCCTTCATTGCGAGAGGTTTCAAGTACAGGAGCAGGGATGTGTTGTTGCAGTTATACAGGGCTTTGGTGAAGACACACCTAGAATATTGTGTGCTGTTTTGGTCTCCTTTTCTGAGGAAAGATGCTCTTGCTCTCAAGGGAGTGGAGGGAATGGAAAATCTGACGTATGAGGAAAGATTGACTAGGTTGGCATTGTTTTCTCTAGAGTTCAGACAAATGAGGGGAGATCTCATAGAGACTTATAAAATTCTAACAGGGCCAGAAAGGGTAGATGCAGGGAGGATGTTCCCAATAGTGGGTGTATCCAGAAGAAGGATCACAGTCTGAGGATTTGGGGTAGACCATTTAGGATGGAGATGAAGAGACATTTCTTCACCCAAAGAGTGGTGAGCCTGAGGAATTTATTACCACAGGAAGTAGTTGATGCCAAAACATTGAATATATTCAAGAGGCAGCTAGATATAGCACTTGGGGGTGAATAGAATCAAAGGTTATGGGGTGAAAGCAGGATTAGGCCACTGAGTTAGGCAATCAGCCATGATTGTGAAGAATGGTGGAGCAGGTATGAAGGGTCGAATGGCTTCCTTCAGCTCCTATCTTCTATGTTTCTGTGTTTGTTTGCATCAGATAAACAGAGTTAACATAGACGAGTGATATAGGACTGGAAGCAGTGACTCTCTTTCTATTCCAAAGATGCCGCCAGACATGTTTAACTTTGCTGGCTATTTCTATTTTTATTTCAGATCTCTGTCATCTGCATTCTTGTGATTTTGTTTTACCAATCAATGAATATAACGTGAATAAGAAGAATATGAAAAAATATTGGTGAAAAAGCCCACTTATGCAAAAAATTCTTCCCTTACTACCCTATCTCTCCCATTCCTGCAATTAGCAGCGTGTGGACCTCATGTACTGTTCTTGTTTCCACTACCCTCAATAAAAATTCATTCAGATATTTATCACTATTGAGAGCGAAGTAGTTCTTCCAAAAAAAAAGTTCCAAATTGACGTTCTCTGTACTTATTTTCATTACTTTATTTTGAATTATTAATCTGGATTTAACATATCTATAACACTTCCTACCCTGCAGATGCCTAAAGATCACACAATCTACTTTTCACTGATTGTAGAGTTTGAGACCTAATCCACATAATTCATTCCTTTTGTATTTTGGAGCAATCTTGTGATCTTCTCTGGATCTTTTCTATTGCATCTGTTTACATTTGTACATTAATGCAGTAGCATTCTGGAATTAAACAAAGGAAATTACATAGACATTAGGACAGATTTGGCCCGAGTAGATTGGGCGTGAAGGTTAAAAGATAAGACAGCGGATGAGCAGTGGCATTTGTTTAAGGAGCTATTCAATTCCTCACAACTAAAATATATCCCAGTAAGGAAGAAAGATGGTAAAGTGAGGATTAAAAAACATTCGTGGCTGAACAAGGAGGTAAAGGATAATATAAAGTCAAAAATGAGGTATACAATATTGCAAAGACCAGTGGCAGGCTGGAGGATTGGGAAACTTTTATACATAAACAAAGGGATACTAAAAAACAAATAAAAGAGCTAAGGTAAATTACAAAAGAAAACTAGCACAAAATATCAAAAAGGATAGCAAAAGCTTCTATAGGTATATAAAAGGGAAGAGGGTCACTAAGGTGAATGTTGGTCCCTTAGATGATGAAACTGGAGAGTTAATAGTGGGGAGCACCGAAATAGCAGAGATGTTAAATCAATATTTTGCCTCAATTCCTATTAGAATGGGCAAGTCAGAGGCAATACAAAGGGTAGAACTTAGAACAATCAACATCGATAGGGAAAATGTACTCAGAAAATTATTAGGATTGAGGGCAAACAAGTCCCACGGGCCTGATGGCCTACAACCTAGGATATTAAATGAAGAGGTGGCAGAGATAGTGGATCCATTGGTTACAATATTCTAAAATTCCCTGGACACTGGAAAGGTTCCAGTGCATTGGAAAAATGCTAATGTAACGCCCTTATTCAAAAAAGGAGGGAGACAACTGTAATGTGGGAAATTACAGACCAGCTAGTTTAATATCTGTTGCTGACAAAGTGTTAGAATCAATTATCAAGGAAGCAATATAAGGACATTTGGAAAGTCAAAACACTATCCATCAGGGTCAGCATGGTTTTATGAAGGGCAAGTCATGTTTGACTAATTTGCTAGAGTTCTTCGAAGATGTAACAAGTAAAGTGGATAATGGGGATCCTGTAGAGGTAACATATCTGGACTTCTGGAAGGCATCTGATAATGTGCCACACAAAAGGTTAATTGACAAGGTTGGATCATATGGGATTAGGGGTAATTTATTAGCTTGGATAGGTGACTGGCTGATGGACAGAAGACAGAGAATTGGGATAATTTTTTTTTTCTGGATTGCAAGAAATAACTATCCGGGTGCCACAGGGTTCGGTCCTTGGACCCCAGCTATTTACAATCTACATGAACAAGTTGGATACAGGGATAGAAGGCTCTATAGCCAAATTCACAGACGAAACAAAAATAAGCAAGATGGTAAGTTACAATGAGGAAATAAGAACCTTACAAATGGATATAGATAGGTTAGGAGAGTGGCCCAAAATATGGCAGATGGAGTTTAACATGGGTAAGTGTGTGAACATGCATTTTGGTTGGAAAAATGGGAAGGTGACCTATTATTTAAATGGGGAGAGGCTTTGGGCTACTCCAGTGAAGAGGGATCTGGGTGTCCTAGTTCATGAGTCACAGAAAACTAGCATGCAGGTACAGCAGATATTAAAGAAAGCAATTGGAACGTTGGCTTTTAAAGCTGAAGGAATAGGTAACAAAGTATTGTTGTGACTATACAAGGCATTGGTGAGACTGCACCCGGAGTAATATGCACAGTTTTGGTCAACTTATTTGAGGAAAGATGTAGTGGCATTAGAGGCAGTTCAGAGGACGTTCACTAGATTGATCTCAGAGATGAGGGGTTTGTCATATGAAAAGAGATTAAACAGCTCAGGCCTATACTGTCTGGAATTTAGAAGAATGAGGGGAGATCAAATTGAGGTATTCAAGACGATAAAAGGTACAGATAAAACAGACATGAAGCCGATGCTTCCTCTGGTGGGGCATTCTAGTACGAGAGGTCATAGTCTTAGAATGAGGGGTAGCAAATCTAAAACAGAGTTGAGGTAAAACTACTTCTCCCTAAGGGTTGTGAATCTGTGCAATTCGCAATCCCAAATTACGGTGGATGCTGCGACAGTGAGTAAATTTAAGGAGCAGTTAGACAGATTTTTAATTGGGTTGAAAAGTTATGGGAAGAAGGCACGAAAATGGGAGTGAGGAACATATCAGCCATGATCGAATGGGGGAGCAGACTTTGATGGGCCAAATGGCCTAATTCTGCCCCTACATCTTATGAACTTACGCAACAGAATGCTCAAAGTGCTTCATAAGTGTGCCATTTTATTAGGCAGTGAGAGAACTGATTCAGTGTGCCAAGTGAATTCTAAATCCTTCACATAATTTTTGGAAACTTGTTCTGTGTACACTGAGAATTTAGAAAAAATTGTTTTGCTGCATTGTCTAGATGATCTGGTTGTCTCTCTATGAGATTCAGGTAACGTTAAACATCTGCCATCTGTTTGAGCATAATGCATCTCCGGAACCAAAAGGTTTAAAGCATTCTTTGAACATGAATCAACCTGCAATTAACTTCCAAGCCTGGCCTCGGAAGCAAATATCAGTTTGTTTATTCTTTGTTTTCAAAAAACAAGCTGCTGCTTACTGTCCAAAGGTCACCTTCAGTTCTCAGTTCACAGATCACAGTTCCAAACCAAAAATGATAAAAGTTAAATAATGAAGTTCTGGACAGAACAAATAATGATATTCAGAAATCTCTAATGTCATTATATTGTGACAGGTTACGAATTGTAAGTCTTGAACTCAGTTGACTGTGTAGCAGATGCATTAACAGCACAATCCACCTTATGCAGGAGTATATAATGACCCAGACTATCAAAGCATTGATTGATGGCTCAGAAAACTACCACTCTAAGATAGCGGCTGGAAATGTTCTCTTAACACTGCAAGTAAATAGTAATCAAGCTTGATTTTTTTTGTGACAATGACACAATGTAAAAATGATTGCATTCATTATCTGCGGAAAACATAACTATGTTTATAACTGATGACAAAATGGAAGTATAATATATGTATAAAATGCATTTTCAATTCTAAACAGATTCAAAACTCATAAAGGTTAAAACATTGTGAATTTTGATTTGAAATAACTGCTACTACAGAATAAATAGTTGATCCTATTCTACAGATTCACACATGTCCCCAGTGGATATGGAGGATGATATAAAAAGCATTGACATTGAGAGCTACAGTCATCTTCAGAAATACTGGCATTGGGTGGCCACTAAACCCCATGGGTCTCAACTATTCCTGCAGCAAAGTACAGAGATCAGTGACAGTATCTGAACAATCTGCACTGACAAGGCTGTTCAGACAGCTCTAAATCACTCAGCTGTGCATTACATGTACAGTATACTAGCTGAGTAGGCTGTTTCCCAGGTATAAGTCCTTCTTCGTGGAGAAAGCAGATGTAATGCCCATCTGTGCCCTTCTCCAGGGTGTCCACCCCAAGGCTAACCTCTTGCTGCTTCTGGCATTCCTGATACACAATCACTCTTTCTACCCTGTCACTTACTGGGCTTACCTCCTCCGAGTTTCTCCTCCTTACTGCAGGATCACAAAGACTGGGTTGATTAATCCATTGCCAGAGGGCTGTCTCCTAGCTCTGCAGGTTTTATCCAGCTCACCTTGCCCCACAACTAGTCCATTAGGAGCAAATGCCAGTGGCCCTCTGAAACATTGCAGCAAATCTGCTCAGTGTTGGTAATTCAGCTGCAGTTAGACTTGGCACCTTTACATCTCTATGTCATTGTCTGGCAGTGGCATCTCTCCCAGTCCTCCCTTGCACCACACACTGCTTGTCAATATGGCTGACTGGCAGAGACAGTACTGAACTCTTGACTCCTTGCAGCTTCCATTAACCAGACAGGGCCTTGAAGCCCTGTAGATCCCATGTGCTGTTCATAAAATCAGGAAAACGTTGTAAGATTTGGATTAATTACCACTTTAACCACCTTAATTGAAGTGCTGTAATATCGATATCAGGTGCCTTCCCCACCTTTTAAAATCTGGACCCAACATCACAATGTCAAACGTTCAGTCAGTCACAAAGGAACCTTATTTAATAGCCTCCGTTGCTCTCAGTGGCCAAGTAAAATTCCGGCCATAGTGTCAATCCTCAGACAGTCAGATGGTGATGAAGGTTAGAATACTGGCGCTTCATTTTTATTCACTTACAAGCATTTATTTACATAATCAACATATCGTGCACATTCCTCACTTACACTCACTGTTAATTTGTACCTTCCATCTGAAACAATTAATACCCAACTGATGCACAATTAATACGGAGGACTGCCCATATATTTCTCCTCCAAGTAATTTTTGGCTTCAACAGTTATTTTGAGCAATGAGCCAAAGTTACAATTTAAACAAAAGAAGCAGTGCAGAGGCAGGCAGTGACCCTTCAAAGGCTGCTGGTGCCTGACCTCCTGGTCCTTCACTGTGCAGCGGGACCCCCACTGAAACCTTTAAATAAACTAACCTTCACATTATTGTGCCAGCATTGCTTCAGCAGCTCCATTGTGTGCCTGGTCATACTGCGCAACAGGCAGACAACAGGCTTTCAGTCTCACTGGTGGTCTCAACAAGAGAAACACAGCTTGCTTTGGAAGCCCTGGTCAATTCTGAAAAATCATTCAGTTCTTCGAAAGGAAGAAATATATACGGCAACAAGTTTATTATTCACTCCTCACTGGGATTTCTGAAATGTTATTGGAAAGTAAGATTTTGCCAATCCGAATGACAAATTCAGGATTACTGAATCTGAATTTTATAAAGTAGGTGCTCTAAATCTGAGTTTCGGGAGTTGTTATTACATAAATAAGAGTTGGAAACTTACAAAAGAAGGATTATTTCATGCATTATTTTCCTCTGTGGATGAGTTTTGTCAAAAATATAATTGTGTTGTCTGTAAATGTAATTATAATTTCAATCTAAGAGAAATACCTTAGGCACAGAATTTCAGTAAAAGGAATACAGTGGTGTTGTGGTAATGTCACCGGTCTAATAACCCAGAACCCTAGGCTAATGCTCTGGGGAAATAGGTTCAAATGGCAGATGGTGAAATCTATTTTCAATTTAAAAGTCTAGAATTAATAGCTAGACACATGGTGACTGTAAAACCATTGTTGAATGTTGTATGTCCCATTTGGTTCCTTTAGGGAAAGAAATCTATTGGCTCACCTGCTCTGGACTCATGTGACTCCAGATCCACAGAAATGTGGTTGACTCTTAACTGGCCTCTGAAAATAGCCCTAGCAAGTCACTCAGATCAAGGGGCAATAAACGTTGGCCAGGCATTGATATCAACGTCCTATAAACATTTTTAAAAAGTCTACAATACTTTATTGCTCGAGAAATGTCAGACCTGACCACACCCTTGTCTTGATAGAAATTGTATACATCAGGTGGATCTTTCTCTCTCACTAAAACACTTTTTTTTATTCATTCATGGGATGTGGGCATTGCTGGCTGGGCCAGCATTTATTGTCCACCCTAATTACCCTTGAGAAGGATTTGGCTCTTGAACCACTGCAATCCACCAATTCTATTCACACATTCTATTTCAGGGATAAGTTTCACATTTAATATCTTATTCACCAACCTCTGATTGATAACACCCTCACAAGTTCACCCTTCAGCATCTCGGCCTCATTCATTCTACAGTAAATTGATTCAACTTATTCGTTCAATTCCTGCAATCTGCTCTTGTTCCCCACTGCAAAACCTCCACTTATCCAAACCCATACATGAGAGCATACAATGTAAGACATTAAGACAGCACAAGACACTGAAAGAGGCTTAGAACAGTGTGAGAAAGTGACAGAAAATAAAAACAGCACAAGACAGCATCAGAAACTTAAAACAGCATGAGAGACTAGTGACAACAAGGTGCAGGGCTGGATGAACACAGCAGGCCAAGCAGCATC
>NC_063334.1:96729160-96746975 GCF_021869965.1 Rhincodon typus
GGCCCGAAACGTCAGCCTCTCTGCTCCTATGATGCTGCTTGGCCTGCTGTGTTCATCCAGCCCCTGCACCTTGTTGTCTCGGATTCTCCAGCATCTGCAGTTCCTACTATCTCTGAGTAGGATAAACAGAACCTGTTTCTAGAGTACGACGTATGGTTAAGTGCTGGTCTGCAGCTGTTCGCAATCCATGTAAATGATTTGTATCTGGGGACCATTGGAATACCTAAATATTCTGATGACACCGATCTAGTTGGGAATATAAATTGTAAGGAGGATCCGAGGAGGCTTCAAGAGGACTTGTGAGGGCTGAGTGAGTGGGATAGGACATGATATTTGGAATTTAAAAAGTGTGAAGCCATTCATTTTGATAAAAAAATTGAAAAGTGGAATATATCTTAAATGTTAAGAGGTGTGAGTGTCCAAGTTACTTGATGTCCTTGTTTATTACTCCTTTAAAGTTAGCATGTCAGTGCAACGAATATTAAGAAAAGCATATGGTACACTGGCCTTCATTGCAAGGGGACTTGAGTACAGGAGCTATAATGCATATCTGTAGTTACAAAATAAGTCTCCATCTGACCTAACCTGGTATATTATGCACAGTTTTGGTATCCTTATCTAAGAAGGGATATAATTACCATTGAGGAAGTGTCAGATTAATCACCAGATTTAATCCCTGGAATGGTAGAATAGTTTTCTGAGGAGAGATTGAGGACTAGCTCTGTTTTCCCCAAATTTTACCATTGTAATCCAGGGCAAATATATCTGTAATAAGTTGTGCAACTTAAAGAACTTTGGCTCAGAGTCGGTGAGCTGGAGTCACAGTCACAGACAGGGGAAAATTACTGGGAGATTTTGTTCCAGGAAGCGGTCTGATTTTGTCAGTGGTCACAGACAGGAGGGATTGGAGGCAAGTGAGGTAGGTATCGAGAAGTGGGTATGAACGAGTAGGGGACATATTTTAAAATAAAGCTCTCTTATTTAAGATGGAAGGGAGCTACATTCCATGTAGCTTTTGCTGTTACTGCATGGACTTCTGAAGCCTGTGCATGGCACCAGCTTCTGCAATGAGCGACAATTCTTGGTAGAACCAGTTGGCATGTGTGGAACCACCAAGCGGCTCCATGGCTGAGTAGGTTAGAGGGAAAGTTGGAGATGGGAGGGGAGTTCTTTCAGCCAGCGAGCCATGAGTCTCAGGAAAATGCTTCTCCAGAGAATGGTGGAGGTGGAGTCAATTAATACCTTTAATGTAGAGATAGATTCTTGACCAAAAAGGAACTCAGGGGTTAGTGGAGCTGGGTAGAAGAGTGGAGTTGAGGCCACAATCAGAATAGCCATGATTTTGTTGAATAGCAGAGCAGACTAGAGGGACTAAATGGCCTACCTATGCTTCTAATTTAGATGTCCTTATGTTCAGCTTGCATTAACTTCCAGTCACCAATCTGTCTTCATTGCCTTGCACTGAATCTCTATCCTCCAACACATTTAAATCAAATTTCTCTGAAGGTTCTTCATTTGCCACATCTTGAACAGAACTGTAACTGAACTTTCCTCTATAATATCTCCTACCTTTAAGAAGTGCTGCCCTGTTGAATTTGGCGCCTGTCCATTTGGTTAAGTTCACCATGAGGATGACTGGATAAGTCTTCCAATACAAGTAATACTTTCACTGGAGAAATACTGAAATTTTAGTTGGACCTCAGATTTCAATTCGAAAGCAATCATTGACTATCACAAATAATCCAAAAGATTGAGGACAGCTGTAATTTGAAATACTTCTCAGCCAAATAAACTTCTTTACTGAAGTGGAAGTGTTTCAAAGTATCCCTTTATTAGGACTGTCAATGCTTCATTCCATTACAGATGTGGATAACCAGTTTTCCAAAATTGCCACTAAATAGATGCAGAGTATCATCCTTCTCTGGGGTGTGTAGTTAAATCAGAGGAAAACTTGATCAAAATGAAAGAGGATATTAATAAACCTGCAAAACATGTGTTTAATTCGGAAATTAATTTCAAGATAGGTAAGTGTGGGATGCCATGTGTTACTAAGAAGGATACAAAGACCACTTAACTTTATCTGATTTACTTATAAGGATATACAGACTTAATCGACTGGTACACTTATCTCTACAAAGCGGGGGAAGACCAAAGGATTAGCAGATGGGGTTCTTGAAGATAATGAAAGAGTTTGACTGGATTGACGTAGAGAAAATGTTTTCATTTGCTGGGGTCCAAAGCTGGTGATTATTAACATATGGTATTCACCAATATATTCAATAGGCAATTCAGGAGGGACCACCTTAAGCAGAGTGGTAAGAATGTGGAATGCACAGCTACAAGGAGTAGTTGAAGCAAATAACACAGACGCATTTCAGGGAAGTTTGATAAATGCATGAAGGACAAAGAAGTAAAGGTTTAAATGGAAAGGAGTGGGAGTAAACTTGCACGAGTGCTGAGATGGGTAGATTAGTCTGAATAGCCTATTTCTGTGCTGTTGACTCAGTGCAATTAATCACACCATTTCCAGGTTACAGACGCAAGAATAAAGCATTCATAGAAATACTCGAATACCAGAAAGGCATTTATATGCAAAGCAGGATTGATGAAAACATGATATTGTGTTTTGGATTTGTAGGTAGATTGCTTTTGAAGTCCAAAAGGAATAATTTCCTTTTATGTACTCCCAATGAGATATCAGTACAATGGGAAGTGATGTGACTGTCAATATTGTATGTAAGACAACAAGGCATAGAGCTGGATGAACATAGCAGGCCAAGCAGCATCATAGGAGCAGGAAGGCTGACGTTTCACGCCTAGACCCTTCATCAGAAATGGGGGAGGGGAACGCGGAGGCGGATAGAAGATGGATAGAGGAGAAGATAGGTGGAGAGGAGACAGACAGGTCAGAGAGGCGGGGATGGAGCCAGTAAAGGTGAGTGTAGGTGTGAAGGTAGGGAGGAGATAGGTCAGTCCAGAGAGGACGGACAGGTCAAGGGGGCGGGATGAGGTTAGTAGGTAGGAGATGGGGGTGGGGCTTGAGGTGGGAGGAGGGATAGGTGGGAGGAAGAACAGGTTAGGGAGGCGGGGACGAGCTGGGCTGGTTTTGGCATGCAGTAGGGGGAGGGGAGATTTTGAAGCTTGTGAAATCCGACCATCTCTAATATCTCTCTCTCCTTCCTGGACATTCCTACAGACAAAGGGGGTGGCCATGGGTACCCACATGGGCCCAAGCTATGCCTGCCTCTTTGTAGGTTACGTGGAACAATCCCTCTTCCGTAGCTACACTGGCCCTAAACCCCACCTCTTCCTCCGTTATATTGATGACTGTATCGGCACCGCCTCGTGCTCCCACGCAGAGCTCAAACAGTTCATCCACTTCACCAACACCTTCCACCCTAACCTTAAGTTCACCTGGACCATCTCTAATACCTCTCTCTCCTTCCTGGACCTCTCTGTCTCCATCTCTGGCAGCCGCCTAGAAACCGACATCCATTTCAAGCTCACCGACTCCCACAGCTACTGAGAATACACCTCCTCCCACCCACCTTCCTGCAAAAATGCCATCCCCTATTCTCAATTCCTTCACCTCTGCCGCATCTGCTCCCAGGATGAGGCATTCCACTCCCGTACATCTCAGATGTCCTCGCTTTTCAAGGACCGCAACATCCCCCCCTCAGTGGTCGAGAATGCCCTCGACCGTGTCTCCCGCATTTCCCGCAACTTATCCACCATACTCCCTCCCTGCAATAACCACCCAAAAAAGGATCCCCCTCGTCCTCACGTACCACCCCACCAACCTCCGGATCCAACGCATCATCCTCCGACACTTCCGCCATCTGCAATCCAACCCCACCACCAAAGACATTTTTCCCTCCCCACCCTTATCTGCTTTCCGGAGGGACCACTCTCTCCGTGACTCCCTTGTCTGCTCCACACTCCCCTCCAGCCCCACCACACCTGGCACTCCCTGCAACCACAGGAAGTGCTACACCTGCCCCTACACCTCCCCCCTCACTCCCATCCCAGGCCCCAAGAAGACTTTCCACATCAAGCAGATGTTCACCTGCACATCTGCTAATGTGGTATACTGTATACGCTGTTCCCGTTGTGGCCTCCTCTACATCGGGGAAACCAAGCAGAGGCTTGGGGACTGCTTTGCAGAACACCTACGCTCGGCTCGCACTAAACAACTGCACCTCCCAGTCGCAAAACATTTCAACTCCCCCTCCCATTCCTCAGACGACATGTCCATCCTGGGCCTCCTGCAGTGCCACAGCGATGCCACCCGAAGGTTACAGGAACAGCAACTCATATTCCGCTTGGGAACCCTGCAGCCCAATGGTATCAATGTGGATTTCACAAGCTTCAAAATCTCCCCTCCCCCTACCGCATCCCAAAACCAGCCCAGCTCATCCCCGCCTCCCTAACCTGTCCTTCCTCCCATCTATCCCCTCTTCCCACCTCAAGCCCCATCCCCATCTCCTACCTACTAACCTCATCCTGCCCCCTTGACCTGTCCGTCCTCCCTGGACTGACCTATCTCCTCCTTACCTCTCCACCTACACTCACCTTTACTGGATCCATCCTCGCCTCTCTGACCTGTCTGTCTCCTCTCCACCTATCTTCTCCTCTATCCATCTTCTATCCGCCTCACCCTCTCTCCCTATTTGTTTTAGAACCCCTTTCCACTCCCCCATTTCTGAAGAAGGGTCTAGGCCCGAAACATCAGCCTTCCTGCTCCTATGATGCTGCTTGGCCTGCTGTGTTCATTCAGCTCTATGCCTTGTTGTCTCAGATTCTCCAGCATCTGCAGTTCCTACTATCTCTAATATTATATGTAACTTAGCTGGAAAAATTAAGTCTCCCCATCATAAAGTTAAGAATGATAGGTTCATTATAGGATGAAACTGAAAAGATTCAAAAGATAGATGGTTAAACCATGGAGAATGTGGCTCCAGCCTGTAAAAAAAACAGCGGAGTAAAAGAACTACAAATAATGTGAGAAGTGAATAAAGAAGAAACTGAAACAGGAGGAAATGCAGTGAACAATGAAAGAAAGATGATTAGAAAGAACTACTGAATAAAAAGAAAGGTTTTTTTTTGCCAATGTTGAAGCTGGATGTAATCCACATGGCTAGCACAATGAAGAATGGAAAGATATCCTTTGGATTATGGGTTGGACCTTTGTCACCTATCCAGCTTTTCATTGTGGAAGGAACATTCCTTCAGAATTTCATGGGTTAGCAGTGAAATCATTATCTTGCTTCAACAATGAGCAGTCAGGAGGTTTCACATTCTGCCAAATCCTCCCTTCTTTATTTGTGTGTGTCTGATACATGCCTGCTACGACCTGGTATAAGAAGAACAGTGCTTAATTGAAGCTTGGCACATTCTTTAAATTCCTTGGTGAGTTACATTTGTGCTCGAGTACCTCATTTATTTGTCATCATTTTAAACAGCTCAGAAAATCCACTTGAGCTGCTGTTCAAATCCACTGCACTAGCAGTAATCAACATTCTCAAAGTAGACTGCTTACACAAATAGCTAGCAAAATAACAAAACTGGCTAAAAATAAAATACCAAATACAATTTCTCTAAAGCCATTACATGAAAATAATGTTCTGTAGATTAACCATTGAAAAAGAATGAATCAAATTAAAGCACGGAGGCAGATGAGGGATTCAGTAAAATAAAGTACGTGGCTTTGATTATCACAATAGTTTGAAACCTGGTTTAAACACTGTTATTGTCTCCTGTGCCTGTTTATTGCAAAGCTACATCTTGAGCCCTGTTCAGATTCTGAACCAGCCACACATCACCTGGGAGAAGGAAATCACTCTATTTTCTATTCCTGCTGAAGGCAGTGAACTTACACAGCACCTTCGATCAAGCTAGTACCTCTATCAAGAGTCATTCAGCATTTATTGATCTGAAGACAGTCATTTAAAATAAAATCAATGGTGCATTAGTGTGGAGTAAATATTTCATAACATAAGAGGATTACAAATATTAATCATAGCCTTCATTAAGCTCAGTTAATAAACTTGTGTTCCTTGCAATTTATTTGAATGTCATTGTATAAAAAGGAACATATTGGCTTACAGCTACTGCTGCTCTCAAAGGAAAGGTGCATGGGGAATTTGCACCCAGAATGTGCTTTCTTCCTTAACTCAAAGAAGACTAAACTGTCAGGATGGGCGAGTAAGGGAAAAGGTGACTACCAATCCTTACAAACTATACATACTCGCTTTCTTTTTCAATGTGTAATAAATTTGTTACTGCCAGCCAGGCCAGGAGTTCCCTTGGTTGTCATAAGCAACAATAGGGGAAATATCACTCCCAGTTCCTGTTCGTGTTTCTGTTTACTGAAAATGGATCATGCTGGAAACAGCAGCCTTCTAAACATTGGAAGCAAATGGAATCATGCTCATTCTGAGTCCTCACAGTCAAGCATCATATCAGCATTTATGCTTTAAGTTTGTAGGTTAAGCCACTTTAGATTACTCACGGGTTTTGGTATCGGGAAACCATCTCCAAAATACTGGAGTTTTTGAGGAAGTAACTGGTAGAATAGATAATGAAGAACTAGTGGATGTGGTGCAATTGCATTTTAGGAAGACGTTTGATGAGGTCCCACATAAGAGACTAGTGGGTAGAATTAAAGCACGTGGGATTAGGGGTAATGTATTTTGGATTTGATTGACAGATAGGAAAAAGAGAGACAGAACAAGTGGGGTTTTTACCAGGTGACAGGCTAATGGTACACAGCTGGGATCGGTATTTGGGTCCCAGGAATTCATGATATATATAAATGAGGGAATCAATATTTCCAGGTGGGCGGCATGGTGGCACGATGGTTAGCACTGCTGCCTCACAGCGCCAGGGACCCGGGTTCAATTCCACCCTTGGGCGACTGTGTGGAGTTTGTACATTCTCCCCGTGTCTGCATGGGATTCCTCTGGGTACTCCAGTTTCCTCCCACAGTCCAAAGATGTGCAGGTTAGGTGGATTGGCTATGCTAAATTGCTGTAGTGTTCAGGGGTCTGTAGATTAGGTGGGTTATAGGGAGATGGGTCTGGGTGGGATACTCCAAGGGTCGGTGTGGACTTGTTGGGCCGAAGGGCCTGTTTCCACACTGTAGGGATTCTATGAGGTGTGTTGATGGCACAGAACTGGATAGGATTGTGAGTTGTGAGTAGTAATGAGGATGCAGAAAAGCTTCAGGGTGATTTAGACAAGTTGAGTGTGGGCATATGCATGGCAGTTGCAGTGTTATGTGGATAAATGTGAAGCTATAGACTTCAGTGTGAAAATCAGAACAGCAAAATTATTTAAGTAATGTTATATCAGGAAATGTAGACATGCAAAGTGAACTGGGTATCCTTGACACCAGTTAATAATGCAAACAGGCAGGTACTGCAAGTAATTAGGAAGGAAATTGGTATGTTGGCCTTCATTGTAAGAATATTTGAGTTCAGAAGTATAGTCATTTTATTTCAGTTATGGAGGGCCCAGATGAGACCAAACCTGGAGTATTGTGTGCAGTTTAGGTCTCCTTAGCTAAGAGAAGATATATTTTCAAAGACGGAGTGCAGTGAGGGTTCACTAAGCTGATAGGAGGAATGGCAGGACTGTTATATGAGGAGAGTTTGGTCAAATGGGCCTGTTTTCACTAGAGTTTAGAAATGTGAGTGGGGATCTGATTGAAATAGCATTAAATTCTAACAGGCTAGATGCAGGAAACATGTTTACCCTAGTTAGGGAAGTCTAGAACCAGAAGCCACCATTTCAGGATCTAGGGTGAGCCACTTAGAACTGAAATGAGGAAACACTTCGTCACTTATAGAATGTATTATCCTGTGGAATTCACTACCATAGAAGGCTGTGAAGGCCAAGTCACTGAGTATATTCAAAAAGGAGACTGATAATTTTTTCGCTATTTAAGGCATCGAGTAATATGGAGAGAATGTGGTGCAATGATCATTCTGAGTGCTACTCCTGCTTCTGATTTCCACGGTTTCAAAGGGCAGCAATTTTGGGACGAGAGATGAGAGCAAAGTATTAGTTTCTCTGCAAGAAGAAGACTATTGGGTTCATTACAAAAATGTGGAAACATGCTTCCAATATATATGCATCCAATATATATGAAAAACATTGTTCTCTAGGAATGTTATGATGATACTTATTCATTTCTAACCAAACACCAGTGAAACTAACCCAAAATTTAACCAATGAAACTACTTTTTCCATATTCATGTGGTGTCACACAGGTTCAGGTTCTAATGCAACAAGTTAGTCATTTAAATATTTGGTGTTCAAGCCACAAAGTAGGATAATCCAAAAGAATAGGATTGGTCTACAGTGCCCCAATGCTTATTTCCACTGTCTTGATTAATCAGCTACTCAGTGGGGCACCTCTTTCCTTTCAATATCTTTTCAATCAACTACTCCCCACTGAGTGTCCTTTCGTTACTGTTCCTACATTGTAGTTTCATTAATTAACAACTACTCAAGAAGAATTTATCCTTTCCTAAACCACTTTCAATTTACTGCTCTACTTATACTTCACAGTTTGAAACCAAGACAGGGAAGGGTTATGCTGCCTATCATTTGTAGTTGGTACTCTGTTTGTTCCCAGTGTTCTTATTAGATTATAATTTACAGTACACATTATGCTGTCCTTGATAGATTGCTACATATTTTGCACTGTAACATTTTTAACAGTAAAATTTTCTCCACATAACAACAATAAAAACCCAACATTTATACCTTTGAAATGTACGCAATCATCCTAGATTTTCACTTTGGTGCTTCCAACTGAAGCAATCACTGGCTACAAAGATAAACAAAACGCTCCAGTGCCACTTTAGATCTGACAGTGGGCAAACTGACATCTCAATTTGCAAGTGATGTGCTTTCAACTCAGCTCAGCTGGCCTGCATAATCCTCTTCCCGACATCAGGGAAAAGTCCAGCCAGGCTGCACTAATTGCATGGCCCAGAAATTTATCGTGGGAGCAATGCCAGCAATTATGTCAGAGCTGCACTCATGGATGGCTTCCTCCGCTGGGTGCCCTGCTCCAGTCAGAATGAACTTTCTTTAATTATGGACAATAGGTGATGTGCCCATTACCTGCACATCTGTCTGCCCTGTGGCGCTACAGGAATATACCCAGGCAGTTGAGTCAGCTTGTTAAACATCAAACTGCAAAATGTTGCTTTCCATGGACTGAAATCTTTCAGTAATTGGTGAACTACCTGAGGAAATCTAAACCAATTAAAATGTCATTCGCAACTATTTATTTCATGTCACTGTTAAAACATATAAATGAATCATTTGATAGGAGCATGATTGGTATTCTTAATCAACCTGTTCAGGGATGTTATGACACACCGCGGGAGCAGGTGGGACTTAAACCAGATCAGTAGGCCCAGACGTATAACACACGGCTGTGCCACAAGAGCCCTCTAACTGATTGAACGTTATAAGGTTAATGCAATCAGCAATATCTGAAGACTGTGGAACCTGAACCTCTGTCGAAGTGAGGGGTCATAGGAATGTCCAACCTGGGAAGATAGTCCAGAGTGTACACGAAAGAGAGTCATGTTAAAGGCATTATTCAAATTCGAGTTATTGCTGTTAGTGAGAGATTATCTAAGTAGTTCAAGGTTTAGTTTGAGTTATGTTCATGGAGGAATGAAGACATTTGCAGGTTTATATCCAATCAATAAATGGGCTTGGTAAAATCGGTTTTGCAGTTACTGTGCCAGTATTATGGAAGATGCTTGTCATTTCCTATTTCCTTGTGCTTATATAATATGGTCTGTCCTTCAGGTCACGATTTGAAAGAAAAAAGTCTTCCATTTGTATGGCATTTTCCTGACCACTGGACATTTCAAGGCACTTTACAGAAAATGAAATCCTTTTGCAAAACAGCCACTATTCTAAAAAACATAGCAATCAATTTGCACTAGTGAGCTCCCAAAAGCAGCAATGCTTTCCTGACTGGATAATGACATTTTTTCCTACATTTGGATCGAGGAATATATATTGACACTGGGGATAACTCTTCTTCCATAAAATAATGACACAGGATCCTTTACACACTCACATAGAGGTTGAAGGGGGCTTGGTTTTAATACTTTATCTCAAAGGCAGCACCTCTGACAGTACAATGATCCCTCTGAAGTGTTTGTCTAGATTTTTCAGCTCTCGTCCTAGGCTGGATCTTTAATCAAGAGCCCTGTGACTCACAGCCAAGACTGCTGCCAAGTAAGCCACACCTGACACTTGTACATATCTTACTGAAGACAAAACTAAAACTGTGCCCAAACTGCTCAGCATTGGCAACACATTCTGAATGTAGGATTAGTCATGCAATTTCCTGCATCACCCTGGTCTCCCAACATCAGGAGCAAATAATGATCAGGCCATAGTTTCATCCCCTCCCCCTTGCTGGAATACTCTTTTCACAAGCGTGTAACTTTGGGACCAATTAAAGAGACAAAGCATAGTGTGACTGACAGAGAGTGAAGTGTGGCGGTTCAGTTAATGTGGGAGTTCAAGAGTTAATCTCTTTGTTAGAATCTAGCAGTAATTGTTGCTAGTTATTTGATAATATCGACTATTTTGTAGGACTTTATTATAAAGGGCAGACAGTTAAGTCTCTTTTAGGGCTTAGGAGAGTAAAAGTAGTTTCTCCCAGTGGGCTGGGTTGCTGTAGTTTGGACAATTAACTGAGGCTAACAGTTTTAATTTTTGCAGTCTTGTTTTCCGAATTCATTTACACATCAGTGGGGGCAGGAGAACACCAAGGCCCAAGAGCTGGGAAATTATTAAGGAATTAACTGAGAAGCACTAAGCATAAGTAAAAGTCAAAGAATGAAAGAAGTAGATTAAAGTTAAGGCGAAGGAAGTACCTTAAGATCAAATAATTGGAAAGCGAGCAAGTAAGACAAAGTAAGTTTAAGTTTAAGTCATCGCAGTTGAGGTTAGCCAGGTGGAATGTGTGACCTGTCATATGTGGGAAGTCATGGGCTCTACTAGTATCTTCATAGGCCATGTATGCACAAAGTGCTCCCAACTGCAGAAATCTGAGCTCTGGTTTCCTGAGCTTGAGTAACGGTTGGTGAGTCTGTGGTACATCTATGAGGCTGAGAGTTAGGTGGATAACATGTTTACAGATGTGATCACACTGCAGCTCTTTTTTTTTCTTTATTCATTCATGGGATGAGGGCATCGCTGACCAGGCAGCATTTGTTGCCCATCCCTAATTGCCTAGACAGCAGTTAAGAGTCAACCACATTGTTGTGGGTCTGGAGTCACATGTAGGCCAGACCAGGTAAGGATGGCAGTTTCCCTCCCTAAAGGACATTAGTGAAGCAGATGGGTTTTTCTGACAATCGGCAACATATTCACGGTCATCATTAGATTCTTAATTCCAGATATTTATTGAATTCAAATTCCACCATCTGCCATAGCCGGATTTGAACCTGGGTCCCCAGAACATTATCTGGGTCTCTGAATTAACAGTCCAGCGATAATACCACAAGGCCATCACCCCCCCCAAGATGGAATGGGCTCAAGATGGAATGGGCGACTACAGATAGTTAAAGAGAAGCTGGCGGGAGTCTCCTGTGGTCCCGCTCAAAAATCAGTTTTCCATTTTGGAAGCTGAGGAGGGCATTGGTTCCTCATGGGAAAGCAGTACAGAGCCAAGTCTCTGACACCACAAGTGCCCTGAGAGGAGGAAGAAGAAAGCGGGAGCAATAGTGATAACGGATTCATCGGTTATGGAGACAGACGGTTGCTTTTGCAGCTGCAGATGGGACTCCAGGATGATGTGTTGCCTCCCTGGTTCCAAGGTCAGAAATGTTACTGAATGGTTACGAGGCATCCTGAAGAGTGAAGGTGAAAAGACCAGAGGTTGTGATACACAGTGGTACCACTATATAGGTAGAATAGGGATAAGGTCTTGCATCAAGAATTTAGCGAAGTAAGTAGTAGGCTAAAGAGCAATATCTCAAAGGTTATAATCCATAGATTACTCCCAGAACCTTGCACTGACAAGTATAGAAATAGGAGAAAAGGGCTGATGAATATGTGCCTCAAGAATTGGTACAAAAGGGAGGGCTTTCAATTCCTGAATCACTGTCAACCATTTCTGAACCTCTACAAGTAGGATGGACTGCAACCTGAACCAGAATGGAACTAACATTCTTGGGGGTGGGTTTGCTAGTGTTAATTTGGCAAGGGGATGGGGTGTTAGTACAATGTCAGCACAGCATTCTTTAGTAAAGGAACCAAGGCAGAGGCAGTTCAGTTCAGTTGAGTTTCAGGATGGTAAGGTGAGACTGGATGGCCTCTACTTTGAAGACAGGAGTATTATAGGCAAGACAGATAAGTTAAGGGTGTGGATTGATGCATGGAATTGCGATGTTGTTGTTATCATAGAGACATGGTTGAGGGAAGGGACAAGTCTGGCAAGTCAACATTCTGGGGTAAAGGATTGTTAGGCAGGACAGGGGAGAGGGTAAAAGAGGAGATTGCATTATTAGTTATGGAGTCAATTACTGCAGTAAAGAGGGACAATATCTTGGAAGGGTCTTCAAATAAAGCATTGTGGGTAGAGCTCAGGAATAAAAAGGGGGCACTTTTGGGAGTGAATTATAGGCCCCCAAACATTCAGCAGGGAATAGACGAGCAGATATGTAGACAATTCACAAAGGCATGTTAAAACAATAATAGGGTAATTATATTAGGGAATTTCAATTACCCCAATATGAATTGGGCTGATCATAGTGTAAAGGAATTAGAGGGGGCAGATTTCTTGAAATGCATGTCAACATGTCAATGGTCCAACAAGAACGTGCAGTGCTAGACTTAATTCTTGAGAATGGAGCTTGACTGGTGTTTGAGGAGGCAATGGGAGAGCATTTTAGTCATTGCAACCCCAAAGGAATGGAAAGAAGTGGTCTGACACAAAGAGTTTTGGATTGGGAGAAGGCAGATTTTATTAGAATGCAGGATCTGGCCAAAGTAGCAGCCACTTGTGGGTAAACCAGCAGCAGAACAGTGGAGTCATTCATAAAGGATTTGGGGAGAGTACAGGCCTAACATGACCCCATTAGAGTGAAATACAGGAGCCCAGAGAACCTGGATGTCTAAAAATATTCAGGACAGGACAAGCAGGAAAAGAAAGGCTTTTTAACAGGTACAAGGGGAGCAAATCAACAGGGGCCTCAGTGGAGTATAGAAAGTGCAGGGAGGAATCTTAAGGAAGCAATTAGGAGAGCAAAAGGAGGCATGAAAATGCACTGGAGGGTAAAATTAATGTGAATTTCAAGATATTCTATCAAGGGGAAAAGGATAACTAAAGAAAAAGTAGGGCTCATTAGAGACTGAGGGGCCAATCTGTGCGTGAAACTGCATGACATTGTCAAGTGTTGGATAAGTACTTCACATCTGTCTTGACTTTGGAGAAAGAAGGTGTAGTTCCTGATTTCAGGAAGAGAGACTGTGAATTGGAGCTTTTGGCAGCCTTAAATGTGAACAAATCTCAAAGGACAGTTGAGTTGTTTTCCAAACTGCTGTGGGAGATGAGGGAGGAAATTACAGGGGCTTTGTCCAAATGTTTAATTCCTCTCTGGTCAGGGGAAGTACTACCAGAGGACTGGAGAACAACTAACATGGTTCCACTTTTCAAGAAAGGTGGTAGGAATTACAGACCAGTGAGTCTGGGGAACAATTAAAGAAAATTTTGAAGAGAAAACTAATCTCCATTTAGAGAGGAAATGTTTGATTAGGGATAGTCAGATAGTTAGGGATAGTCATAGACATGAAGATTGGCTGGTTGGTTGACAGTGAGGAAGAATATCTGAGGTTACAGGAGGATACAGTCAGTTTGTCAGAGGGACATATCAGTGGCAAATGGAATTTAACCCTGACAAGTGTGAAGTGATGCACTTTGGAAGAAGGAATAAGACAATAGACCCTTCAATAAATGGCAGGACACTAGCAAGCTCAGAAGAACAGAGGTATTTTGGGATGCTTGTCTACAAACCTGAAAAGGTTACTAGGTTAAGAGGGCATTTGGGATACTTGCCTTAATCAGTCGTGGCATAGATTATAAGAGCGTCGAAGTTTATGTTGGAGCTGTACAAGACTTTGTTTTGGTCACAGCTGTGATACTGTGTGAAGTTCTGGTCTCTGCACTATAGGAAGGCTGTGATTGCACTGGAAAGGGTGCAGAAGAGATTCACCAGGGTATTGTCTGGGATGGAGTAGTTTAGCTATGAAGAGAGGCTGGGTGAGCTCAGGTTGTTTTCTTTGGAGCAGAGGAGGTTGGGGAGGGTGGATCTTGATAAAGGCGTATGAGATTGTGAAGAGCATGGACAGGTTGAATAGAAAGCAGCGATTCTTCTTAGTTAAAGGGTCAATAACAATGGGGCATAATTTTAAGGTGAAAGGTGGGAGGTTTAGAGGGAATTTGAGGAAATATTTTTTCACCCAGGGTGGTTGGAATCTAGAATGCACTGCATGAGAGAATAGTTGAGGCAGGAAACTTTGCAACCCTTGGAAAGTACTTGGATGAATGCTTGTTCATAACGTTCAATGCTCTGGGCCCAGTGTTGGAAAGTCAGACTAGTGTAGATTGTCTGATGCTTGCCGTTGTGTGCTCAACAGGCTAAAGAGCATCTTTGTATTGTACGATTCTATGATTCTAAAACAATGGATTGAAAGAAAGGTCATGTGACATCCTTACTTCTAATCCCTCTCCCTGTAACAACCTTTGCCTTCCAGTTGGATGTGTCCAGAAGTTGGGCAAGTTTCCACGACAGGAAAACAATGGACTGCAGTTTCGTGCCTATTTGGAGTCTGCAACTCAACAATAAAATGGCAATGATGCTGAACCTGAAAGTGGTTTAGGCCTCATGAGCACTGTGTTTGGTTGGCATCCCATTCTACATGCAAACCAAAAATCTCCACCTTAAATGTTTCAAAACAATAAAATTAGTACTTATCCATGCAACTCTGTTCGTAACACCTCCATAAAAATTTCTTTGCCTGTGTTTTGTTAAACTTGTCTTGAGTGAATGGCTGATGCTGCTCAAGCCACATTCGTTGTCCATCTCTAGTTGATCTCGGTAGATCTTGGCAGGGGAAGGTATTCCGCTTGAAATGAGGTGCTGTGGCTCCCACAAAGACATTAGGTCGGGAATTCATGAAAACTAACCTAGTAATAATGAAGGAATAGTGATAGATGTCCAAACTCAAAATGTTATATGAGTTAGAGTCATGCAGTCATACAGTCATACAGCATGGAAACAGATCCTTCGGTCCAACCAGTCCATGCCGAACATATTCCCGAACTACGTTAGTCTCAACAATAACAACAACAAAAACAGATGTTGTTGGAAAAGCTCAGCAAGTCTGCCAGCATCTGTGAAGAAAAAATTCAAGTTAATGTTTCGGGTCTGGTGACACCTCTTCAGAGGAAGGGTCACCGGTCCCAAAACGTTAACTCTGATTTTTTCTTTACAGGTGCTGCCAGAGCTGCTGAGCTTTTCCAACACTTCTGTTTTTGTTCCTGATTTTCAGCATCTGCAGTTCTTTCAGTTTCTAAACTAGTCCCACCTGCCTGCTCCTGACCCATATCCCTCCAAACCTTCCCTATTCATGTACCTATCCAAATGTCTTTCAAATGTTGTAATTGTACCCACATCCACCACTTCCTCCAGAAGTTCATACCATATGCAAACCACTCTCTGTGTTAAAAATTTGTCTCTCATTTCTTTTTTAAATTTCTCTCCTCTCACTTAAAAGTGTGTCCCCTAGTCTTGAAATCCCGCATCCTAGGGAAAATTTAACTACCATTAACTCTATCTATACCTGTCAATATTTTATAAACTTCTAAGAGGTCACCTCTCAACCTCCTATGTTCCAGTGAAAAAAGTCCTAGCCTATCCTTTCTTTATAACTCAAACCTTCCATACCTGCTAACATGCTGATAAATCTCTTCTGAACCCTCTCCAGCTTAATAATATCCTTCCTATAACTGGGTGACCGGAACTAGACACAGTATTCCAGAAGAGGGCTCACCAATATCCTGTACAACCTGAACATGATTTCTCAACTCCTATACTCAAAGGACTGAGCAATGAAGGAAGCATGCCAAATGCCTTTTTAGCCACCCTGTTTAAATGTGATGCAAACTCCAAAGAATTATGTACCTGCACCCCTACATCCCTCTGTTCTACAACACTACCCAAGGCCCTACCACTACCGTTGTTTGTTGTACCAAAATCCAATACTTTGCATTTATCCAGATTGAACTCTGGCTGCCATTTTTCAGCCCATTGACCCATTTGATCAAGATCCCTTTGTAATCTTAGAAAACCTTCTTCAGGGTCTACAAAGCCACCAGTTTTGGTGCCGTCCACAAACTCACTAACCATGTCTTCTATATTTCCATCCAAATCATTTATATAAATGACAAACAAAATAGGACCCAGAACCAACCCCTGTGGAACACCACTGGTGACAGGCGTCCAGTCTGAAAAGCAACCCTCCATCATCACTCTCTCTCTCCTGCCATTAAGCCAATTATGTATCCAAATGGCAAGCTCACCTGAATCCCATGTGGTCTAACTTTACTAATTATTCTACCAATCGGTAATTGTCAAAGGCTTTACTAAAATCCAAATATACAACGTCAAATGCTCTTTTTGGTAACTTTTTAATAACTTTCTCAAAAACTCAATCAAGTTTGTGAGACAAGATTTTCCTTGCACACAACCATGCTGACTATCCCTCATCAATTTTGCCTGTCTAAATATCCATAAATCCTGTCTTTTCTCATCACCTTCAACAGTTACCCATACTATAAAGTCAGACTCACAGGGTAAATAGTTCCCCAGTTTCTCCTTACAATCTTTCTCAAAGAAAGGTACAACATTAACCACCCTCCAGTCATCAAGCACCTCACCTGTAGTTGTAGATGATGCAAATGTTTCTGCAAGGGGTCTCGGAATTTCCCACCTTACTTCCAACAACATTCTGGGATACATTAGATCATGTTGAAGGAAAAACTGCACATAAAAGTGCTCCAACAACAATTCTGCTCTTGTAGCTCTTGGTGGTAGAGACTATAGGGGTTCTATCAAAATGACATTACTGAGTTAATGTATTCTATACGCAGTCAGTTGATAGTAGTCAAATAGAGGGAATGGATCCAACATCAAACGTACTGACTTAGCGACCTATTCTGACCTGAAAAGTGTCGAAGGTGTTTGAATTTTGTTACACTGTACACATCTCAATAAGTAATGACTATTTTAGGGGTTTTTTTTATCAACCTGTCTGGGGATATTAATACATACCTCTAGAGCCAGTGGGACATGAGTGCAGGTCTTGTGGCCCAGAGGTAGGGACACTGCCACTGTGCTGCAAGAACGAAGGCTAATATATCATGAGTCAACAGGCAAGCTGTGAAAATTGTTTGATGCTAGGATGACACTGAGAATATGCAAAGGTATTGCATCTGTCATGAACATGATACAAATATCCTGGAGTAGCTTGAGTCTTTGTTATGTTAGGAATGTATGCTGTTCTGTCCTAACCTGCTTTCATTTATCTGGAATTTCCTTTACTACCCTTCACCAATTAACCAGTTCACTTTAATGATATCAGAGATAGTGGGAACTGCAGATGCTGGAGAATCTGAGATAACAAGGTGTAGAGCTGGATGAACACAGCAGGCCAAGCAGCATCATAGGAGCAGGAAGACTGAAGTTTCGGGCCTAGACCCTTC
>NC_063334.1:96747375-96813827 GCF_021869965.1 Rhincodon typus
GCCAAGCAGCATCATAGGAGCAGGAAGGCTGACATTTTGGGCCTAGCATCAGATGAAGGGTCTAGGCCCGAAACTTCAGTCTTCCTGCTCCTATGATGCTGCTTGGCCTGCTGTGTTCATCCAGCTCTACACCTTGTTATCTCGCTTTAATGATAATTTGTTTTAATTGGATAAAAACACAGCAAGCAAACAAATCTATCTAATGGTCTTATAATTTTAAGTAAAATAATAATGATCAAGTAAATTAACATAATAGTCATAGGAGCATTATATCTATAATCTATGATATAACTGATTAAATGTCGCTTGGGGTCACCTCACTTAAGTAATATTTTTGCTAAATGTACAGTTTTTACAAAAGCGTACATTCTCTTATTCATCTTTACTGAAGTGCTTCACAGTCTGAATGTTGTTTCCATTTTCACATTGTGGATTTAGTTCATTTTTCAGCAAAATGTAATTCGAAAAGAAGCAACCTTGATCACTTGGAAGAAATAGTCTTTATCTCTTATGCCACTTGCACAGAAACATCCATAGGAAAAACATTAGAAAAACTGAAGTACTATTATTCCATCTATTGTAAAACATTCTAAATTTCTTTGCAGCTACTTGTATTCTGCTCCACCCTTGCCATGGTAACCTGCACTATATAGATGTAATCACAGTTGTGTACAACTTTATCGGCAAACAGAAAGCCTTTTTGAGACAATATCTTATATGAAGATCCAGTGGAGAGAGGGGTTTAAATATGTGTCTAGATTGATGAGGGAAAATGTGGGGAACAAAGGAGAGTCACAGGATTGGACAGGGAGAGAAGTGAGATGCAATATGAACATTAGTGATGGGGAGGTGGACAGGGGAGGAGAAAGTGTAGAAGAAAGGTTCAGGTGGAAGAGGGAACATTGGAAAATGAGGAAAGGGTGAAGAAGGTGTTAGACAGTAAGTAGACTGTAAACACATTCAAGGCAGCAAAAGATTTAAAAACTGCTCAGTTTGGGTGATTTGAATGGATTCGCAATGTTGCGCATCTTCAGTAGGTGAATGTATCTTTAAGAAAGAATGCAGAGTGAGTTTAGGTGTGGGCGAGAAGGAATCTGACTTCAGTGGAGCACAATTAGCAAACAGAAGTGTTGCCAAAGTGTCGGCGAGTTAAGAATCAAAGCGTGGGTTTGCTCAGCCTGGATAATAGCTGTGACAACCATGAAGTGTATATTAATTGTGCCTCCAGAAATGGTGATAAGGCAAGAAAGACTTGCATTTAAATAGTGGCTTTCATGACATTGAGGCTCCAAAGTGCCTGACAGGCAAAGAAGTACTTTTGAAATGTAACCACTGTTGAATTATGGAAAACATGGTAGCTAATTTGTAGAAAGAAAACTCCCACAAACAGCAATACTAGAAAAACTAAATAATCTTTGTGTGCAATATTGATTGAACGTTAACCATTGACCAGCACTCAGAGTATGGCTCTCTTGATTTTCTTGGAATCTTTTACTCCCACTTAGGGTAGGTGGGGTTTGGGCTAAGGTAGACTAGGCTTCAGTTAAACATCTCACCTAAAAGACATTACCTCTAACAGGGCAGCACACTCTCAGTAGTGTGGTGGAGAGTCACCCTACATTCTTGTACCCAAGTATTTAATTGACAAGAACATAGTGAGGTTGTGAAAGACACTATGCAAATGCACGCCTTTCTTCCTGAATAAACTACTATTGCCATGTTTTTAGGAAAGGATGGGAAGGACAGAAGCACAAAAAGAAATGGCAACATGGAGTAGCACGCTGAGGAAAAGGGACTGAGGATTGTACAAAGATCGGATTCTTTTCCAGGTCTTTTTGGAAAAGAGAGGCATTCTTGGTTAGACCTGGAAATTAATAAATGAACAGCAACTGAGAGTTCAAATGCTACGTCTTGAACATCCTGTATCTGTTTTCACAGAGCAGGAGGAAGGGGCTGAGCAAGAGTTTAATGCAAGTAAATTTGAAACCATATACTGACACTACATCCTTGTATAAGAGACTACAAGATTTTCGGGCAGTTTGCTAAACAGATTGACTCATCAATCTTCTTACTACATCATAGCTGCTACCATCCTCTCTGCAACTCAGTCGTGACAGCAATCAGACAGACTGACTCCCTGAGGATTGTTGGAGCAGCTTTAAGTCTCAAGATTCTAGAGTAGCAACATTCAAGTAGGGAAGTATGACTATTATTCACTGAGCTTTCTTTATTATCTGCTGCTGCCTCTCCAAGGAGGCCAATGAATTAAGGTTCTTGAGTAGATTTGTAGCTCGGGTTGTGGATGCTGTGGTTGGTTCGCTCACCGAGCTGGTTCATTAGTTTGCAGACATTTCATTACCCTGCTGGGTAACACCATCAGTGCAGCCTCTGATGAAGTGCTGTTGTGATTTCAATGGTTGTAGGATGGGCATCAGAGTGGCACAGAAACCTACGTCAACCCTATGCCAACTGCTAACTCGAACCAAAGACCCCTTACCCACTTTGGACAGAACCAACATGATATACAAGATCCCATGCAAAGACTGTGACAAACATTACATTGGACAGACAGGAAGGAAACTGGCCACAAGAATACATGAACACCAACCAGCAACAAAAAGACATGACCAGTACTCACTCATCTCCATTCACATGGATAAGAAGAATCACCGGTTTGATTGGGACAACCTCAAGATCCTAGTGCAGGCCAAACAGAGACGAGCACGGGAATTCCTAGAGGCTTGGTTCGACACCAAGAAGGCCATCAATAAACATGTAGAATTAGACCCTATATATACACCATTGCAAAGAAAAACCAGAAATAAGGTAACCAATTCCAACGGACCCCAGAATTTAAATGCCAGGCAGGAAAACACAACAGCACTTCACTGGAGGCTGTACTAATGATAATGCAGGATAATGAAACATCTGCGAACTTACGAACTAGATCAGCGAGCGAATCAACCACAGGCCAATGAATTATTAGGAATGGACATCCAGCTCTAAACGTTTATTTTTACATGGAAAGCTAACAGCTGCTGGCAACAGTCATGAACATGTTAATTTCCAATGTTGTCTTGTTTCCAAGGTTCCTCTGTTTTATATTTCGCAGTCTGGAAACCCAAATGAAATCGAGAAATCTAGAACACTGAGCACATATGCTAGTTTGGGGCTATAGTGTGGAACTGAGAGAGTGGTTAAAAATGCTGTACTTTGCATAAGATTTAAATCAAGCAGCTATTGTTTCTCCAGTTATTGTAAACAGTTCCACTGTTAACAAAGCATCAATGAAGTTTCTCCTGGTAATCTGGCCAGCATTAATCCCTGAAACATCATTTAGTACTAATAATAGATAACAAGGTGTACAGCTGGATGAACACAGCAGGCCGAGCAGCATCAGTGGAGCAGGAAAGCTGATGTTTCAGGCCTGGACCCTTCCAATTTATTTAATTGTTTATGGAATTTTACGCAGAGAAAATTAACTGCAGTGTTTCCTTCATGACACTAGCAACTGCAGTTCAAAAGTAATTAATTAGCTGTGAAGTATTTTGGGATGTCCTGGACTCATGGACGTTACTGTACAAAATATGTTTCTTTTTTCTCTATTATTCTGATTCCTTTTCAACATTGTAATGTTATAATGAGGGTCCTTAGGCAATCATTACATCTCATGTTCGATGTTGACCTTCCACCCAGATTTGGATAAAATGTTTCACAATGTAATCAGAAACAAAATTACTTACTTCCTGTTCCACTGTTAGAAGTGCAGAAAGTTTGGAACTTGGATACTTGAGCCAACCACTATGAAGGTTGTTTAGCCGATTGCAAATTTGAATCATTTTAGTATTTGAGGCTCACATCTGTGCAGCCAGGGAGGGTCTATCCCAGATTGGAAATCCTTTATCTGAAAATATCAGGAACCAGCTGGTTTTCCGAAAAAAAACATGTTTTCTGTTTTTGGGTTCACTGTAGTCTGTTTGGGCCCTTTCAGGGGAAAAAAAAGACTTTGTTTAACCCGAACTGACCAAAAAAATGAAGTTTTTATTCCCCAGAATTCAGCTTGTCTACAGATCTGTTCATTTGGATTTTAGCTCTTTTCTGTTTTCTTATGTACAGATAATAGATACCCAACCAGCACTTCTTTGTTTGGTTCACTGACACATTTTATTTCACAATGTGCCTATGAGATATCTTGGCATAATTGATTGTGCTTAAGGAGCTATAACGTTTAAGGTTATTACCACTGTTGTTCTTGTTCAATCAGACTGTTCACATCCTGATGTTCTGAACTCCCAACATTATTTCTTTTCCATCACCAGGGTCACTGCTATTACGTCACTCAACTCTTCCCTACCAAATCTGCTGTAGAAACAATCATCTGTACCTTGGTAACATCCAGTTTCAATGCTCTCTTGATCGGACATCTACCCTCCACCCCTTTGTAAAACACAGTTCATCTTAAACTTCTGCATCACAGGAGCAGAGAGGCTGACGTTTTGGGCATAGACCCTTCATCAGATGAAGGGTCTAGGCCCGAAATGTCAGCCTCTCTGCTCCTATGATGCTGCTTGGCCTGCTGTGTTCATCCAGCCCTGCACCTTGTTGTCTCGGATTCTCCAGCATCTGCAGTTCCTACTATCTCTCATCTTAAACTTCTGCTGCATTTTAACTTATACCAAATACCTGATCAGTCATCACACCAGTGCTCAAGCACTGACTTACATTGTCTCCTGGTCCAGCTAAATGTCTCCCATTCAGAATTCATCTTATGATGTTCAAATCTCTCTGTAACTTCACGCCTTGCTATCTCTGCAATTTCTTCCATTTCTTGAATTCTCTGAAATCTCTGAAACTCCTCTAATTCTTGTCTCTAGTTTCATCTCCAGTTCCTAAACACCACATTAACCCCAGCCCCCACCCAACCCACCACCACCACCAAACCTGCTTACTGCTACCTCGGCTCTGAAAACCTCACCATCTTAAACATTTCCACCATTCCCTCTTTTAACGCACTTTTTCATATCCATCACCTTGAGCAAGCATCTGTTTACCTGTTCTAACATGTCTTTATGTGATTTAGTGTCAAATTCAGTTTAATAATGATCCTGTGAAGCAACTTGTTATCTTAAGACTTATCTTAACTTGTTATCTCCCTGGGTGTGTTAAGACACAAAACAAAAACAGGCACCACCTTTCTTAATTGTACTGCACATCATTTATGATTCACATTACCTCTTACTTCCAAGTTCAGAAATGACTCAGTAACTAGATATTTTCTAGAACATGCAGATTTAGTACAGAGTTTGATTTAATTAACTGGCAAAAATGCATGTTACTGCGTGTTTTCAATATGCCCAACAAACGATTAGCATTTTCAGTCAAATTTTGTCAATTGTTACTCGGAAGGAATATTTGAGATGATTTTCCAAATGAGAGTCATTCATAACAATGTGGCTGACAGGTACTTACTTTTCGTATATTTAACCCTAAACACACCACAACTGCAATTTTGTTACAGGTGGTTTATTCCTGAAATATTACAATGTCACGCCCCAAAAGGAGAGCTGTTGGGAAAAATACTATATATGGGTTTGTAAAAATTGGCCCAATATCATTGCATTTTAGATATCTTAATCTGCACGAAGGGGATATATTACTTTAAACGAGGATCCATCTCAGTCAAACAGCAGTTGGTAATTGAATTTTGTTCTATATTTGCAGCGGTTAGAGACCAACAGAAGATGCTTAAATGATGCAAATTACACAATAAAATGACATAAATTTATGGGAGACCAAGGAACAAAAACAAATCTCAGTTAGGAGTTACATTTAATTGTGCCCTACGAAAAAGTAGTTGAATTTTTGGCTGTGCAAAGAGCTCATAAATTAATTGCCCTCTATTGCAGAAGCCATAAAATATCTAAACCCTCTTTATATTACAGGTACAGTCTAATGGTTATCTGGAATCTGCTCCATTTTCATGACAACAGGAAAACATTTCCTCTGAAGGTCATATTGCAGTTATGTTTTGGGAGCATTTAAGTTTACTATCCTGTGTGACCTTACATACTGAAGATTGTGTTTGCATTTGGTGAAATGTATGATTCACATTTAAATTCATTGACTCTGAATCTTCCCTGTAGTCAGGTGAAGATCCATTGAGATGAACGAGTCAAACAATACAGTTCTTGATTGGCCAGTATGAGCTGACAGATCAGGTAAACGAACACAGAGAATGCTGGATAAACTCTTCTTCAGACTCGAAACTTTGTCTCTGTTTTTCTCTCTCCACTGATGTTGCCAGAAATTATTACGAGTAGCCTGCTGAGTTTCTCCAGCATTCTCTGCATTTGTTTCAGATTTCCAGCATCTGCAGTACGTTGCCTACGTGAAAGGTCAGGTAAACCATCCAGTGATGGTGGTATGTCCCATAATACGAAACATCTTTAGAGACTCTTTGTAGTACCAGATACATTGTTAAAATTTGATTCAACAATTCTGGCACCAAGTTGAGATTGGCTCTTGCAAAGCCTATGAGCATTATTTTCTACTCGTCATAGAATCCTTACAGTGTGGAAGCAAGCCATATAGCCCATCAAGTCCACACCAACCCTCCAAAGGCCATCCCACCCAAACCCACCCCTCTACCATAACTCTGCATATCCCATGGCTAATCCCTGGACATTATGGGCAATTTAGCATGGCCAATGCATCTAACTTGCACATCTTTGGACTGTGGGAGAAGACTGGAGCGCCCAAAGGAAACTCACACAGACATGGGGAGAATGTGCAAACTCCACACAGAGAATCACCTGAGGCTAGAATCGAACCCCAGTCCCTGGCACTGTGAGGCAACAGTACTAACCACTGAGCCACTGTGCCACCCCACTGTAGAGTTACATATGACATTACATCTCCACCTTCCTGGCATTATTATCTGTTTTGTGTTCTTTGATTAACTGCGTGCATAATAAAAGATCATGGGAAAGCCTCATTTACATTCCTCATACAAATTCATTTCTATGAGGAAATGATGATTGAGAGTTATTTTTTTTTTTCTTATTGACTATCTGATAATTAAGGTGAAATGTTGTTATGCCTTACAAATTTTAGGAGCATTTGAATTTACTGTCCTGTGTGACCTTACATGCACAGCTAACATAATTCAGTTTTCAGGCCAAAGTAACAGTAAATGTTTCATTCATGATCACGTCATGCATCTGTGGCAATGGCATTTCTGTTCGGTTAATGAACAATCACAAAGAGACCATTGACCGTTATCAACACTTCCTGCCCATACCAATTCTGTTAGAAATACAGAAATGAAATACATTGTTGCATAAAGCTGGCGAAGAGAGGCTTTTAGCAGTTGAGTTCAAGCACAATTCCAGTGATCATGCAATCACATCTGTTGACAATAACTGAGCATGGCAGAGTATTTCCCTAATTATGACCAAATTTATGGTGGAATTTTAACTACTAAGGGGAGTTGGATCCAGCCCAGTTCTGGGTTTAACCAAGTCAGGTTTGCAGGTGACAGAAAAACCGATGGAAGTTGTCAAGTTAGTAAGCCATTAAATAAAAATGCAAAAAAGCATTGGCCTGATGATTTAACCCATAATTCAGCTCGTTTGACAGCATCCCCTAAACCTCTGAAAACTGCCACCAAGAAGGACAAGGAGGGCAAATGCATTGGAACACCTTACTGACCTGCAACTTTAAATCCTAGTTAAACAGCGTTCTGACTGGGAACTATGTTGCCATTCCTTCACTGTTACTGGGATGCGAAACAAATTGGCCCAGATGATGCTGTTAACATTTTCAAAAAATTCACTCGCATCACCCAGGCAAAGGTAAATCTGAGAGCACTATTTCAGTGAAACTGACAGGCTGGGAAACCTTCAAACAATGGATCAAAACAGCTGAGGCCATACCCAGGCAAGAGGCTGTTGTTCATTACACTGCTTTGGAGAATGGCGCTGATTGACAGGTGACTTCTAACTCCTTTGATGTAAATTCCTTTATCTTACTCTTTCACTTTCAACTGCACTCAGCCTTCACTGCAGTATCAGAGCAACTTGTGCATCTCAATCAGTTCAACAAGAGGGAGCAGCACAGGACAGCAGCCGTCTCCCTCTCAGCCACATGCTGCTCCACAAACAGAGAGGAACCGGACACAAACGTCCAGCTCAAAGCACTGAGATTCCAACAGAGGGCCTGCAGCCAGCGGATCAAAGCTCTTGATCCTCTGCTGAGCACCATTGCTTCAAGAGGTTCAGCTCTTCATTGCAGGTCTTTGCTGGGACAAGACCCATTTTACAAGAGACCAGGTGGACATGCTTGTTCACTGACCATTGAGGGGTGATTCTCACGAGACGAATATCCCACCCTGCTTCCCTGCCTCTCGTGGGAATTGTGGGTACTCTCTTCTCCAAGGAGAAGAAGTAGAAAGTTATGACCGTGAAAATTTGGAGATGAGGCAGGGACAGCATTTGTAGAGGGGGTCAGTAAAACATGTCAGTGAGGTGGCACAATAATGAGGGTAAGCATTACCTACCTCAGGGCTGACTTCTGAGGAAGGGTCACCAAACCAAAACAATAACTCTGTTTTTTCCTTCACAGATGCTGCCAGGCCTGCTGAGCTTTTCCAGCAATTTCTGACAATGGTTAACAGTTTTTTTTACTGAATTAAGATTTCAACATGAGCCATGATGGGATTTGAACCCAGCTTATTAGTAATTGAGTTCCAGATTACTAGTCCAGTGACATTGCTATAATGCCCTGCCTTTTGATAAAATTTGTGCCTGTGACTTGAATTTGCCAATCAATGTCTGACATTCACTGCTGACCACAAGAAAATCTATGTACAAAGATCCAGCAATCTCTGTTGAGTGGTTTTTCATTTTCCTGATTTTCATGTGTATCTAACACTAAGTCAATGGGCCTAACAGTGGAGGTATCACCATGCAGAATAAGCAACCAAACACATTGAAGCACTCTCACTGACAGCAAAGTAGGAAGTAAACTGCATTGATTATTGATGTATTTGTAAACACCGAAGAAAAATGACAACTCTCTGGTTATTCATGGGGCCCAAATCAATCTCCCAAATTGGCAGTGGAAACACATCTGTGGGGTTACTGCTCCTGGTAGAATCAATGCCTCTCACCTGGCCTTGCAAGGCTGCTGTCTGCCTCGTTCCATCTCCATGGCCTTCCAGGGAGATGGGTCTGCTCTCACTGGTAAAGCTGGAGTGACCGCCAACATGGTTACTGCCTGGTGGTCAGGGAACTTCCACCTCCTGGAGCCACACAGTATGGCGTCCTAGCCAATTAGCCTGCACAAATTTAAAAATCACACTGAGAGAGAAACTCAGTTCTGGGGCAGGATCAAGCTCCAGATCATTTCCAAATGTCACCTTCCCAAAAATCTGGCCCCCATTGTTGTTCAAGATTCACAAGACTTAAAGCATAAGTCTTAATTAATTTGAAATAAATGATTTCTAAGAGGTGAGTGATTAGTATAAGGCATTTGATCTAGTACCTCCCCACTTGGTCCTGAAATAGTTACCATTGACATCTTTGTGTTTGTGAGTTTTCACATTGCTCAACAGCCTACAACTTGGCAACATTTTCCTTACTGGCTACCTTTGCACAGGACTATCCATTTTTCAAAGTTCTTGCTGTCCTCACATTAGTCGGAGTAACCTGATCTTCAGCACAGCGCCCTACTAACTTAACATTCTGTTTCTTCAGTTTCCTCATGTTACAATAACATTCTATGGTAATATTTCAGAATGAAGTAGGTCTGTTTTCTCTGGCAGCCACAGTTGTAGAATCTGACCCTTAGTCCACCTCCACACCATTCACTTCCATTACTCCTCCCAGCAAGATCAGAGGTCACTGGTTGACTGACCTTTTGCTGATCTGTTCACAGCTCCCCCATGCAACAAACAGATCAGGAACAGACCCTGAGACAGCCAGGCAATAAAATGTATGCCTCTCTCCCTTCACTGTCAGTCAGGGTTCCCAGCTATGGAAGTGAGTGCTAAAGGCAGTTCAAACTGAAAGCAGTGACCATGTAAGTAGATCTGTCCTGTTGAACTCAGCAGATATCACTGATCATAACAGAACTTGCCTGTTTACATGTATTCCTTTACTAATACATTGATTTTAAAACTCTGTTGAGATCAGCTATTTGAAGATTACTGATAGGATTGTTAGAGATGGATGGCTATTATCTTTCACACTCATTTCCGTAATGGTGACTAAGATTTGTGTCCAAGATACATACCTAACAGTACCTCCCATTGGCTTGCAGTTGGGCAATGCATTAACTTTAAGATCTGTAGCATCGTTTAAAAACATGACTATGGCATCACTGCCACCGCACCCCCCAACACCAATTTGTCCCCAGTCATCTCCTTTTCCTTAACTAGATGCTGCCCTTCAGCGGTATAATCCTCCATGGAAAAACAACACAGCTTGCAAATGTAAAATCCAAAGAATGGCAGACGCTGGAAATCAGAAACAAAAACAGAAATTGCTCGAGAAGCTCAACAGCATCTGTGGAGAGAAAGCAGAATTAACATTTCAGGTCCAGTGACCCCTCTTCAGAATGGAGCAATTGAAGCTCCTGAAGCTTGTAAAGACACATACTGGTCTGTCTCATCTTGTATACCTCAAAATGGATCTCCAGTCTGACCAGTATGTCCATTTCTTACTGGCCTTTCCTCTGTGATAATGGCAGCAGCTCCCACTTTTATTTTACTGACACTTTTCACTCCAACTCCACTTTTCCTCATTGTTTCTGTGCTGAGAGACAACTGATCCTCCAATTCTGTCTCTCGTCCTTCATTTTACATCAACTGCCATTCCAACAATGCCTCCTCTTTAAGAATTTCCATCTCTCTCCATTGTCGACTAGCTTGAGCTACTTCTCTTCGCTCTCCCATAAATGTTCAGCTTTTGTTGCTTCCCTCTTCTGTTGGATCAATTATGGTGCAGTAACTGCTGTCCTGCTCAACAATTCAGCACAGACCAGGCATCAAATCTGGGATTTTCTAGTCTACAATCCTTCATACCACTTAATGTATTTATTCACTGAATTCTCAAGAGAGGTAATTTAAATGTGACTGCAATAAGCCCTGTTTATCTGGTTCAAGGACGATTTACCTTACAATATATGCACTTCCAGCCCTGTTAAAGCAGATTGGTAACAGAGTTACTGAAGCCTTTTATTTCCTGAGGAAAATGTTAACATTAAAGTCATTGTATTAGTATAAGAGAAAAAGCAGGACTATTGCAATGACTCAGGTGCTCTTGGCATCTGCAGGTCTGTAGAATTAACACCAGACTTAACAGATACATACAACTGCTCTCATATTTCATAACACATGCAGTAATTTGGGCTAAATGCATTCTGGCCAGTTGTTGTCAGACAAGTGGTTGTGAGCCTGGTACATCTGTTATGCTCATAACTGGAGTCAACAGGAATCAAGAGGAAAACTCTCACTGGTTGGAGTCATGCTTGGCACATAGAAAGATGTTTGTGATTGGTGGAGATCAATCATCTCAGCTCCAGGACATCTCTGCAGGGGTTCCTCAGAGTGTTCTAGGCTCAACCATGTTCAGATGCTTCATTAATGACAATCCTTCCATCATAGTCAGGAGGGGGATGTTGCTAATGATTGCATAGTGTTCAGTACCATTCATGACTTCTCCAATACTGAAGTGTTCATAAGCAGCTCGATGTGGACAACATTCAGGCTTGGACTGATAAATGACACGTAACATTCATGCCACACAAGTGTCAGTAAATATCATCTCGAACAGTACACCTTGATGTTCAATGGCATTACTATCACTAACTCCACTACTATCAACATCCCATGGTTTCCATTGACCAGAGACTGAACTGAATCAGCCATTTACATATTGTGGCAACAAGAGCAGGTCAGAGGCTAGGATTCTGTGGCGAATAACCCACTATTCACCATCTAAAGGCACAAGTCAAGAGCACAATGGAATAATTTCCATTTGCCTGGATGACTCAAACTCCAACAACACGTACAAAGCTTGACATCATGGGGGACAAAGCAGACTGCTTGATTAGCATCCCATCCATCTTATTTAACACTCCACCACCAATGCACAGTGGTAGCGGCAGTGTGTACCATTGATAAGATGCGCTGCAGTAACTCACTAAAGCTCCTTTGATAGTACCTTCCAAACCCACAATCTCTAATACCCTAGAAGGAACGAGGCCAGTAATACATGGGGACACCACTACCTACATGATTCTCTCCAAGGCACACGCTGACCTTATTTGGAAATATATCATTTCTTTCTTCAACAGTCGCTGGGTGAAAATCCTGATACTTCCTAGTTTAATTAACCACCATGGACTGTAGCAGTTGAAGAAAACAACTCATTAATTATGTCTCCGGGGCAATTAGGCTTAGGAAATAAATGCTGGCCTAACCAGTAACACCCATATCTCCTGAATGAATAAAATAATATATCCCAACCACACATAACAACTGCGGCACTCTGCCAATCTGGATTTAAGCTGAAAATTACTTGTATTGGTTGGAGTGGAAAACTTTTAATTCTGAGATTTAAATTAGAGTTATACAGCATGGAAACAGACCCTTCAGTCGAATTCGTGCACGCTGACCAAATATCTTAAACCGATCTAGTCCCATTTGCCAGCATTTGGCCCATATCCCTCTAACGCCTTCCAATTCATGTACCCATCCATATACATTTTAAATGTTGCAATTGTAACTGACTCCACCATGCCCTCTGGCAGCTTGTTCCATACACGCATCACCTTCTACATGAAAAAGTTGAACCTCAGGTCCCTTTTAAATCTCTCCCCTCTCATCTTAAACCGATGTCATCTAGTTTTGGACTCCCCTAACCTCAGAAAAAGATCTTGGCTGTTCACCTCTCCATGCCCCTCATGATTTTATAAACCTCTATAAGGTTACCCCTCAGCCTCCAACGCTCCAGGGAAAAAAGAGCCCCAGCCTATTCAAACTCTCCCTGTAGCTCAAGCCCTCCAAACCCAGCAATATCCCTGTAAAACTTTTCCGAACTCTTTCAAGTTTAACAACATTCTTCCTATAACAGGGAGATCGGAATTGAATGCAGTATTCTAAAAGTGGCTGCGCCAATGTTTATTTGTCTTACATCTGAATTTTCTATTGAAATTAATCTTAAATGGGGTTTAATGCATGTATTTATTTACAATGTAATCCCACTATTGTGCTGGAAAGACAGTGAAGGGGATTGTGTCTGCTAAGAAATGAGGGTAGCTTCAAATATTTTTAGGTTACAGTGTTTTAAAATTTTACATTCTCGTTTATTGATACTCTAGCCTAATACCCCATTTACTATTCCAAAACAGCTTCAGATTTACATGCTAAACTTTTACTGAATCAAATGTCTATTTGGGATAGTAAGTATGCTGGAACCCTGCCAGGATTGTAAATTAAACCAAATTCACCACCAACAATCTGAGACATGAGTCTTTTCAGAGATTTAGGGACATGTATTTCTCTGCTTATTAACTAAAATGAAAACAAAATGTGAGGTAGCAAGTGAGCAAGGTTTGTCAAAAGTGATAAGCTTTCTAACCCAATTTTACTTGTTACTTTAAGTGTTGTTCCAATAAAATGGGCAAAATAGAATAATTTGCTAAAGATACATATGCTTCTTATGGGGTTTTTAGAAAGAGTGACATTCTCCATCATGTCAAATTTCTTTTACACTGTTACAAGATAATTGTCAATGTGAAATGCCATACATTGCCATCTCGTTAAAGTTGTCTTAACAACATTCTACTCTATTGTTCACCATCCCCACACAATGTAGTTTACTATTAATCCTTTCATAATTCTGGAGCTTTACCTTTCATTGCCATGTGCAGGAGTTTATGCTGCAGATTAGGCACTTTATATGTGAACAAGAATATTCTAATATCAACTCTAAATTACCTTTTACTAGTACAAACATAGACTCTGCCTACCCCATCTTATTACCAAAATTTAATTTAAAGTAATATTCTGGGATAATGTTCTTCCATATTCATGCAGTTTTATATTTCTCTACCATAAAACTCTTTGGATACTTCAGGTCCATTTCAATTTTATGCTATAATGTAAAATTATGTGATACAGTGGTCATTTTATAAATCTGTAAATTTTTATTTCTTCCGATGCTCATCTTTTGAGTATCTCTGATTTTTATCATTCAACCATTAATGGCCATGTCTTCAGCTGCCTGATATCTAGACTCTTGAATTCCCATTTTAAGCATTTCTATCTCTATATCACTCTCAATTCCTTTAGTACACTCCTTCAATCTTTCCTGTCACGCTCCAAAAATCTCCTTACGTTCTTCTGTGCAAAATTGTGTCCAGTAGTATTTCTGAGAAGTATCTTGTTGCTACCATAAAGATACTGCATCAATCCAATGATTTTCAAACTGATTTTAATTTCTGTAGTCCGAGGCACACAGACTGTAGAATTTCAGCTAACTGGTCAACTAATTCATACGTTCCACATTTGTACAGCTTAGTTCTTTGCGTTAATCAAGGAGGAGTGAGAGGGATGGAACTTCAATCTTAAAGAGTTACTTTGTCCATTTTCTGGCAGAGAGATCGACTGGACAAAGCTAAGCATGAATTTTAATAATAAGTAAGGCAGATTTTCTTTTATTTTTCCGCTAATGTTGGGTGTAGCCTTTGCATGTTTGGGAGGAACAAAAGCAGTTTGAACACCAATGCCATTTTTAAGAGTTTCTCTGAGAAATGACATTAATTATAGAAGACAAAATCTCCCCTGCCCCTGAATGACATGGGCAATGGGAAAACTCAGTGAGATAAGCAGAAATGAGATTTTCAGTATCAAGGAAACAACATGGACATGCTCTGTGGGCAGAGACCACCTGCACCCCCTCCATCCATGGAGACTAGCAGCAGATATGTACCAGCCTCTTCATATCCTTATGGCACATCTCCAACCTTCTCACAATATGGTTCTCCACTTCAATTCAGCACTTTGGAACACATCCTTTCATTAGAATGCTGCTGTCGGGGCACTTTGCACAGAGTGATAGGCAATTGGTTCAGGGACTTGAACACATTGCATCTCAGGGCTTCTTCCTTGTTCTCTTAGTGCTCAATCACTTTGCACCAACCTTGAATGCTCATAACAGCCTTACCTTGCCTTGGCCTGCCTTGTCTTTTTCTGTTTTGCCTCCTCACCCAAAGTTTAAAGGCTCATAGTCCCCTGTTTTGCAGTGGATGGCATGATTGGGTCCCATAGAGATGTGGTGCATAGCTAATGAATGAACTGCAGAGAACATTGTGAAAAAACAGCCTGGGGCTCAGAGAGAGAAACCCTCCAAGAAATTTGCTGAAATTGACATTGAGATGATTTCAGGTAAAATTCAGCTCATACTATCTCCACCCAAATATTGCCATTGTATAATCATATGCCATTTATTAAGCTATGATCCGAACACAGACAAAAAAAAAAGGTGAATTCCAGGACAAGAGGTAAAAACAATTACCTTCAGCATCAAGGCTGATTGTGCCTGAGCATGGCATCAGGGAACGCTAGCAAAACTGAAGCCAGTGGGAATAGAGGAACGTTCTCCGATGTTCAGAGTCCTGCCTTACATGAGAAACAATCAATGATGGAATCAATCACAGAACTGTAAGTCATGGCTCAACTCGGAAAAGAAAGTCTTCTCAAGCCGAGCCTAATTCTTTGCCTGCGTAGCTTTTACATAGAGAGATAGTGGGGACCAAGCGGAGGCTTGGGGACCACTTTGTGGAACACGTACGCTCGGTTTGCGACAAATGACTGCACCTCCCAGTCGCGAACCATTTCAACTCCCCCTCCCACTCCTCAGACGACATGTCTATCCTGGGCCTCCTGCAGTGCCACAACGATGCCACCCGAAGGCTGCAGGAACAGCAACTCATATTCCGCTTGGGAACCCTGCAGCCCAATGATATCAATGTGGATTTCACAAGCTTCAAAATCTCCCGCCCCCTGACCGCATCCCAAAACCAGCCCAGCTTGCCCCGCCTCCCTAACCTGTCCTTCCTCCCACTGTCCACTCCTCCCATCTCAATCCGCACCCCCATCTCCTACTGACTAACCTCATCCCGCCCCCTTGACCTGTCCATTCTCCCTGGACTGACCTATCTCCTCCCTAACTCCCCACCTACACTCACCTTTACTGGCTCCATCCCCGCCTCTTTGACCTGTCTGTCTCCTCTCCATCTATCCTCTCCTCTATCCATCTTCTATCCACCTCCCCCTCTCTCCCTATTTATTTCAGAATCCCCTTCCCCTCCCCCATTTCTGAAGAAGGGTCTAGACCCAAAACATCAGCTTTCCTGCTCCTCTGATGCTGCTTGGCCTGCTGTGTTCATCCAGCTCTACACCTTGTTACCTTAGCTTTTACATATGTCCTTACACTTTCTCTAATGTATCTAATTGTGGTAATCTGTCCACATGGACACAATCTTATCCCAAAGTCATTTTATGCACTTCAATCTTACCAAAGTCCATGTTTTCCCAACTCAAAAGACCCAATTCTCTAAGCCAGTCATGAGAATAAGGTTTTTAAATTAAGTTTTAAATTAAGCATTAGTCTTTTGTCCTAACGTGAACATAATTGAGGAGTTCCGCTGTACTTAATCACATAGTTTATATTCCTTCATCTCACAGAGAATGTTTTGTTAGCTAGTATGGTACAAGAGATGTTCATCTTAATTATAATGTCATTTTGAAGTGTATTTAATGTCTATTATCGCCATTAGACAAACAAACCTTGTTGTATCATGCTTATTATGTACCTTATTTGTCAATCAATCGCCTCCCAAAAATGTAATCGATTCTATGTGACATGCTGGAAGTATGCCACAAAGTGGTGGAGCAGTCTGTCTCAGCCCAGAATTGTTTTCTAGGACAACTAAAATCAGTCAGCTCCATAAATACAGCTGAAGCAGCACATAGACAACTATCAGAGGCTGCTTGTGCCATAACACTTACCATACCTGTTGTGGCATGAACAATTGCCGTGTGGGGTTGCTACAGTAACATAGAATTTGAGCAAACAACATTAAGAAAAATAATGAATGCCAGGTGGAATCAATGATGTGTTCAAGTTATTATTTATCATTCAGTCAACTGATGAATTCTGCGGGAAGACCATTGAACAGATGAAAATATTCCAAAAATAGAACTGGCATGACTGCTTCGGATATATGGCAAAACACAAGCCCTGATTTCACCACAGAATGAGAATTTTGTAGTCCTTGCTTTTAAGGATGGGACTTTTGAAAACCTGTATTTGTTTCTCAGTTACTGAAAAAAACATAGAAAGGCAGAAGCACAAATACTTTGGAATGTAGGCAAGACGAACTATACTTGGAAAGCCTTTGATGTGTTTAATATCAATGTAATGTGCCTGTTTAAATCTTTCAGCTGCTGTTACTGATTCCAGTTGATATCACCACCTATTTTCTTGTCAAATCACAAATTTAAAATCAATACCAAATGCAAAACAAAAATTATATAACATAGGAAACTTTGCAGCTGTCAAGTTTTCATTTCTAAATGGAAACACTCGTGTCCATTCTCTACTCAGAGAGTAGGATTTAAGCAGATTATTTACGTTGTCACTTTAGTGCAGTGCTGAGGCAAGTCTTGGATGGAACGTTAAACAGAGGATTTATCTGCCCTCTCAGGTGGACACAGAAGATCCCATTGCAGTCTTCTGAAAAAGAACTGTGAAATTCTCCTAATGTGCTCACCAATATTTATCCCTCAACCCAATGTCACAAAAGCAGATTACCTCTTTTTTTGCCGTACACTTTATCGTACTTCATTGCACAAACTGATTGGTATGTTTCCTATGCTGTAATAGCGGCTGCACTTCAAAAACACTTCACTAGATGTAAAACAATTTGGAATATCCTGGGATCATGAAATGCATTATATAAGTGCACAGTTTTATGGTGTTAAATGGTATTTTCAAAGTGAACAAACATTATGTTAATGTAGATATTCTATAAAGTGTCATTATACTTGTCATGGCTTCCTCATGAACTGCTCCTTTATAAAACAGCAATGATAGTGCAATTGTAGTCATCAGAATATACAATACTGATGTGTAAAACATAATTGGCTGTAGTTCTTTGGAAGTACAGAACTTGAATATTGCTGAAAAGACACATTTTGTCAAAGATTTTCAGTTTGCTTGCAGCAGGGCTACTCTCAAGAGATAACATTGTAAGGGGAAATCTAAATGCTCTTTTCCTTTTACATTGGTATTTCTTGTCAATTGACTTGATCACTGCAGATGAAAAGCTTCAATAAAATATTTCGTTTTTAGCAGTATTTAGTTCTCTGTGTGAGTACCATGCAGTGTGCAAACCCGTTATATATCATGATTTGTGACATACTCCATACACTACAACAAAAATAATATCAATACGTACAGGTCATGTATCCTTTGACAATTGGCTTACAGTAGAAAACATTACCAGAAAAACAAACAATATTTAAAATAAAAATTAATGCTGTTTGATGCACAATCCCAAAGTCAAGAAAGGCAGTATTGTGGTGAAAGGTCAGTGTTGCAAAGTTGGATACAGTATTTGTGGATTGGAAAGTAGGATGTTAGAATTTGGTGTTTGTAAAATATTGGTGTTGGTAAAAAGCTGGGGGGGGTGGGGTGGAGAAGTGGTGCGTGGTCCTTTAAAAGATGATGTGCTTTTACTATGTTTAGAGATACAAAAAGGATTCCTGTGGGCAGGAGCTTATGGGTTTGTAGGTGCACAGAACACCTCAATTGAACCATTTGTATCAAAAGGTTGCATATTTAGCAGGCCAAGCAGCAGTTTTGTTATCGTGACAAGAAGTTTTGAATTTAGCCAATTAATTTGAACCGTGAACTCAAATATCAAAAACCAATTAAATTTAAATCTGATGGTTTTGAAAACATAGGAACAATCCCATTATAAGAAATATTGATTGATATGTCATCAATGGTATAAAATTAGGGGCTGTTGGGCAAAGACAGGAGAGTGAACTGCCATTAGCAAGAGTTAGCTCTCAAGAGAGAATTGCTAGTTCTCACAGTCTTCTCTATGTTTTAGAGAAAGCACCATCTAAATCAAAGGCACCTACGGAACAACTAGTTAATATTCCTGACAGAAGAATTCAACAGAGAAGGCGTTCCTGACAGAACATTCGACAGAGAGACACAGATCATTCTGGAAGACATGTAACCTTGCTGCAATTTTGAGAGACTAAATTATTTATTTTATTTTATTTAACTGGTACTTGTATATATTGGAACAGCATACCATTACAATCTTGTTTTATTTGTGAATAGTTTGTAGTTAGGGAGGAATTGTTCAGTTTGTTAATAGTTCAATTAATTTGTTCACTGTCAGAGTTAGCTAAATAAATTGCTACTTTAAAATTTTTGAGAAGACTTGTAGCTCGGGTTGTGAATGAGGTTGGAGACTTGCTCGCTGAGCCAGTGTGTTTGGTTGTAGATGTTTCATCACCCTGCTAGGTAACATCGTCAGTGCCCCTCCGGTGAAGCATCAGTGTTCTGTCCCACTTGTTACTTATATATCTCGGTTTGCTGGGGTGGTTGGCATTACTTCGAGTTCTGTTTTATTTTCAGTGGTTTGTATATCGAGTCCTGTTCAATGTGTTTTTTGATGGACTTCCGGTTGGAATGCCAGGCTTCCAGGAATTCCTTGGCATGTTTCTTTTTGGCTTGTGCTATTATGGATACGTTGACCCAGTCGAATTCGTGTCCTTCTTTGCCCATGTGTATTGAGACCAGTGAGAACTGACCGTGTCTCTTGGTGACTAGTTAGTGTTCGTGTATCCTTATTGTCAGTCTTTTTTTCCAGTTTGGCCTATGTAATGTTTTATACAGTCCTTGCATGGTATTTTGTATATAACATTAGTTTTATTGCTTGTGGGTATGGGATCCTTTACATTCGTCAGTAGCTGTTGCAGGGTGGTTGTTGGTTTGTGGGCTACTTTGATACCTAGGGGTATGAGTAGTCTTGTGGTCATCTCGGATATGTCTCTGATGTACAGTAGGGTGACTGGTGTGTCTGGCCAAGTTGTGTCTTCTTGTTGTGGTCTGTCGCGGAGGTAACAGCAGATTGTGCTTTTTGGGTAACCATTCCTTTGAAAAACTCTGAATAAGTGCTCCTGTTCAGCTTGATGCATCCTCAGGCTGGAGGACTGTGAGGGAAAATTAGGACAAGCCACTTACAAAACAAAGTTGGACTTACTTTGCGGTTACTGGCAAGTATCTTTGTCAGAGAGACCGAAAGAAGTTTCTGCATTTGTAACCCTAAATGAGCTATATTAATTTAAAGTAATTCCCTTTAGAATGAAAAATGCACCAGCCACATTTCAAAGACTTATGAACAGAGTTGTTAGGATTGACTAATTGTGCCGTCTATATAGATGACTTGGTGATCTTTAGCCATTTGTGGACAGATCACATGGTGCATTTGGCAGAGGTCTTTGAGAGACTACAGAAGGAAAGTTGGTCATAAACTTGGCAAAAACAGAAATCGCAAAGACAAAGTGACGTTCTTAGGGCACAACATCGGACATGGATGGATGACAGCGAGAAATGTGAAGACAAAGGGCAATGAGGAATTTCCAAGAACATCCTCGAAGAAGGAAGCGCTGCAATTTTTTAGGATTGAGTGCATTCCACGGGAAATTTGTACAAAACTGTAATACCTTGGTGGCACCGCTGACGATTTGTTATAAAAGAACACAAAATTTCAATGGACAGAACAATGCCAGGAGCCATTTGAGAATTTAAAAGCAGCGTTAACCACCTCACCAGTTTTAGCCGCACCAAATTTTTTGAAACCCTTCAACTCTTCATCGACTCAAGCGATGTAAGGGTTAGAGCTGTGTTGTTACAGGAGGATGATTGTGGAATTGAAAGACGCATTGGTTATTTTAAATAAAAGCACAATATCCACCAAATAAAAATTTAACCATTGAGAAAGAGTTATTGAGTTTGGTAACGGCTTTACAACATTTTAATATTTATGTTGCTAACAATGCGTCAGAGACGTCACAAAGGTTGTAAAAATAGTAAAGGTTTACCGATCACAATCCTTTGATATTTCTGGAAAGATTTAAGGACAAGAACACCAGATTATTTCATTGGAGTCTTATGTTACAAGCATTTAATTTACAGATTGTACAGGTTGCAGGTTGTGAAATTGTTATTGTGGATGTTTTATTGCCAGTTTAAGAGAAAAAATGTTTATGTAAGATCGAAATTATAGTGTTCAATGTTAGATATATATATGTATGTATATAAAAAATACATGGAATTAGTATGAGATGTGTAACTGTAGATTAATGAGGTATGTATCTAGTAATACATTGGAGTTAAGGTTTTTAAAAAAGTCATCTGTTCAGAATGATGGTTCAGTTTTTCCTTAAGGGGGGGCATGTTGCAAAGTTGGGTGGAGCATTTGTGGACTAGAAGGCAGGACATTAGAATTTTGTGTTTGTAAAATATTGGTGTTTGTAAAATGTAGGGGGGGAAGTGGTATATGATCTCTTTAAGAAGATGATGTGCTTTTTCAATGCTTAGAGATTCAAAAGGGATGTCTGTGGGCAGCAGCTTGTGGGTTTGAAGGTGCACAGAGCACCTGAATTGAAATATTTCTATGAAAAGACTGCATATATACAGGCCAGGCAACAGTTTTGTTTTGTTATCAAGACAAGAAGTTTTGAATTTAGCCAATTAATTTGAACCAGGCACCCAGATACCAGATACCAAAAACTAATTAAATTTAAATCTGATGGTTTTGGCAACATAGGACCAATCCCATTGTAAGAAATATTGATATGTCATCAAGGTATAAAAATTAGGGGCAGCTGGAAAAGACAGGAGAGCCACCTGCAAGCGTTTACACATCTCAGCTCCAAGAGAGAATTGCTAGCTCTCACTTTTAGAGAAAGCACCATCTAAATCAAAGATACCTACAGCACAACTAGTTAATATTTCTGACAGAAGAATTCAATGGAGAAGGCATTCCTAACAGAACATTTGATGGAGAGACATAGAACATTCTGGAAGACACATAATCTGGCTGTAATTTCGAGAGACTAAACTCTGTTTCTTTTATTTTATGTAAGTGGGACTTCTATTTATTGGAACAGCATGCCATTAGAACAATGTTTTATTTGGGAATAATCAGTAATTAGAGGGGAATTGTTTGGTTTGTTAATTGTTTAGTTAATTTTTTCACTGTTAGTGTTAGCTAAATAAATTGTTACTTGTTGACTGTAAAGTGAGCATTAGGGATTTATTTTACTTAACCATGAGAAGTTGCTGAGAAAACAGATTACACCCCTTCTCATACTCCTTTTAACAGATTTTAGGGTGAGGTGCTCCCTTTTGGGTGATTCAGTGTTAGAGCGGGTCAACCTCTGCTTTATAACAGTAATCACAAAGGTTGTAAAAATAGTAAAGGACGTGGGGCATAGATAACACAGAGTGGAGCTGGAGGAAGACAGCAGGCCAGGCAGCATCAGAGGAGCAGGAAAGTTGACGTTTCTGGTCGGACCCTTCTTGTCTCTCTGTATGGTGCTCCTATCTCTCTCCATTCACCTCCTGAGTCTTTCCTCATAGGAACCTCTTGTCCCGACCCGAAACATCAACTTTCCTGCTCCTCTGATGCTGCCTGGCCTGCTGTGTTCCTCCAGCTCCACACTGTGTTATCTCTGAGTACAGCATCTGCAGTTCTTACTATCCCAAAGGAGGTGAGGCAGCTCTGTCGGTGAAGGATGAGATAGAGATACAAGAGCAAATGTATCTTTGGACAGAAAATAAGGATGTAATATCAATATAGGTTCAACAAGTTAACAAAGGACAATAAATGCTGTTGTGACTAAATTATAGACCCTAAGCTATATTAGACAAAGTGGAAAGAAGGAGGAGAACATTTGAGTAATGCCATAATCATGGACAACATTTAATCAATGCTTTACATTGTACTGTTATAAAGTGTTGTGATATAACGTGGTGCTTTTAATAGATCTGGTATTCATATTAAGCCTTATGGATTCAATTAATGTTGTTGCACACTGGGTGTGATGTAAGGTCATGTGATCCAATTGGCTCCATTTTGAAGCAACCTCTCCCACTCACCACCTCCCAGTTTGTAGCTTTCCTCTGTGACTGCTCTGTGCCTCTCTCTGTATGGTGCTCCTATCTCTCTCCACTCACCTCCTGAGTGTTTCCTCATAGGACGGCAAGAGTTCTGTAAGGGGAAGCAGTGAACAGAAAAGATATGTTGTCAGGATTGTCGATGAGCATAACTGGCAGCAAGCCATAAGAACAGAGAATGGGAAAAGTAGCATGCTGAAGATACAGTGAGTGGGAAGTAAGTAGAAAGAGTTAGAATATTTATTTTATATTTTCAAGTATATTTTATTTCAAAAGTTATTTTGTTTACAGATCTAGTAATTTAACTATGTGCAGTGATTGAACTTAAAGGATAAAATGTTTTAAACATTCTTCTGATGGGAAATATCTAACAGATCTTGACCAAAGCCTTTATCTTTTGCTGTAATGGAATGTCTGATACATTGAACATTGTTCCATTTAAACTTGCACATTTTAGGAATGCAACTACAATGTTAAATGAAGAATTACTGTACACTGGGCAAACTAAATTAGCCAAAGTAACTTAGAGAAAAAAAATCATGAAATGTTTCAAGAGTTTACTACAACAATGTGTTGAGGAACTAATGAGGGAACAAGCTTTTTAGATCTAGAGTAAGAACAAACATTTCTAATCAGGAATCTTATAGTAAAGAGTCCTTTGTGGAATGCCAATAATAATGCAATATAATTTCATATGAAGTTTGATAATGATTTTAAATAGTATTTTTGAACTTTCAGAAAGCGTGTGACAGTGTAACACACAGTGGGTTGTGACAAGACAACGGATTGGAAACTTGAGGTTCTATGAACATTTTTAACTTTTGTTTCTGAAATAACTCTATGGAGGCTGGTATCCTGTCACCAAGTCACCCTTTATTTACACATGCACAGTACATGGACTCTGATTCAGACTGGGGTGGCATGTACTAAACCTTAGCCCATCTCTTGGACCCAGAGCATCTCAGGAGAAATTCCTCCTCTTCTTCGGGTGGTAATGGTGTGGAGGCTGTGACATCAGCTGTATCCATCTCGGACTCTGAGATTTCTTCAATGCTAGACAGAAGGGGAGAACTCACGGTTTCTGACAGTTTCCAAAATGTGCTTTTTGTTTAAAAATAAAACTGCAATAGACTGAAAAAGATAGTGGATATAAATTCGGTATTGTCTGGCAAAGACCTGTGTGGGGCCCATGGAATGTTGCACCTGTAAGATGTCAAGGAAATGTCAAACAGAGAGATAAATGGAAAGAGAGACATAACAGTAAGAGATAATAAGAGCAAAAAGCTATCTTTTGCAGATATATTTTATGTTTTAAAATCCCACGGGTAGTCCTGTTGCCGAGGTACCAAAGGGAAGTATTGTGGTTAACTAAGCATGTCAGTAAATACAAAACCAAAGTCTGAATTAACCAGTAGATTTTTCTGGCAACAGCACCCTCAAGAACACAGTAAGTTTCTGCAGAACCTGGCACACCTTCCAGGAATATACAAAAAAAAATTAAAGATTGACTGAACCCTTGGTCCATGTGTGCTAATAGGAAAAGGTATATTAGTGAACTTATGTTCGTACATAACAGCCTGGGTTCAATGTTACTGTACTGTGAAGGTAACAACTGAGGAATCATCCCCTCATCAGCCCTGAGCTGCAGGTAAAAGTACTATATTGGCCTGAGTACTAGAAGCCAGCTAGCTAACAAGTCTAACAAATGGAAACACGATAACATAAAGACTCTCTCTCTCTAAGTGCTGCCGGGCAACTTCTGTCAAAAGGAAACACAATGAATAGAATTCATCTAACCTGCAAAAGCCAAGAACGTTGTTATAATCCACTGTTAAAAGTACTGTTTCGTACCGTTCACACTGAAGCTAAGGCAGAAGCAGCCCTGAAGGCCATTACATTAAAAATAAGGTGCTGTTGAGGTGATATACTCTGGCAGAGTTAGGCATCTGAAGTCTAAGACAGGTACTCTGCAGTACTCCAATAATGCTTGACCAATAATTTGGCTGATTGATGGAGTTTGGTGGACCAACATTGTGATTTAAAAATTTCACCATAATCTAATTGAATAGCTGAGGTTCAAGAGGATATACAGCTCACTGCAGCTTCTATTTCTTATGTTTTTAGGATAGAATCATAAAACTATAGAACCAAAGAACGTTCACAGCACAAAATGAGGCTATTTGGCCCATTGTGACTGTGCTAGTTCTCCACAAGAAAGACTCAACTCTAAATACACGTTTATCCTTTCCCAGTTGCTCTGTCTGTTTTCTCTCAAGGTTTTGTGCAATTCCATGTTTGAAAACCATAATTGATCTGTCTCCACCACACTCACATATAGTGCATTCCAAATCCTAACCACACACCATATTAAAAAATACATTCTTACTCTAGTCACCATTGGTTCTATTGCCAATCATCTTAGATCAAAGCGTCCTACTTCTAAATCCATCTGCAAACGGGAACAGTTTCCCTTTATCTACTCTGTCAAAGTCCCAGGATTTTGAATATCTCAATCAAATCTCCTTTTAACAGCTTTTTCTAAGAACAATCCTCGATTGTCCAATCCAGCCACGTATGTTAACTCTCTCATTCTTGGTACCATTCTTGTAAATCTATTCTGTGTTCTCTCCCAAACCTTCACATCCAATTGTATTAAGATGTGACTGTAATAAGCCTTTTCTGAGGCAGTATTTTGGAATCAAAGATGACATTTTCCATTTGGGTTTGACAGCTTTTGTGGTTACTCAGTTGTGGCTGAATTGATCAGTCCTTCACACTTGATAAAACAAAAAAGACTTCCATTTATTTACACTTTTCATCCACAGGATGGCTCAAAGTACTTCAGAGTTAATTAACACTCAAAAAGTGTTGTTACTACTGTAATGTGGGAATGCAGCAATCAGTTTAAGTACAGAAACCTCCCACAAACAGCAACATCATAATGGCCTGATAATCTTTTTTTATGATGTTGACTGATGAATAAATATTGTGCAGGACAATTTGGAGAACAAATCTTCTCCTTTTCAAGATAGTGTTTTGAGATTTTTCATGTCCACATGTGGGAATATCAAAGCCACAGTTTCTGAAAAAGTGTCACCGGACCTGAAGCATTAACTCAGCTTTCTTCCCACAGATGCTGCCAGACTATCTGAGTTACTCCAGCAGTTTCTGTTTTTGCCACAATTTAATGTGTTATCCAAAGACAGCACATTTTACATGCAGCTCCCCCCTCAGTAAGGCATTGCTGTATCAGCTTTGATTTTTCTGCCATAGAGGGACATGTACCTCAGACACACACTTTCACTCTCACGCTGGCACATACACATATGTGCACACTCACAGTTATATAATCACTCAAATGCACAATCTAACATGTAGCCACATCTCACACTTGCACACTCATCTCACACACTATCTCAACCTCACACAAAATCACACACGCTCTCACTCACTTCACACACTCGTCTCTCATCCACACACACACACACACACATTGACACACTAACAGAGGCAAAGTTCTAATTACTGAAACACAGTATACATTGGGAAAGAGGGAATTTAAAAAAGTATCATGTGGGAGCATTCACTTTGCTTTAAATAATACGGTTGTCTGGCTTCTTCTTTTTCCCATCAGGCCACTACCTTTGTAACAAGTTCAAATAAAGTGAAATAATATATGGAAGCAGATGGCAAAAAGACAAGCAGAGCTTCAGCAAAGTGACTTTTTTAGACATCTTGGTATCAATTATCAAACCTTTGACCCCTTAGTTATCACTGTATTCTGCCTGAGGGAAGAGAGTGGGGACTTTCTTGATGTCATAAACTATTAGCCAAAATAGCTGGCAATGGCTGATTTGAGTTGAGGTGGTATACTCTGGCAGAGTTTGGAATCTGAAGCCTAAGACAGGTACAGAGCAGTATTCCAATAATGCATGACCAGTAATTTGGCTGATTGATGGAGTTTCATGGACCAACATTACGATTAGGGCAATATGATACAATTTTCCCTTTCGGTTCATTTGTCCCTTCAAGGCAATGTCAGAATGAGGTAATAAAATGAAGAACTGTGGATGCTAGAAATCTGGAACAAAAACAGAAATTGCTGGAAGAACTCAGCAGATCTGACAGCGTCCGTGGGGAGAAAGCAAAGTTAATGTTTGGGTCCAATGACGCGTCATCAGATGCTGCCAGATCTGCTGAGTTTCTCCAGCACTTTCTGTTTTTGTGTCAGAATGAAGTAGTTATTGAAAAATTGAGGCCAGAATTCTGTAGTTTTGGCTAAACATCACTGCTTACTTAGAAGTTCTGAAGCTTCAGCTCTGAATGTAGTTTAGTTTAGTACTTAGTTCAATCTGTTCTTGAGTCATCACTAGGAAAGTTGCATTTTCATTGCCCACCCTGAATTATCCTGAGAAGGTGGGTGTAGCCTGGTGATGACCTAATGATTCGAAAGGTAAGTGGTTTGTAAGCTGTTTATGTTAGGCTGACGGAATGTGTGGCTGTGTGCATGCTTAGACTGAAGCATGGTAACTTAGCAAAAACAGATAGAACTGTCACAGCAACTCTAGAAAAACTGACGTTTTGTTAATAACAGATACAGTGAATCAGTTGTGATAATGTGCATTAATTATGAGCTGAATTTGTGATTGATTTGATTTGATTTATTTATTGTCACATGTATTTTGTTACAAAATACAATGAAAAATGTTGTATTCTGTCACCACTCCATGGCACCATCTTAAAACACTGAAAAATAAATCAAAACATAGAATATAAAGGCAGAAAAACGAAGAAGTAAAGAAAAAGTGTTCATGGGTCAGCCTGGTGGCCAGGCACAAGTTCCCTTCACTGCGCCATCGCTGGAACAAAAATTACCACGCCTCGCCTCCACTGATGCCCTCGTCATTATGTGTGTTTTCTGGACCTTCCCAATGCAATTGCCACCAATGCCACCGGGTGCCGCATTGGCCCAAACTCAACTCTGCTGCCGCCATGAGTCCACCTCAGGCCCACCTCACCAATGCAGCTGCTGCTTTTGCTGCTGGGTCTCATACTGGGCCCAAACTTGCCTCTGCTGCCACCTCAACGAATCTGCGGCGGAAGCAGGCACCACTCGGAATCCAAACTTGCCTCTGCTGCAGCAGCCGTGAGTTGGCGCTAGGACCACCTCAAAGATGCAGCAGCTGCCGTGTACCTAAACCTGCCTCTGACACCACTGCCACGAGTCCGCGCCGCTAGGCCTACTCGAGTTCATGTTGCTGGGCCCATTCACCGCCAATGCCATCGCCATGACCAAACTCTTCACCAAGAGGTAAGTTAAAAAAAGAAAAACAGAACAAAGAAAAACAAAAAGAAAAGCGGACGGAGTGAATGAGCCCCGGACTCAGAAGATCCACTCAACCACTGTCTTACCGGAACTTGCCGGATTGTCATGGAATTGTGCTTTGTAAATAATGGTTGATTGGATGATATAAAAGTTGTGAACAGCAAATGCAAGCAAAGCTGAGGTCAGAGTTCGTTAAAGGCAAATGTTAAGCTTCTTTCCAAGGACAGTTGATGAGTTAATGAGTTAATTGATCAAACCGATGAGTAAAATATGAAATGGCTGTGATGCTTGCCAGTAGTCAAACTGATCATTTGCTGGAGACTGAATAATGAAAAGAGAATATATGCATAGCTGAGACAACAAGGTGCAGGGCTGGATGAACACAGCAGGCCAAGCAGCATCATAGGAGCAGAAAGGCTGACGTTTCGGGCCTAGACCCTTCATCAGAAATGGGGGAGAGGAAGGGGGTTCTGAAATAAATAGGGAGGGGGGGGAGGCGGATAGAAGATGGATAGAGGAGAAGATAGGTGGAGAGGAAACAGACAGGTTGAAGAGGCAGGGATGGAGCCAGTAAAGGTGAGCGTAGGTGGGGAGTTAGGGAGGAGATAGATCAGTCCAGGGAGGACGGACAGGTCAAGGGGGCGGGATGAGGTTAGTCGGTAGGAGATGGGGGTGCGGCTTGAGGTGGGAGGAGGGGATAGGTGGGAGGAAGAACAGGTTAGGGAGGTGGGGACGAGCTAGGCTGGTTTTGGGATGCGGTACGGGGAGGGGAGATTTTGAAGCTTGTGAAGTCCACATTGATACCATTGGGCTGCAGGGTTCCCAAGCGGAATATGAGGTGCTGTTCCTTCTTTGAATGGAAAAGTATCAAACAACTTGCCTTACAGCAAAAATGCAGCAAGCTTAGGAAAGAGCTCAACTGATCAATATCTAAAAATTGAGGTGGAGCAGGCTGATCAACTGTTCTGGACTCATCTTCAGACCCATCCACGGAATAGGGTTAATTTGAGATTGTATGGGTAAGATTTTTGCAGATTTTTTAAAGTATATTTTGCTTTCATGAAGAACATTGGTTATATTATATTGTTAGATTTGCCTTTGATTATTGATATCCAGAGTAAACCAAACAGACTAGGAAACATGGGGATAAAAGTCTACAACCACAATAGCGTTAGAATAACTGTAAAACCTCCCACCAGTGGAACAATGGGAGACAGTTAGAATTTATTTCCAGTGCACATGGCTGCTAAAACATGGACTGTTCGATCAGGATCAGAAATATGTTACAATCAGACTTCAAGTGAGGTTCTCCACGTTATTATGGTTAGAAATGAAATATTGTCCAACTCTCAGAGGAGAAGGGATAAAATGGCTCTGCTTGTTTATTCATTTAGCACCTCAGCTGAAATCTGAAACAAAAACAGAAATTGCTGGGGAAATCCAGCAGGTCTGGCAACATCTGGGGAGAGAAATAAGAGTTAACGTTTTCATGGTATCTTGGAAAAGCTGGTATTCAGAATTGCTGGTATCTAGAAAAGGTGGTGTTTATGTTGAAAACAAGAGGTTGGTGTGGGAGGACTATGCGATAGGTGGAAATGGGGTGCAGGGAGAGAGGGAATAGCAGTTAGACAGACAGATAATGGTGAACCAAGGAGAAAGTAAAGCAGTTAATAGGAACCGTTAGTAGGTGAAAGTAGCTGTGGTAAAAACAGCTCACATGATGAACTGGTCAGTGATGTTCTATAATGCATTGAGACTAATTGGCTATTGGTGTACATGCAATGTTTATCCATTCGAGCAATTGATCAACAAAGAATATGAAAACAAATTTACCTGCAGGAAAAGTTGAGCAGTTTGGGCCTATACCGATTTGAGTTTACAAGAACGAATGGTGAACTTCTCAAAATATTTAAAATTCTGAGAGCGCTTGATGGAGTAGATGCTGAGGATGTTTCTTCTTGTGGGAGAACCTAGAACTAGGGAACACAGTTTAAAAGGTTTTCCTACGTAAGGTGGAGGTGAAGAGGTATTTTCAGTGAGTCGTTCGTGTTTGGAATTCCTCTTATTGAGCAGTGGAGGTGGGTCACTGAATATATTCAAACTTGAGTTAGACAGATTTTGACCAACAAAGTAGCCAAGGGTTATAAGGGCAGGTGGGAAAGTGGAAACAAGGCCATAATCAGATCAACCATGAACTTATTGAATGGCAAGGCAGGTCCATGGGGCAGATAGTGTACTCCTGCTCTGATTTCTTATGTTACAGGTGCCAGTAATGTTTTTTTACTGACTATTTCACCTTCTCATAGAAAAGGTTGCCCCCAGTCTATAACACGATTGTTTTAACAGTTTCAAGGAGAACAATTTATTTTATCCCTGTCTTCCTTTTTAAAGTGGTGTTTTCAGCATCCTCATTATGCGATGTCAAGGTGTTATTGTGTAGTGGTTATAGTAGTAAGCTAGAAATTCAACTGTCAGGATTTCTAATCTAGCCATAGAAATTTACTGAATTCAGTGTCAAGTACTGAGAATGAAAATATCAGCCTAATGTGCAAAGGATCAGGAAGGTTTTAATGTGCTGCTTACAGGGTACATCATGTTTAAATCAAGCTGTGGCCAATCACCGCAGCCATTGTATTACTGAAGAAATATATTGAAAAGAAATATCTGAATTGTGATATTAGATACAGAATATGGAAGATGAGAGAATGATACTTGTACTGGATAAGAGCCACAGATGATTCATTAAATGAGCGTAAGCAATTCATTTTCAGCAATCATTGCATGTAAAGCAAAATATAATGTAATTAATTTTTTTTAATCAAGGCCTTCATCATTTACTTCTGCAATGAAACTTATCTCATAAATATTGTAATTGAATTTTTTTTAATCAAGGATATCACCATCCATTTTCAAATTAAACTTGTCTCATACATAATGTAATGAATTATTTTTTAATCAAGAAAGTCACTGTCCATTTTCATATGAAATATTTTACTGCATTACTTTTTGAACATGCTTCTGAATATGAAAATGGATAATAATAATTACGTACTGCACACAGGAACACAGAAATCTAGTGTTCATCATGTCGAGTTGCTAAATCCAATATTAGGATTTAAATAAGACTGCAGTTCTCTGTAATTAGCAGAAAACATCACTATCCAGCATCCAAATTTAGCTACTAAAATTGTATTATTCAAATTTTCTCAAAGCCATGTAATTATTTGTTATGAAAAGGATTTGCCAATTTGATCCAACTTTATTTGGCATATTCTTTACAAGGAGAGTGGTGGGTGCGTGGAATGTGCTGCTGGCAGTGGTAGTGGAGTCAGATACTTTAGAGAGTTTTAAGCAACTCTCGGATAGGCACATGGAGGATAGTAAAATGTAGGGTGTGCAGGGTAGGTAGATCTTAGTAGGATAATAGGTCGGCACAAGATCGTGGGCCGAAGGGCCTATACTGTGCTGTACTGTTCTATGTTTATTCTATTCAGCTTTGGTTCCTACTACATAAGGACTTGATTGAGCAACCTTAACCCCTGGAAATGGGTGGATTTGGGTCCGTAGGAAGACAATAATGTTAAGAATCTGAAACAGGAGCATAGTTCACTTTGAACTCACCGAAGTCCAACTTTAATGAAGGCTGGTTGGTGTGGTGTAGGTGACCAACCCATTCTCAGGAAGTGTATCAATCACAGAAACTTTTTTTAAGAAGGCTATGTTCTTTTATTATGCAGTTTCTGAATTGTTTTTAACTCATGCTATCTTGGTTTCCCATGTCTCAGATAAAAAGAAACAAGCAGGATTGGGCCCCAAAGTTAAATGCCTTTGCACCTTCTCTGGGTGAGGAGGAGCTAGGGTGACCATGAAATATAGGAGCAGAATTAGGCCATTTAGTCCATCGCGTCTGTTCCACCATTCAATGATGGCTGATATGTTTTTCAACTTCATTCTCCTGGCTTCTCCTTGTAACCCTTGAGCCCCTTCATAATGAAGAACCTATCTATCTTTGCCTTGAATACGCTCAATGTCTTGGTCTCCACAGCCTCTGTGGCAAGGAATTCTGCAGATTAACCACCATCTGCCTGAAGAAATTCCTCCTCACCTCAGTTCGAAAGAGTTGTCCCCTCACTCTGACGCTGTGCCCGCGAGTCCTAGTTTCTCCTAGTAGTGGAAACATCTTCTCCACATCCACCCTATTCAGTCCTCTCAGTATTCTGTAAATTTCAATGAGATTTACTTTGTCGTGGACCCATCTCGTGATTAGCAATAGGGGATATTCCACCTTCAACTATCTACAGAAGAAGCACTGCTCATAGATAAGGGACTTACTGCATACTACCAATAATTAATAATAACATCTATATTTGGTCTGGCACAATCGTTAAAGCCTTAGAAAGTTACCATCTTGTCTCCATCCACAGACTGTTTGCAACATCAGTAGAATGGTGGAGCCAAGTAACATGAATATTAATCCTTTCAGAACCAAAACCTATCCACCAAGATGTAGTCTCTTGTGTCTATTTTTCTAGGAAATTGCATATTGCCTAAATGAATTTTATTGAAATTACTTCACAACTGATGTGTTGCCTAAGCATTGCAACTGTACATCAAGCCACATGAGAGATGGTTCGTTTCAGATCAACCTTTATAATTCATTCAGCTGGACTAGTTCTGTAGTTGCAATGTCAATATGGTAAGTAACAATTAATTGTTAAAAAAGCATAGAAAAACAACTAAATGATTTATTAGGAGTTTCATTTTGAGAAACCATATAAATTCAAATCAATACAGAAAGTAAATGCACAATTTAATTTAGCTATTTAGCCACATATATTTCAGAAGAAAATACAACAATTTCGTTTCTGTTCTGTGTCTTAATTTCAAATGAAAATCTTAATGCACAATGTGATTTCTTCAGCGCAGTTTGCATTTATGTTATAGCAACATTGTCCAAATGAGAAATATTAACAATCATTGAAATAAATGCAAGGTGTTGCATTTCATAAGACAAACCAGGGCAGGACTTACATAGTTAATGGTTGGGCCCTGGGGGGTTTTGATGAATAGATGGACTAGGAGTGCAGGTAGATAATTCCTTAAACGTGGCGTCACAGGAAGATAGAGTGATGCAGAAGGTGTTTGGCACGCTTGAGTTCATTAGTCAGTATACTGAGTACAGGAGTTGGAATGTCATGCTACAGCTGTACAAGACCTTGGAATGGCACATTTGGAGTATTGTGTACAATTCTGGCTGCCCTGCTATAGAAACATTGTTATTAAACTAGAAGAGGTGTAAAAAAGATTTACAAGGATTTTACTGAACTGTAAAGTTCACATTTTAAGGAGAGGCCGTATAGGCCGGGACTCTTTTCCTTGGAATGTTGGAGGCTGAGGGGTGACCTAATAGAGGTTTACAAAATCATGAGGGGCTTGGATCAGGTGAATTTGATAAGGTCTTTTCCCTAGGGTGGGCGAGTCCAAAACTAGAGGGCATAGATTTAAGGTGAGAGGGGAAAGATTTAAAAGGAACCTGAAGGGCAACTTTTTCACACAGAAGGTGGTGCATATATGGAACAAGTTGCCGGAGGAGGTGGTAGAGATATGTACAATTACAACATTTAAAAGACATTTGGACAGGCACATGGATACGAAAGGTTTAGAGGGATATGGGCCAAACTAGTTCAGTTTAGGAACTGGTTGGTATAGGTCGAGTTGGGTGAAGGGCCTGTTTCCATAAAGTATGACTCCATAACTCTATTCTGGCATGAATTGATTTATTACAGAATATAATTGTAGCTCTGAATTCTGATTTTCCAAGAATTAATTCTAAAGTCTGTAAATCTAATGATGGAACCAAATCCCCATCGGCTCACTTCCCTGACCACCAATTATGGAAACAGGCTTGCCATAAACATGGTCCTAGCAGCATAGCTCATACCTTGTGAACAACAGCATCCCTACCAAGCTTATGATTAGAAATAGCATTTACTAGTAACAGCTAATTATGATAAAATTAGGAAGAAGTAATGATGTTGGGATAGAAAGCCACACATCCAAGTTTGCTGATGACATGAAGAAATGTGACATTATAGAAGATAGAAGCATAATACAACAAATATATATTAATAGATTTAGTAATTGACAAATCTATGTCAAATGGATTTCATGTAAGTATAAGGTCACCCACTTTGGGCCGAAAAAGGATAGATTACTTTCTGAATTGTGAACAACATAGAAGCAGAAGAAACCCACAGAATCTTGGGCGATGTTCATAAATGGGTAAAATGCCATGAATATGTATAGAAATTGATCAAAAGGCACGATGGAATGCTGGCATTTATATCTAGAGGTCTGGAATGCAAAGAGTTAGAAGTCTACCTTCAGCTATGCTAAACCCTGGTTAGACTACACCTAGAGTAATGTGTAAAGTTTGGACAATACAGCTTAGAAAGGATACATTGCCCTTTTGAAAGAGATTTGCCAGAGATTTGTCAGAATGTTTGCTGAACTCAAAGGGTTAACTTGCTAGAGTAACACAAACTAAGGTTGTATTCCCTGGAATTCAGAAAGTTAAGGGGTGATTTTATTGACATTTCAAATTATTAAGGGGAAGATGTAGAAGACAGTGAAGGAACTATTCTACAGATTAGGATACTAGGACTAGGTGATATGGTTTGTAAATTAGAGTCAAATCTTTCAGGATGAAAATTTAGAAAGTTATTTATTTAAAGGGTGGCAGAAGTTTGGAACTCATTGGCAAATGGGAATTGGTACTTGATAAATTATTATGTTTAAATCTTTGGTTAATTGGTCAGGAGAAAGAGGGAAGCATATGTCGAGTATAGACAGCAGAGATCCAGTGAATCCTGAGAAGAACATAAAGACAGTAGGTGTATACTTAAGAGGGAAATCAGGAGGGCAATTAGAGGACATGAAATAGCTTAGGCAAATAGAGTTAAGGAGAATCCAAAGGAATTAAGGACAAAAGGGTAACTAGGAAGAGAATAGAGCCCCTTAAAGATCAGAAAGGTGGCCAATGTGGGGAACCATAGGAGCTGGAGAAGATACTAAACAAGTATGTTGCATCAGTGTTTACTGTGGAGAACAATATGGAAGATATACAACGTGGGGAAATAAATAGTGACATCTTGAAAAATGTCCATATTACAGAGGAGGAGGTGCTGGATGCCTTAAAATGCATAAAGGTGATAAATCCCCAAGACCTGATCAGGTATACCCTAGACCTTTATGAGAGCTGGGGAAGTAATTGCCAGAACCCTTGCTGAGATATTTGTATCATGGATAGCCACAAGTAAGGTGCCCGAAGACTGGAGGTTGGCTAACGTGTGCCACTATTTCAGAAAAGTGGTAGGAAAAACCAGGGAAAAATTGACCGGTGAGTCTGACATTTGTTGCAGGGACTCCTGAGGGACAGGATTTACATGTATTTGGAAAGGCAAGGACTGATTAGGGATGGTGAACATGGCTTTGTGCTGGGAAATAGAGTCTCACTAACTTAATTGCGTTTTTTGAGGAAGTAACAAAGAGGATTGATGAGGTCAGAGCTGTGGACATGATCTATATGGTCTTCAGTAAGGCATTTGACAAGGTTCCTCGTGGTGGACTGGTTAGCAAGGTTAGATCACATGGAATACAGGGAGAACTAGCTTATGGATACAGAACTGGCTCAAAGGTGGAAGACAGAGGGTAATGGTGGAGGGTTGCTTTTCAAGCTGGAGGCCTGTGACCAGCAGTGTGCCACAAGGATCGATGCTGGGTCCACCGCTTTTTATCACTTACATTAATGATTTGAATGTGAATATAGCAGGTATGGTGAGTGAATTTGCAGATGACACCAAAATTGGAGATGTAGTGGACAGCAAAGAAGATTACCTCAGAGTACAATGGGATCTTGATCAGATGGGCCAGTGGGCCGAGGAGTGGCAGATGGAGTTTAATTTAGATAAATGTGAGCTGCTGCATTTTGGAAAGGCAAATCAGGGCAGGACATATACACTTAATGGTAAGGTCCTTGGGAGTGTTGCTGAACAAAGACACCTTGGAGAACAGGTTCATAGTTCTGTCAAAATGGAGTCTCAGGTAGATAGGATATTAAGGAAAGCATTTGGTATGCTTGCCTTTATTGGTCAGTGCATTGAGTATAGGAATTGGGAGGCCATGTTGTGGCCATACAGGATATTGGTTAGGCCACTTTTGGAATATTGTGTATAATTCTGGTCACTCTGCTATATGAAGGATGTTGTGAAACTTGAAAGGGTTCAGAAAAGGTTTACAAGGATGTTGCCAGGGTTGGAGGGTTTGAGCTATGGGGAGAAGCTGAATAGGCTGGGGCTATTTTCCCTGAAGCATCGGAGGCGGAGGGGTGATCTTCTAGAGGTTTACAAAATCATGAGGGGCATGGATAGGGTAGATAGTCAAGGTCTTTTCCCTGAGATGGGGGAGTCCAAAACTAGAGGGCATAGGTTTAAGGTGAGAGGGGAAAGATTTAAAAGGGATCTAAGGGGCAGCTTTTTCACGCAGAGTGGTGCGTGTATGGAATGAGCTGTCAGAGGAAGAGTTGGAGGTTAATTACAATATTTAAAATGCATCTGGATGGATATATGAATAGGAAGGGTTTAGGTGGATATGGACCAATACTGGCAAATGGGACTAGATTTATTTAGAATATCTGGTCGGCATGGAAAAGTTGAACTGAAGAGTCTGTTTCTGTGCTGTACATCTCTAAGATGATATAATTGATTTTCTTAACCACAGTATTAAGGGATATGTGGAAAAAATAATATATGGAGTTGTGCCACAAATCAATCATTATCTAATTAAATGACACAACAGGATTGATAAGTTGAGCAGCTTGCTCTTATCTTCCTATTATGTGAATACCTGGATGTGAAATAGTTTATTTCTTAACTCAATGACAATTTCTCAAGAATCAATCTCCCGGTTTAATAGTTAAACAAAGCCTGTCAGTTAATTGCCAGTCATAATTAACCAGTGCATTTTCCATAGCAATGCTTCTACTAATCAGAGCACACTTAGAACATAGAACAGTACAGCACAGTTTAGGTCCGTCAGCCCACGATGTTTTCCCAACCTATTATCCTACTCTAAGATCAATCTACCCTGCATACCCTACATTTTACTATCCTCCACGTACCTATCCAAGAGTCGCTTAAATGTCTCTAAAGTATCTGACTCCACTACCGCTGCCGGCAGCGCGTTCCACACACCCATCACTCTCTGTGTAAAGAACCTACCTCTGACATCTCCCCTATACCTTCATCCAATCACCTTAAAATTATGCCCCCTCATAATAGTCATTTCCACCCTGGGAAAAAGTCTCTGACTATCTACTCTGTCTATACCTCTCATCATCTTGTACACCTCTATCAAGTCACCTCTCATCCTTCCTCACTCCAATGAATAAAGCCCTAGCTCCGTCAACCTTTCCTCATAAGACCTGCCCTCCAGTCCAGGCAGCATCCTGGTAAACCTCCTCTGCACCCTCTCTAAAGCTTCCACATCCTTCCTATAATGAGGCGACCAGAACTGAACACAATATTCCAAGTATGCTCTAACCAGGATTTTATAGACCTACAGCATGACCTCGCGGCTCTTCAACTCAATCCCCCTGCCAGTGAAAGCCAACACACCATACGCCTTCTTAACAACTTTATCAACTTGGGTGGCAACTTTGAGGGATCTATGGATGTGGACCCCAATATCCCTCTGTTCCTCCACACTGCCAAGAATCCTGCCATTAACCCTGTATTCAAATTCGACCTTCCAAAATGAATCACTTCACACTTTTCTGGGTTGAATTCCACCTGCCACTTCTTTGCCCAGCTCTGCATCCTGTCAACGTCCCATTGCAACCTACAACAGCCCTCCACACTATCCACAACTCCACCAACCTTCGTGTTATCGGCAAACTTACTAACTCACCCTTTCGCTTCCTCATCCAAGTCATTTATAAAGATCACAAAGAATAGAGGTCCCAGAACAGATGCCTGTGGCACACCACTGGTCACTGAGCTCCAGGCTGAATACTTTCCATCTACTACCACCCTCTGTCTTCTATTGGACAGCCAGTTTGTATCCAGAAAGCCAAATTTCCCTGAATCCCATGCCTCCTTACTGTCTGAATGAGCCTACCATGGGAAACCTTATCAAACATCTTGCTAAAATCCATATACACCACATCCACTGCTCTACCTGCATCAAAGTGTTTTGTCACATCCTCAAAGAATTCAATAAGGCTTGTGAGGCATGATCTGCCCCTCACAAAACCATGCTGAAGATCTCTTGCCAAACAATCAACACACTTGTGTCACACAGTATAATAGTTGGTTTTCCTCTTAAACTGGTATCGTTGCAAATTGTTCTGATGAGAGCAAAATGAAAAGCTTGAACAAAATGTGACTTTTTAAGGTAATTTCTGACATCAGCAAATTTAGCTACAATAAATATGATCTCCACATTCAAGTCATTGACATCATTGTAAATAGTTAAAGTCCAACCACTAATCCCTGTGGAACTTCACTAGTTTTAGATTGCCGACTAAAAAAAAATCTATTTATTCCTACTATCTGCTTCCTGATACCTAAGCAATCTTCTATCCATACTAACATGTTACCCTTACACCATGAGTTTTTACTTTGTGTAGTAAACTTTGATGTGGCACCTTATCAAATGCCTTTTAGAAATCCAAGTACTCCATATCCACAGATTCTCCTTTATCTACCTTACTTCCTCAAACTTCATTAAACCATTTAAACATGAACATTCCTTAGGATGCTCTAGAGTGCTTTACAGCCAATAATGTAATTTTGAAAAGCACCTAAGGAAATGTGGCAACCAATTTATATGCAGCAGTTCTCCACAAACAACAATGAGACACTGGGCCAGATAATTTGTACTGCTGGTAGTATTTGAGGACTGAATATTGCCTTGGGTATTTCTCCAATGCCACTGTTTAAATGAAAAAAATCGCATATTTATTTATTCTGTGCCATTATTTCTATTTAGAGGTCCATTAAGTATTGACTATTAATTGTTAAATCACATTAATTCCATTAATTCACCCCTGGGTTACAAGTCCATGGAAGTCGATCCAGTAGGCATATGAATGGCCATGTTACAGATATAAAGAATGTTATACAGTTTAAAGAACAAGAATAGGGTTTGTTGAATCAAATGAGCTTTACACTAAAAAGAGTTCTTGGGCAAGGTGGCTATAGGTGTTGAGTCAAATGAGGTGATGGTTCTTTACCCTTGTCTGCAGGGAAAGATCCAATGACATTAAATTAGCACTGCTGTTAACATATTGGTGTCATGTTATTCACTTTTCAAACTGGCTCAGAATTTCCTGAGAAGCTGGATATCTTTGAGCTACACCTGTTCATCCCAGTATTGCTACAATAACTATCAGAACTGGTTTACTGTACAACTATTAATGTTTCTCAGCTGAAAATATTCTCATCAGTTTGGAGAAGCTCAGGTGAATATTCTGTCCCTTGCTCTGTGTTTTTCTCACTGATATGCTATTCCCCTTCAATGTCAATCACCTCTATGAACAGCTGACAATGCAGAACCGTGGGAACAGACAGATCAAGAAGTTAACAACCAGCCACTAATCACCATGACTGTCACAACATCTCCACGGATAGAACTTTCAGCTTTCCACAGAGAATAGGCATTAACCTACCAAAGCATATATTACACTTTTAAGGAAGTGTCAAGGTTTGCACTTGGCAAGGGGACTAAAGGTGTTAACAAACACTGTTTTGCAACTATTGCAGCTACATCCTGAACTAGGAAATGGTTGCCTAACTGAATAGAGCTGAGTATTGTTTGAACAACTGTTAAAATTTATTACTTGATCTGATTTGTATTTCACTTGTAATTTTACATCTCCTATAAATTATATTTTGAGGTGCTATCTTGTTGAAATGCAGGCAATCCAGGTGGCAGCCTTGGTTCAGCTATTGTGCACATGTTCCTCTGAGTCAGAAGGTTCTGGGCTCCAAATCCCTATCTGAGACTTGAATGCATATTCTGTAAGACCATCCAGTACAGCACTGAAAGAATTATGTGCTGTCAAGCGTGATATTCAGATGAGATGAGAACACCACAATTCAATGTGTACTCTTATGTTGTCATAAAAGATAATATTGCCCTATTTTAAAGAGAGTTAAGAGAGGTCTGGTGTTCCGACCTATCCCTCCGACTAAAATCAGTAAAAGCAGATTTCCTTGTCATTTATCTCATTAATGTTTCTGGAATTTTATTGAATGCAAATTGTCTGCTTCATTTTTTATAATAGAGAACATACCTCACTACATTCATTGACTATGAAGTGCTTTGGGACATCCAGACATTGTAAAATCTGCTATACATAAATATGTATCTTTCTTTGATTTTATTACTCCTAAACTTGTGACTCCTTAAAAAAGAATGACGGCAGATGGACAGACAGTGTGGTGCTGATCATAAATACTTCTGTTAAATTGTCAAAATCTTTACACAGCATCCAGCACAGGATGAAATTTCCTCCAATGAAATATTGGGAAGACTGGGGCCATTTTATTCCCACTAAAGCCATGTTTCTTATACGCCACTTTCATGCTTTTCCTTGGAAATTGTCTGAGTTTGAACCAGACTCTTTAGAGCCATAGTGCCATATTTGACTCTGAAATGAGCTTTCAACCACATATTCACGTTCTCACTGAGACAGCATGGGCTGAATTTTACCAGAAATCAACCAAGTGCCAATTTTAGCAAGTTTACTCGAGACCTGGTGAGATTTTTTATGCTATTTTCCAAAACTCACCTCACTAGCAATGCGCCATGCCTCTGTGGTTCCCACTCGTCCTATCTTCCCTCTTGCCAGAGGCAGAAGTTCTTGCCGCTGCCAGCATCTCCTGGCATTCCCAGCCCCGGCACCATTTTTAAAACCCAGTCATGTCCCTGGTCACATGCTGCCAGCTAGGAGCTGCCCTTCACAGTGCATAGAATACGAAGGGAACTTAAAAAAAGAAATGCTTCTCAGGACATATAGGTCGCACGGCTGACACTTCATTGCACATGCAAGAGTACCTTCATTAATGTACTGCTATTTATGAAACAAGCTACACAGGTTACCTGTCCTTAGTGTCATCGCATCCTGGGATCCTGTCAATATAAGTGCTACTCTTTCCTTAGTGTTTAATGTAGTTTAACATTTGCTCATTGTGCAAAATGGGACCATCACAAACAGGAAAGTCTTCAAACAATTGAAAATATTAACCTTTTTCAGCAACAGCAAAAGTGAAGAATAAACCAGCAGAGGCTGCATTTGCCTCTGGGAACAGACAGGGATTGCTCGCCTTCAGAGCAGGAACAACTTTACAATCATTGAGTGATCACTGTACCCAGCTCTCATCTGCTGGGAGTGGGTATCAATTAAGTTCTGTCTGATTTATTGCATGTGATGCAGCAACATTCTGGAAGATGCCTTCCTCCTGCTCAAGGTCCTCATCTCCCTCCTGGGAAGACTGTTGCTGCTCTCCCATCTCATCAGAGTCCAACACATCCTCTCTTTGTCCTCTCCAGTAGTGCAGGGTGTAACAAACAAGGATTATGAGGCACACTCTGTCTGGGATAGACTGCAGGGCCACTCCAGACCAATCCATGAGTTGGAATCTCATCTTCAACAGGCCACCTTTGCCTCCCAGTAACCATCTTTGTAAGACACCCTGGCCTTGAAAGTATGGAATACTCCTCCATACAGTGGGGACATGGAAGACTCTCACAAGCAGGGTTATGGATGTTTCTACTTAGACCTTTGACTTAGGTATCTTAACCCTGAATGACCAAGCAGCTGACTGATTATGTTCAAGCCCCTGGACTGATAATGGATGCTGCCCTTGACTTACTGTGCTGGCATCCACCCCTCCCCCCCAGACGGAAGGCTGTCTCTAATAACTTAACTGAGGACTACTCTCCTTAGGCTTTGAGATATGGCCATTGGGTAAAGTTCCTCAGGGTAGCGTCCTAGGTCCAACCATCTTCAGCTGCTTCATCAATGACCTTCCTTCCATCATAATGTCAGAAGTAGGAAGGTTCGCTGATGATTGCACAATGTTCAGCACCATTCATGTCTCTTCAAAAACCGAAGCAGTCCATGTTCAAATACAACAAGATCTGGACAATATCCAGGCTTGGGCTGACAAATGGCAAGTAACATTTGCACTACACAAATGGCAGGCAATGATCAACTCCAATAAGAGACAATCTAACCACCTCCCCTTGACATTCTTTGACCAGAAACTCAACTGGACTCACCACATAAGCATAGTGACTACCAGAGAAGTGCAGAAGCTAGGAAAACTGCAGAGAGTAACTCACCTTCTGACTACACAAAATTTGTCCATCATCTGCAAGGCACAAATCAGGAGTGTGATTGAACTTACCTGAGTGGGCACAGCTTCAACAGCCCGCAAGAAGCTTGACACCATCAGGACAAAGCAGCCTGTTTGATTGGGACTACGTCCGCAAACATCCACTCCCTCTACCACCAATGCTCAGTAACAGCAGTGTGTGCTAGCTACAAGATGCATCACAGAAATACACCAAAGATCTTTAGACAATGCCTTTCAAACCTACAAGCACTTCCATGTAGAAGGAACAGGGCAACAGATACAGGAGAACACCACCACCTGCATTTCTCCTCCAAGCCACTCACCATCCTGACTTGGAAATATATCACCATTCCTTCACTGTTGCTGGCTCAAAATCCTGGCATTCCCTCCCTAATGGTGTTGTGGGTCTACCTACAGCAGGTGGACTGCAGCGGTTCAAGAAGGCAGCGTACCACCATCTTCTCAGGGTCAAATAGGATGAGAAATAAATGCTGGTCAGTCAGCAATGCGCACACCCACAAGTTATAAAAATTATGTAGTGCTTTTGCCACCTAAACTGCATGCTGTAGGTGTGAGATTAACAGAGCACAGTGCCATTCAGCAACATTTCCATTCTTGTGAGTGATGGCTACTAACAACCACAACAAGGCTTTGTGTATACACCAAATGGGAAGGCAAAACCAACCCAAAACATCAGCCTTCCTGCTCCTATGATGCTGCTTGGCCTGCTGTGTTCATCCAGCTCTACACCTTGTTATCTCAGATTTTCCAGCATCTGCAGTTCCTGCTATCTCTATTCTAAACTCATGTTCAGGCTGCAAGGCACAGTGTACAAGGGCTGTGCAAGGCAACGACGCTGTGAGCATTGAAGTAGGCACAAAGTAAATGAGTTTTAAGAGAGAAAGTTGGGAGTCCTGAAATATACCGTGGTCAAATCCGTGAGGTGGTTGCTTGTTCCTGCATACAAAATATCCTGGCAGCAGAATTCCAATGAAACTGGCACATTCCAAAATGCATCATTGAATTGTAGAACCATATTGTAAGTGGATTAGAGATGTGCACGAGGGTGCAATGAGGCTGATACGTATCCAATGCCAATGTCCCCCCTGCTGCAGCTAATTAGTATGTGGTAACTATCTTCACTGTAAGCAATAAGGAGCCAATTACAAAATTTTCTTGAGTTACTCAAAGAGAAACTTTATTACTGGCTAACAGTCTTGTTTACTAAATGAGAAATGCTTAAGATTTGAAATACTTACTTGCTGCCAGGTACCATTCAATCTCAATCACACTTTGAAGAGATTTGTGGTCCAACATTTGGGATGACCTTGCAGAAAGTTGAAATCGCCTGCTGATTTTTGACAGCAAACGCTGAGTGATGACCACAATGCAGCAAGCACTGACTGTCAGTGTGAAATGCTAATGCTTGTTATCGATCTAATTGCCTTGTAAGGAATTCAAAAGAGGATTCCAATGCAGAATTCACAGTGAAATGCTCAGGAATAGTGGCGTGGCACATATCAGAGAATGTAAAACTACAACCTGGGAATGTTGCAGGTGGAAAGATATACCTTCAATAAGAAAAAGAGCACCAACATCTACTAATATTGTGCCTTTAAGGTAATAAAACATCCCAAGGTACTTTACAGATGTGTTATAAATAAAATTAGACACTAAGCATACAATGCTATATTAAGGTAGATTATGGGTAGGTTTCAAGGAGCAAAGCGAGATAAACAGAATAAGGGAACTCTGGAGCTTAGATTTAAGACAGCTGATGGTAAAAGCACCAATGGTGCTCAATTAAAATCAGACATTGGGAACAAAAAATAGATGACTACAGATAACTTGGAGGGTTTGGGGTTGCAGGAGATTTCAGAGATATGAGAGGGTTAAGACCAGGGAGGGATTTGAAAGCAAGGGTGAAAATTTTATAATTGAGGCACTATTTCTCATGACAGTCAGTCAGCACAGGAATATCGGGCGAACATCACTTGGTGAAAATGAGAAAATATCCACCAGAGCTTTGGATGAACCCAAATTTCCGGCAGCAGGAATGTGTGAAAGCTATATAGAAGTGCATTGAAGGAATGGAGTTTAGAGGTAATTGAGGTATGGATGATGGTTTCATCCTAAAAAGTATTTAAACCTGTGTTGCGATCAACTGGGGACATTGAAAAAAGGGAGCTGATTCATGTCCAAGATAACAGATCAATGACTAACAGAAGAACTGGAGTGGCAAAATAAATTGTTCCTTCAAAAGCCATTTTTTAATAAAAAGAACAATACAAAGGTTTTCTTGGGTCTATAAAACAGAAGTGCTAAGATTGCCATGCTTTTCTAGAACAAGAGCAAACTTATGAAAAATTCTTGGAAGAATTTAAAGGTTTAGTTCAGTACACTGAGAATGAGCTAAGAACCAGGAAAACAGAAATTACAAAGCAAGACATCTACAGTTAAAAATTGAGGATACTGAAATGGATACATTAAAATTGGAGCAGCAGAGATCAGAAATAGAATTCCAACAGAAAGAAGTAAAGTGAATTCCTGGAATGGGAAAAAGAGAGAAAGAGAGAGACAAGAAAATGAAAATGAGAGAAAGAGGCATGATCAAGAACAGAAAAAGAGAGAGAATTCCTGGAAACAGAAACAGAAAGGGAGTTTAAACGGAAATAGCTCAAGCTGAGGAGTATCTGAAAGTGCCGTTTGAATATACCTCTGGTGAGGGAACCATTTCTAACTCAGCCTTAAATTCTAAAGTATTCTAGCTCATCCATTTAATGTTTAAGTTAGATGAAGAAAAGGTGGATGTCTTCTTTAACTCAAATGGTTATAGAGCAGTTAAAATGGCTCATCCAACAATGGGCACTGTTGTTGCAGAGTAAGCCCATGGAAAAAGTGCACAGAGTTTACTCCATCCTATCTGACGAGAGTGTAGCCATTTATGAGGCAGCAAATTAAGTGCATGGCAGTTTGTCCCAGCAAAGATTCCATATCCTCAGGAAATGTCCTGGCCAGACATACATATCTGCAATTTGGCAGCTTATGCAGCCTGCTTTTGTCTGATGAATAGGAACTTAAAACTGAGGTCACTAACAAAAATCTTCATGAGACAATTCTCATCAAGGAGTTCAAAAACTCTGTACCATTCCCAATCAACTCTCACGTTGGGGAACAGAGGGTGGCTCAGTCCAGACAGGCAGCTATTCTGGCAGATAAATACAGTAAACATTGGACCATAAACTGAGGTAGACTGGGGTCTAGAATGTTTTACAGAGCAGAAAGATTTTTTTGGGACGAGCTGGTAATTCAGCACCGACCAGGGATTGAACTGAGTGTCTACTGGTCGGATTGGCTCAGGATCAAAGCATGCAATACATTTAGCTGCTGAGCCTTTGAAACGCTAGAAAGAAGTAAATACCCTGACTCAAAATGGAGAGAAAATGGGATCAATGAACAAATCTATCTAATTTCATAATGACTGAATGAATTATAAAATTAATTCAAGTATTAGAATACATAATTACGAGTGAAATTCGATGCCATGTTCTGTTCAGACTTATTCTTCACAGATTTGGAAACAAACTGTTGCCTCTACGGTAACAAGGTGTGGAGCTGGAGGAACACAGCAGGCCAGGCAGCATCAGAGGAGCAGGAAAGCTGACGGTTCGGGTCTGGACCCTTCTTCAGAAATGGGGGAGGGGTCAGTGGGCTCACTGACCAACCCCCAAACCAACTCCCTACCTACGCTCACCTTTACTGGCTTCATCTCTGCCTCCTTGATCTGTCTGTCTTATCTCCACCTATCTGCTCCCCTATTCACCTTCTATCATCGCCTCCCCCTCTCTCTATTTATTTCAGAGCCCCCTTCCCCTCCCCCATTTCTGAAGAAGGGTCTAGACCCGAAACGTCAGCTTTCCTGCTCCTCTGATGCTGCCTGGCCTGCTGTGTTCCTCCAGCTCCACACCTTGTTATCTCAGACTCCCGCATTGGCAGTTCCTACTATCTCTGTTGCCTCTATGGCATTTGTTTACTAAGAAAAAGAGAGATGTATTGTATTAAAAAGTATATTGTTTATTTTGTCCATTAAGTCTACCACATACATATATTAGCCCGGCACGGTTGCTCAGTGGTTAGCACTGCTGCCTCACAGTGCCAGGGTGCTCCAGTTTCCTCCCACAGTCCAACGATGTGCAGGTTAGGTGGATTGGCCATGCTGGATTGCCCACGGTGATTGGGGGAATGGGTTGGATGGGGTGCTCTGGGGGTCAGTGTGGATCTGTTGGGTCGGGAGGGCCTGTCTCCACACAATGGGGATTCAATGATATTCTAACAGAGTAAAGGAATCCATGTTGTAATAGCATTTGCAGTTCAGCTTCTGAATGCATTATGTCAAATATTACTGTTCTGTCCCAAGAACTTCACAATCTTTAGTTTGAGAAAAGTGCTTCATTTATGCATATCACTCCTTTATATTAAGTAAAGATTTTCAGGATGCCATAAACATGTGAGACATACACAATTTTTTTATGGAGATTCTCCGAAGGTTCTTGAAGATCACAATTTAATCCTACAGCTAACTTCTAGTGTTATACCCAAAACTGCACTGTAGGGACTCTATATTAAAAAGCAATGATAATTAGTTGGTCCATTCCTATTTCTAAAATATTACCATCAGACATAGCAGATGAGGGAGCAACTATAAAAAGGAGGGCAGTCAAGCAGAACTGAGTGTGTTGTTCTGAAATACACACAGTATATGAAACAAGGTAAATGATCTTGTAGCACAGATTGAAATTGGCAGCCATGATGTTGTGGGTTTTGCAGAGCTGAGGCTTCAAGGAGATCAGGGCTGAGAACTAAATATCTTAGGATGTGTGACCTATTGAGAGGACAGGCAGATGGGCAAAGGGGATGGGGTTGCCTTGTTGGTAAGAAATAAAATCAAATTGATAGCAAGAAGTGATATAGAGTCAGAAGGCAAGGAATCTGTGTGAGTGGAGTTGAGGAACCGCAAAGGGAAGAAGACCCTGATGGAAGTTAGGTACAGGCCTCCTCGCAATAATCAGGATGTAGGGCAGAACATAAATCAGGAAATAGAAAAGGCATGTAAGATAGGCACTAATACAATTATCATGGTGTATTTCAATACGCAGGTGGACTGGGAAGATCAGGTTGGTAGCTGATCTCAAGCAAAGAGATTTGTGGAATGCCTACGAGATGGCTTTTTGGAGTAGCTTTGTGGTTGAACCTGCTATGGAACGGGCAATTCTGGATTTGATGATGTGTAATGCTGCAGACTTGATGAGGGAACTTAAGCTGAAGGAACCCCGAGGGGGCAGTGACCATAATAGGATAGAATTCATCTGCAGTTTGAGAGGGAGAAGCTTGGATCAGATGGAACGGTATTACAATTGAGTAAAGTAACTACAAAGACATGAGGGAGGAGCTGACCAGAGGTATTGGAAGGGGAGCCCAGCAGGCTAGACAATGAAGTAGTAATGGCAGGAGCTTCTGGAAGTAATTCAGGAGGCACAGTAGAAATTCATCCCAAGGAACATACTAAAGAGAAGACAAGGCAGCCATAGCTGACAGGGGAAGTCAGGAACAGCATAAAAGTGAAAGAAAAAACATACAATGTGGTGAAGATTAGTGGGAAACTAGAGAATTGGGAGCCTTTAAAAACCACCAGAGGATAATTAAAAATCAAGAGAGGAGGGTAGAAGATGAAATATGAGGGTAAGCTAGCTAGTAATATGAAAGAAGATTGCAAGAGTATTTTTTTAGATATCTAAGAGGTCAGAGAGATGAGGGAATGGACATTGGACCACTGGAAAATGAGGCTGGAGAAGTAGTAATGGGGAACAGAGAAATGATGGAGGAAATCAATACATACTTTGCATCAGTTTTCACAGTAGAAGACAACAGTAACATATCAGCACTATAAGAGAGTCAGGGGACGGGACTCTCGTGACCATCATGAAAGAGAATTTGTTGGGGAAGCTAAAAAGCCTGAAGATAGATAAATCACCCCAACTGGATGGATTTCATCCTCCAGAGTTCTGAAGGAGATAGCTGAGCAGATTGTGGAGGCATTGGTGGTTATCTTTCAGGAATCACTGGAGTCAACGAGGGTCCTAGAGGGCTGAAAAATGGCTAATGTAACACCCCTGTTTAGGAAGGGAAGGAGGCAGAAGCCAGAAAATTACAGGCAGCATAGCCGAATCACCACTGTTGGTAAGATTTTAGAATCCATTATTAATGATCAAAGAGCAGAGTGCTTGGAAATGCCTGGTAAAATAGAGCTGAGTCAGCATGGCTTCATCAAGGGGAGGCCATGCCTGACAAATCCGTTAGAATCCTTTCACGAGGTAGCAAGCAAGTTAGAAAAGGAGAGCCAGTGGATGCGAACTATTTGAATTTCCAGAAGGCCTTTGATAAGGCTTCACACAGGAGGTTGCTAAAAAGGCAAAAACTCATTGTTTTAAGGGTAAGGTACTGGCATAGATAGAGGATTGGCTGACTGCCAGAAGGCAGACACTGAGCATAAAGGGGTCTTTTTCAGGATGGCAAATGGTGACTAGTAGAGCTCTGCAGGGTTCCATGTTGGGACCATAACTATTCACATTATACACTAACAATCTGGAAAAAGGAACTGAGGGCATTGTTGCTAAGTTTGCAAATGACACAAAAATAGGTGAAGAGCCACGTAGTGTTGAAGAGGCAAGGAAGCTGTAGAAGGAATTGACAAGCTAGGAGAGTGGGCAAAGAAGAGGCTGATGGAATAGAATGTAGGAAAGTGTGAGATCATGCACTTTGGTAGAAAGAATAGAGGCATGGACTATAAATGTGGAGCTGTAAAAGCACAGCAGATTAGACAGCATCCAAGGGGCAGGAAAGTCAATGTTTTGGGCTGAAATCCTTTGTCAGCCCAGTCCTGACGTAGGGTTTAGGCCTGAACCGTTGACTTTCCTGCTCCTCGGATGCTGCCTGACCTGCTGTGCTTTTACAGCTCCATATTTATTGACTCTAGCTTCCAGTATCTGCAGTCCTTACAGTCTCCAAGATGCATAAACTATATTCTGAATGGGGAAAGGCTTCGGAAATCTGAATCACAAAAGGAATTAGGAATCCTAGTTCAGGATTCTCTTAAGGTTGAGACTGTATAAGGCTCTGGTCAGACCGCATTTGAAATGTTGGGAGCAGTTTTGAGCCCTGTAACAAAGGAAGGATGCACTGGCCTTGGAGGGGGTTCTGGAGGAGGTTTACAAGAATGATACCGGGGAATGAAAGACTTGTCATATGATCAGCGGTTGAGGACTCCAGCTCTGTACTTAATGAATCTTACAAGGATGAGAAGGTACCTCATTGAAGCTTCCAGAATACAAGAGGCCTAAATAGAGTAGACGTGGAGAAAATGTTTCCATTAATAAGAGAGATTAGGACCTGAGAGCCTCAGAGTGAAGGGACAATTCTTTAGAACTGAGATGAGGAAGAATTTCTTCAGCCAGAGGGTGGTGTACCTGTGGATCTCATTGCTGTTGGATGCTGGGGAAGCCAAGTCATTGAGTGTATTTAAGACAGAGATAAATATGTTCTTGATTAGTCAGGGGATCAAGAATTATAAGGAGAAGGCAAAAGAATGGGGTTGAGAAACATCAGCCATGATCGAGTGGTAAAGAAGATTTGATGGGCCCAATGGCCTTTTTTTCATTATTCATTAACAGCATGAGGACATTGCTGGCTAGGCAGCATTTATTGTCCATCCCTAATTGCCCAGAGGGCAGTGGAGAGTCAAGCACATTGCTGTGGGTCTGGAGTCACATGCAGGCCAGACCAGGTAAGGATTGCAGTTTCCTTCCCTAAAAGACATTAGTGAACTTAATTCTGCTTCTATATCTTATAGTCTTATAGTCTGTGGTGTATCTGCCTAGAGTTCATCTTTAGCAATGTAAGGCTGAACTCTCGGCTGCACATTGTGGCGTGTCGATGGTGGGTGTGGAGCCAGGCCCTGGTGCGGACTGGAAGCTAGTTGCTAGCCTGGTCTGTTTTACTCAACTTTTATTTCTGTAATTCTGGGCATTTCATTTCTCTATTCTCTATGATCTTGTAACTAAAGAAGCTGTGCTAAGGTACATTTGTATCCAAGTCGGCGCTATAATTGGCAACGTATAAACTTTTTACTGTACTGGTTGAGTATATGTGACAATAAAGGCTACTCTAATCTAGTCTATTCTTAGTTAACTACAAGAATGTGAGAGAATTGATAGTTCCAGAGCTAGACATTCATGTCTATGCCAGGTCTCAAGATATATTTCAACAAATGACTTCAACAGTCATCATTATATCATAGATTTATTTGTTTTTCTGCTACCTGATCAATAGAATGTAACTCTGGTCATATAAAGAAAGGGCTAGCATTTGGACAGCATATATAAGGTTTGGCTGTTTCAAAGTAATGCACAGTCAAGTAGGTATTTTTGAATAATTGATATGTAGGCAGTTGATAATATGCACACTGCATGGTCCCATAACTAATAATGATATAATTGAATAGGTAATATGTTTTAGCGTCATTCATTGAAGGAAAAATGTTGGCCAGGACTCTGAGATTACAATTTATTCTTCCTTCAAGAAGTGTGATGAGATATTTTACAAATGTAGCCATGATGTGAAGGTGCCAATGTTGGACTGGGGTGGACAAGGTCAGAAGTCACATGACACCAGGTTATAATCCAACAGGTTTATCTGAAATCACAAGCATACGGAGCACTTCACCTAACGAAGGGGCAGTGCTCCGAAAGCTTGTGATTTCAAATAAACCTATTGGACTATAACCTGGTGTTGTCTGACTTCTGACCATATTTTACAATTGGCAGAAAATTGACCTGAAAGACAGCACCTTTAACATTGCAGCATTGAAGTAGCAAGTTGAGTTATATAACTAAGTCTCTGCAGTGGAAACTGGACCCATGGCTTCTGACTCAGATCCTGGAACATTAACTCTCAGCCAAGGCTAACACCTAAGGCTGGAATTTCAGTCTCAAGACAGGTCAGGAAAATTCCCAGCTCAGTCCACCTGTCTTGGCAGAAAGCACTGCAGAGAGTGGATTTTTAGCATGGATGCAGTCTCTATCAGGCTGGCTGACCTGGTTAAGAGTTTGGGGGCAACATTATTATACATTCTTAGCTAAGAGCCAAGATATTCATTAGACTTATAAAATACATGTGAACTGGGAAAAATTGCTTGATTGATCACTCTGACTCTTGACAGCTTTAGATTTTAAATTTCTGCTGTTAATTTCACACAAGGAAAAGAAAATTTCAAATGTTTATAGTTTCTGCTACAGATACTTCAAAGGTTTTGTGGATGATTGACACTTTTGCTGACCTGGAGCAAAAAGAGTTTTTTTTAAGAAAGTGGAATGCTATCAAGGCATGATTTTTATTAAAAAATAAATCTTGTTTTGCACATTATATTGTCAGTATGGTATTCATTGATTCTATACAGTGTATACAGTTTGGAGGCACTATGACCTGGTATGAAGGGAATTATGATAAATAAACATATAAAATATTATTATTTGGAAACTTGGATTCTAATGCAGAGGTTGATGGACTATTTTGTTTTCAGTGCTGTGAAGATTTGAACTGATTTTTCTTTTAAAAAAGGGGTCAGAAAGTCATTTGGAATAGTCAGCCTTTCAAAGAAGTCTTAACTGACTTAACAAGCTACCTAATGAGATAATGGCTGGTTACTGTTGACTGGAACATCTTTGGCATACATAAAAGACTGTAGCAGCTTGCAGTTTGGAAGAATAGATCCATATTAACAGTTGCGCTGTTTAGCAGCTTAGATATAGTCAAAGTCTTGGGTTTATCTTTTAGACTTCAGTGAGAAAAGTCAATGAGTTAGCCTATGTGTCTCAGGCAGTGAGAGTAATAGAGACAATCACACCTGCTGAATGTGCAGAAAGTGATAGAAAGAAAACATTTGTCAGTTCAGTAAGAAATTTTAAAATGAAGATAAGAGTAGCACTTGAGTGTGTGCAAAGGATATGTCTAGCAAGATGTTGAATCTTTCTTTTTGCTGTTTGTGACAAGATGTTTCCAAATTCTCTTGTATGTATAACTTCTCATTTCTTCTGTATGATAAAGTTATATTGTTTTGTTAAAAGTACATTGATAGTTTCATGTGAATATGTTCAGTGACTGCTCTCCACGGTAACCAAATTCCAAAACTAAAACTTATGGTCAGTCAAGCCACGTTTCAGTCTGGAATCTGGTTTGTCCAGTATTACCATCAACTGGGATCATACCAGTACTGAGCAACCACAGGCAGTGAGTGGGAGGCATAACTTGGCGTGTAGAGTCATGGCTATTATTTTTGAACTTAATTTTCAAGAAGCTCCCTCATCAAGACTACATTTCTTCATACCTCTGAGGAGTTGTGAACCACAACCATTTTTAAAAGCTGGACCAATTCTATGAAAATTGCAAAAATAGATAAAGAGTTGCGCACCTAGAGTCATAGAGTTGTATAGCACAGAAACAAACCCTTTGGTACAACGCATCCGCGCCATCCAGACACTCCAATGTGACCTAGTCCCATTTGCCAGCAATTGTCCCATATCCTTCCTATTCGTATAGCCATCCACCACCTCCTCTGGCGGCCCATTCTGTACACGCACTACCCTCTGCACAAAAAAGTTACTTCTCAGATGCTTTTTATATCTTTCCCTTCTCACCTTAAACCTATGTTCTCCAGTTTTGGATTCCCCTCCCTGAGAAAAAGATCTTGCCTATTCACTCTATCCACGTCCCTCATGATTTTATAAACCTCTATAGGCTCACCCCTCAGTCTCGGATGCTCCAAGGGAAAAAAGCCGCATACTATTCAGTCTCTCCCTATAGCTCTAATCTTCCAGTCCCAGCACCATCCTTGTAAATCTTGCCTGCACCCTCTCCAGTTTAACAATATCCTTCCTATAGAAGGGCAACCAAAATTGTACGCAGTATTCCAAAACTGGCCTCACCAATGTCCTGTATAGTTTCAACTTAACATTCCAACTCCTATACTCAATGTTTCGACAATGAAGGCAAGTGTGACAAATGCTTTCTTCACCATCCTGTCTTCCTGCAACTCCACTTTCAAGGAACTATGCACCTGCACTCCTCAGGTCTCTTTGTTCAGCAGCACTCCCTAGGGACCTACCATTACTTGTATTAGTCCTGCCCTGGTTTGCCTTACCAAAATACAACACCTCACATTTATCTAAATTAAACTCCATTGCCACTCCACCCACTGGCCCATCTGAGCAAGGTCCCATCGTACTCTGTGATTTTTTTTTCACTACACTACCTATTTTGGTGTCATCTACAAACTTACTAACCATACCGCTTATATTCACATCCAAATCATTTATATAAGTGTTAAAAAGCAGTGGACCCTGCACAAATCCTTGTGACACATTACTGGTCACAGGCCTCCAGTCCGAAAAACAACCCTGTCCCGCCACCCTCTATGTCCTACCTTCAAGGCAATTTGGTTTCTAGTTGACTGGCACCTGCTCTCCACACCCCACCCCCCCACCACAACCACCAACAACCCCCCTCCCCCTACCCTGACCCCGGATCCCATGTGATCTAACCTCACTCACCAGTCTACCATGCTGAACCTTGTCGAACACTTTGCAGAAGTCCATATAGGCAATGTTCGACCGTTCTGCCTTCATCAGTCTTCTTGGTCACTCTTCAAAAAACTCAATCAAGTTAGTGACACACAATTTCCCATGCGCAAAGCCATGCTGACTGTCCCTAAACAGTCCTTGCCTCTCCAAATGCATGTAAATCCTATCCCTCAGAATCCCCTCCAAAAACTTACCTGCTACTGACGTAAGGCTCACTGCTCTATAGATCCCCAGCTTTTCCTTATGGCCTTTCTTAAGTAATGACAACTCATTAGCCAACCTCCAGGCTTCCAGAACCTCACCTGTGCCTATCGATGATGCAAATATTTCAGCCAGGGGCCCAGCTATCTCTTCTCTAGCTTCCTACATAGTTCTGGGAAACACCTGACCAGGTCCCTGGGATTTATCCAGTTTTATGTCTTTTAAGACTTCCAGTACCTCCTGTTCCGTGATATGAACTCTTTTTAAGGCATCACTATTTCCCCAAGTTCCCAACTTCCACGTCCTTCTCCATAGTGAATACGGACACAAAATATTTGTTTAGTTTCTCACCCGTGTCCTGTGGTTCCTCACACAGGCAGCCAAATTGATCTTCAAGAGGCCCTATTCTCTCCGTAGTTTCTCTTTTGTCCTTAATGTATTTGTAGAATCTCTTTGGTTACTCCTTAAGCCTATTTCCCAAAGCTATCTCATGTCCCCATTTTGCCCTCCTGATATTTCTCTGAAGTATAGTCCTACTGCCTTTATACCTTTCTAGGGATTCACTCTATCTCAGCTGTCCATATCTAACATATGCCTCCTTCTTTTTCTTGACCACAGCCTCCATTTTTTTTAGTCATTCAGCATTCTCTATACCCACCAGTCTTGTCCTGCACACTAACAGGAACTTTGTCTCTGAACTCTCGTTATCTCATTCTTAAAGGCCTCTCACTTCCCAGCCATCCCTTTACCTGAGAATAGCCTCCACCAATCAACTTTTGAAAGTTCCTGTCTAATACCGTCAAAATTGGTCTTACTCTAAATTAGAACTTTAATTTTTTTGGTCAGTTCTATCCTTTTCCAGCACTGTTTTAAAACTAATAGAATTATGATCACTTGGCCCAACGTGATTGCCCACTGACACTTCAGTCACTTTCCTTGCCTTATTTCCCAACAGAAGGTCAAGTATTGCTCCTTCTCTCGTAGGTACATCCACATATTAAGTAAGAAAATTCTCTTGTACTGACTTAACAAATTCCTCCCCATCCAAGACTTTGAGATGATGACAATCCCAGTTTATGTTTGAAAAGTTAAAATCACGTACCATTACAACCCTCTTTTCCTTATAGATGTCTGAGATCTCCTTACATACTTGCTTCTCAATTTCCTGCTGACTACTGGGGGACTTATAATCCAATCCCAACAAGGTGATCATCCCTTTTATATTTTTAAGTTCCACTCAAATAACTTAATTGGACGATATCCCAGGAGTATCCTCCCTAAGTAGAGCCTTAATGTTCTCCCCAACCAAAAACGCCACTGCCCCTCCTCTCTTGCCTCTTCTTTCTATCCTTCCTATAGCATCTCTACCCCAGAACATTAAGCTGCCAGTCCTGTCCATCCCTGAGCCATGTTTCTGGAATAGCAGTGATATCACTGTCCTATCTTCCCAACCATGCCCTAAGTTCTTCTGCCTTACCTGTTAGGCCTCTTGCATTGAAATAAATGCAGTTTAATTTAACAGTCTTACCTCATTCTCTGCCAAGTTCCTGTCTGCCTTGATTATTAGACTTGCTCCCCTTGTCTACTGCACCAGCCTCAGCCATTTCTCTTTTCTCACTATTTGCTTGGTTCCCACCACCACATTCTTAATTTGTTTTAAAGCCTCCCAATTAGCAATAGCAAATTTCTCAGTGAGGATATTGGTCCCCTTTCAATTCAAGTGGAACACATCCCTCTTAGCAGGTCATTTCTTTCCCTGAAGAGATCCCAATGATCCAGAAATGTGAATCCTTGTCCTCTGCACCAGCTCCTCAGCCATGCATTCATCTGCTCTGAACTCCTACTCCTACTCCCAATAGCATGTAGCACTGTCAGTAGTCCAGATATTACTACCCTCAAGGACTTACTTTTTAACTTCCTGCCTAGTTTCCTATATTCTCTCTGCAGAACTTTATTCCTTTCCCTTCTTGCCCTTGGCACCAATGCACATAATGACTTCCTGCTGGTCACTCTCCTCTTTCGGAATATTCTGCACCCTCTCTGAGACATCATTGACCCCAGCACCAGAGAGGCTACACAGAAATGCAGACGACCGCAGAAACATCTGTCTGTGCCCCAGACTGCAGAGTCCCCTACTACAACTGATTGCTTGGAACCTGATTCTGCAATGGAACTGCTTAGGTCAGCAATAGAGGGTGCAGGCTCATACCCTGAATCAGTATACTTCCCTAAAGGCACTCCTGAAAATTGGTAACCTCATGATAGGTGTCAGTAATCCCAGTCATCATTTTCACCCACTCATGAAATTTCCCTAGCTCTAAGAAAATGCTTTATAGTCTGCAAACCGTGATGTGGCATAGTGCCATTGTTGCCTCACTTGAAAAGAGAACGTTTTGCTTCCTTGTAATGACCCACCCAACAATCCATTGAAGCTATTTCGGGTTGGAGCAGGTAGATTCATGTAGTTCTGATACTTGCTGGTTAAAACACCTGAGGTCTGCTCCTTATCCTGTTAGGCCATATCATTTTGTTTCTTTTGAGTTGTAATTACCATTCTCGCCTCTGACACTTACTGGAAACGATAGTAATATCATGACTGGAGAAATTACATATACCCAAGTTGAGTCTACATTAAGTTTAGACAGCTCTTATAGTGGTGTGCATAAAACTCTTCATTTGCATTGATGTATAACTGATATTGTTGCATGCTGTACATGTGCAAAGATGTGTCAATTGTATCAATCAAAAGCCAATTTTATATTGTTGGTGCTGGATGCCGGCAAAGTCTGTCAAAAGCTATTCGTGTTTTGGACAGCTCGTCTCTGAAAGATTAAGTAATATGTTGAAGTGTTATTTTGAATTATCAAACAATTAATTGAAAATGTAAAACAATTAATGAATTTATCACGAAACCAACATCAGTAGGCATTTGTTTGACAATCTGCATCCTATGCTGAAAGAAATTACTTTGCATGTCAACAGAGGAAAGTGATTAAGTATCAATCCTGCCTAGTATTCAATGAGAAAATGTCTGACTTGAAACCCAGTGCCAGAAATCTACCTTTGTCCCATATCCCTTCAAATCTTTCATTTAAAGAAATCTATGAATCTTAGATTTAAAACTAAAAATTGATCTGGCATCAATTCCCTTTTGCAAAATAGTTGTAAACTGCTGTCATCGTTTGCTTGTCGAAGTCCATCTGAATTTTGCTCCTGAAAACTCTGCTTCTGTTATTTTTTGTTATACCTCTAGTTCTCCAACCCAAGGAAATAGATTTTTTTCCTAACTTCCCTGTCAGCTCCCCTTGGTCTGATTCTTATATTCATTAGTTCAAATCTATAATTAACAATGCACGTCGTTACCTTAAAGTACATTTATAAGTCATTCCTTTAAAGCCAACCTTGAGAACAGTTTTCCTTTGAAGTTTTCTCAGATAATTTGCACATAATTATACAATTGTTGGTTTTAGGGCAGGTCTACTAGCAAATAATGTATGTACAGATTCTAACAAAAGTTTGATAATTAAATCTACTTAATGTTGTTTCCAGAGGCAAAAGTACTACTGAAGAACTAAAGCTCCCTTCAGGCACTATGTAAACTATGTTTGCTTACAACAGGCAGCTATTATCTTGTCACTCAAAATTTTGATCTTAGAGACATCCTACCAACATGGAGTCATAGAGTCATACAGCATGGAAACAGACCCTTTCAATCCAACCAGTCCATGCCAAACACAATACAAAACTAAACTAGCCCCACCTGCCTATGCTTGGCCCATATCCCTTCAAACCTTTCCTAGTCATTAACTTATCCAAATGCCTTTTAAATCTGGTAACTGTACCTGCATCCACCACTTTCTCTGGCAGATCATTACATATACGAACCGCTCTCTGTGTAAAAGTGTTGCCCCTCATGTCCTTTTTGAATCTTTCTCCCCTCACCTTAAAAATATGCCCCCTATTCTTGAACTCCCCCAACCAAGGGAAAGACCCTTGTCATTCACCATACCTATGTCCCTCAGGATACACAATCAAATGACTGTCCCCATTATTAGCTACTGTCAACTTTGTATTTGGTTGTATCAATTCCTAACTCTAAACACCAGGCAACAGCCTGCACTAAAACAAGATGGCCCATATATAGTGATGAACTGCAGAGGACTCCTGGTCATCCCCTGGCAGATCACCACTGAAGATCATCTGTCAATTTGGTCACTTAGTCACTGGCAGCAAGCTTTAGGTCATAACAGAGCACTAACCGGGAGGAAGGGGCTGAATGGAAGAAGGGTTCAGGAAACAAGTCGGGGGCCAGGCAACCAGCTTCAACAATTCAACAGTAAGAACAATGATTTGAATTTATCCAGTTCCTTTGGCTTTGTCAAACATCCCGTGTTGGACTGAAGGGTCTGTTTCCATGCTGAATGACCATGATTCTATGACTGTAAACAGATTATGACACCAAACCATATTAGATATTAAGGGAGGTGACCAAAAGCTTGGGTTTTGGGGATTGTTTTGAAGGAGAAGAGATCGGTAGGAGGTTCAGGGAGGAAACTGAGAGCTTAGGGCTCGCAGCTGAAGACACGGCTACCAATGGTCAAGCAATTAATTTGGGGTACGCAAGGTGCCAGGATTAGAGAAGTGCAAAATTGAACAGAGTTAGAGTGCTGGAGAGATTTCAGAGATAGGCAAGGTTATTGAACAAGTAGTTTAAGGATACAGATACAGCAGAGGGATTGAGAAATAATGGTGAGGGAGAGCAGGCTGTAGTCAGCAGTAAGTAAAGTCACCATAATTTTATGAGACCATAGGGCTGCTCTCTCAATAAATAGAGATGACCGGTCATGGTTTAACCTGAGGGTCACCATGCCTCATGGAAGGAAGAGGAGAGATTGTAAAGGAGAATTCTTCATGGCAACCTCAGTTGGTGTATAAACTGAACCCAGGCTGTTGTTGTCACTCTGCATTACAAATCAACTGTCCAGCTAACTGAGCTAACTGACCCCTTGGCTGTAGGCAGCATTGGTGTGGCAGCTGATTTGTTTGGACGATATCACCAAGTGACCACATGTGGATGAGAAATGGCAAGAGGCCAAGGATAGATCCTCAGGGCCTTCAGAGGTAATGGTGTAAATGAGCAGCCATTGCTGGCGGTTCTCTGTCTGTGACTACATAGATAAGGACAGAATGAGGAGATTGCAGTATCTCACTAAGTCCAACTCCCCAACCCCACCCACTCTCCAAACATGTGGCCAACCATGCCACAGGCTACAGACAGGTCAAGAATCACTCAGTATGCCACTGAGGATTTTGATAAGAGACATTTCAGTATTATGGTCAGATGAAAAACTCATTTAAAAATGAAGTTCTGGGAAGCAACAGTAAAACAAATTACCTGGTGTTATTGCATTGCTATGAGAATTTCAGTTTCCCACATTTTCTATATTGCAACAGTGACCATGTTTTAAAGCTACTTCAGTAAATCACATTTGGATGTCCTCCTAATGAGTTGACGTCTATTAAAGGACTATAGGCGTGACACCCATTAGAGAGCGAGAGCCTGTTGTTACAGAGCTGGGAATTTGGACCATGTTAAGCCTAAAGCAGCACAAGGCAGACTCCCGGGAATTACCATAGCTATTAAATTCATTCTGTTGGCACCATTCTCCATCACAGTTTAGACAACTGACCCCAAAGCAATTTAACCAGAAACTTCTCACTGGGGAAATTGAACCCCGGTCTCCCATTTGACAGACAGGGAAACTTAGCGTGGCAAAGCTGGGAGAAAGAATCTGATTATGGTATACAAAGTTCTGAGGAACCCAGAGAAGATAGACAGGGAGAAACTTTTTCCCTTAGTACAGCGGTTAATAGCCAAGCAGAACAGTTGTAAGGTAAGGGGCAGAAGGTTTAGAGGAGATTTGAGAAAATCTTTTTCGCCGAGAGGTTTGTGAAAACTTGGAACTCACTGCCTAAAAGGGTGGTGAATGCAGGAACCCTCAAGACATTTAAGACCTATTTAGATGAGCACTTAAAATGCCATAGCTATGTGGCTATGGGTCAAATACTGGAAAATGGGATTAGAACTGATGGATGTTTGATGACCGGCATGGACATAGTGGGCTGAAGGGACACTTTCCATGCTATAAAACCTTTATGGCTCTGACTAACCACTATGCTAATGATAGTTATCTCCAAATTCAAGGGTCCTTTTAAGCCTTTCATGGTACAGACCCTGCTGCTATTGCAGATTTGATGGTCCACCAGGACAGCCCACAGAGATTGACGTGGCAAATAGAAGACAAGCCTCGAAAGCAGGTAAAATGATCCAAACAGGAAGGAAGATTGGATCTTAGATATCAGACTGAAGCAGTTAAGTAGTGAATCTAGCACTTGAGCACAGGCAGAGGGGTGATGGCAGATTTGAATTTGTAGGTGCTGATTTGAAATTTAAAAAGCATGCCCACATCTTCCAACTCTACCTTCAGGCTTTTTTTAAAACTTGCCCTTTTGGTCACTGCTCGCAGCATTCCCTTAAAGAGTGCTGGTTAGGGTAACTATACACACCATGTTATTCTCAATGCTGCTGTGCCCACAGCAGCAAACTTTTTTACTAAACTACTCTCAAACTGTCATTACATCCTCCTATTTACATATATAGGTATTATAATACCTATCTCAGACTTGGATTCTGTACACCCTTTTTACTGCCTCAACCAATAAAGCAGCACATGTCCTATTCTTCCATATTGGATACTTTGGCTTTCATTTTGTACCTGAAGTACAGCTGTCATGGGACATCGATACCAGAATTTAGTTTTAAATCAAGAACATTTCAATAAGTTTCTCAATCTGTAATTCAAATATTGATTTTCAAGCTGTTAATTGTGTGTTTCTTTGTAAGATCTTGCCAGTTTTATTCATGACTTAATTCATGTGTTAATAAATACATCATATAAACCCACTTCCTCGGTTACGTCCCTTGTCTGTAGTTTTCCTGAGTTGTAAATGACATGATTTGCATAGCAGCCCAATACATCCCTGTGGCTAGGCACATTCGTCACCAATTCCAAACAGGAAAGATAAAGAAATTGGGGACCCCACAGTGCTAAGTTCCACATCTACCTGCTTGGATCACAATACTTTACAACAGTTTAGGAGAGCAGTGAAATTCAACCTGCTTATTACTTGAGTGAGTGTTTTACTCTGCAATACGTGTAGGAACTCAGTAAAGGGTTTTGACACATGACTTTTGGTGGTAGTAGGACAGCTGGCTGTATTCAAACAGTGCAGAAACTTGGCAGCTGTTCATTTCACATTCTGCTCAGGGTTCTTGCCCTCCAGTTCGAAGCTGTTCTTGCAGGTATCCAATCTGAAATGGCACACATCCAGTAACAGATGTGGCTTCCTTTTACACTGATATTTGCATTTTCATTCTGTCTTCTACAGAAGTCTTTTGTTTTAATATTTCCACCATCATTTTATAAAATGAAATATTGCAAACATTTGCGTTTCTAAATTGGACAAATTTTCTACCTTCTTCCCCTTCTTAGGTGATTCAATAACACTTTCAATATGTACTGATACATTTTCTTTCCTTAAATTAGCTCAGTATCCCAAATATACAGAAACTGTAGCTGGGAGTCTCTGAACCAAGGTGCAGAAGTGTAGCTGCAACTTGCCTTTCTCTGTTTCAATAACCATGCACCTACGGATAAAGGGTGCAGGTTGTCAACAGTGATAACCGAAAATCTTTACAAACAAAAACAGGTCAAACTTGATGGCTATGTAATGTTCTTCTGATGTTTTGCTTTTTGGAAACAGCACAGTAAATTAAAATCCAAACAGTTGCAGGTCAAGGTTTCGGGTTTCAGGGAATGTTGGTGGCTCTCCCAGTTTGAAACATATTAATCACCTTAACCTCTGATGTTGAAATATCTCTGATCTGTGTAATTTGGCATGAATCCAATTGACTTTGGCATCTGGTCATGTGCTTGTGCACAGCATTCATCTGGTGAAAATTCAGCAAGTCACAGCAGTTGCTGAGATTTGACTGTGGCATGTTTTTTTAAACATTCTGCAGGCTAGCCAATAAATCGATTCCCAACAATAAAGAATCTCATTTGACACTGAAATAAGAGTTTTGTCATGTTTTTATCTGGATGGTTTAGACAATGCAGACCAAATAAGATTGGTAAGGGGTTTGATCTAACATTGTTATAAATCACTAGCAGGGTAGGCCATTTTACACTGAGATGAGGAACCATTGTGGAATTTGCAAGCTTTGAAAGTTGTGGAGACCATGTCACTGAGTTTATTCAAGACAAAGATTGATAATTTTTTAGATATTAAAGGCATCAATGAGTATGGAGAGAAAGTGGAAATATGGCATTGAGATCAAGGATCAGTCATAATCATATTGAATGCCAGAGCAGGATCAAAGGATTGTGTGGGCTTGTTTCTAAGTTTCGCAGTAAACAAACAATGAACAGGAATTTTTGAAGAAGTGCGCCTTAGAGATTCAAAATATTTTCACTCAACCAAATACCACCCATAACATTGCACTGTTTTCCCACTTAGAGTCATGGAGTTATACAGCACAGAAACAGACCCTTCAGTCCAACTTGCCTGCATCGATCAGATGTCCTAAACTGATATAGTCCCATTTTCCAGTATTTGGCCCATATCCCTCTGAACCCTTCCTATTCATGCTCCCGCCCAGATGCCTTTTAAATGTTGTAATTGTACACGCCACTACCACCTCTTCTGGAAGCTCATTCCATTCACACACATTTCTCTGTGTGCAAAATGTGCCCCTCAGGTCCCTTTTAAATCTTTCCCCTCTCTCCTTAAACCTATGCCATACAGTTCGGGACTCCCCTACCATGGGAAAAAACAATCCTTGGTTATTCACCTTATCTATGCCCCTCATGATTTTATACAACTCTAAAAGGTCACCCCTCAGCCTCCAATGCTGCTGGGGACAAAAAGACCCAGCCTATTCAGCCTCTCCCTATAGCTCAAACCCTCCAATCTCAGCAACATTCTTATAAATCTTATCTGAACCCTTTCAAGTTTAACAACATCCTTCCTGTAGCAGGGAGATCAGAATTGAATGCAGTATTCTAAAAATGGCCTAACCAAAGTCTTGCACAGCTGTAACATGATATCCCAACTCCAACGCTCAATACTCTGACCAACAAAGGCAAGGATGCCAAATGCCTTCTTCACCACTCTGTATACCTGAGGCTCCACCTTCAAGGAAGTATGCACCTGCACCCTTTGTTCATTGGAATACTTCTTCTGCACTCAATCTGTCCAATTTTCTGAACTTTCAAGTTATTCCTTTGGGAATTTCAATGTTAACCTATGACTTAGGAAACAATATGCTTTGAAAATGAATGGCATTTATTCCCCAGTAGTGATCTTTGAACATTTATGCAGGAGAAGTAGCTTCCTTTTGCTTATGTATGAAAGTTAGAAGACTTGGCACATGTCCCTTTCGAGTTTGATATATTGGAAATCATTTAAATTTGTCTCTCGTAAAAGGAAAGGCTTTTTCCACACTTCCCTTCTTTGTAATAGCTTTTACTTTTTATGAGGTTGTTAAATCTGTTTCTAGCTTTTATTCCAAGTAGGCGTTTTAAAAATTATGGCTTTTACAGCTGTTAGGAACTCATTTTCCCGTATTAATCCAAGTCCAAAGCATACAATAACAAATTTTCACTGGACACAATTCACTGCATTACTATACTCAGGACTTTTCCAGGTATCACAGCTCAATTATTCAGCTAAGAAATCATTTCCCTCACCTAGAAAAGAACAAAGGTTGTTATGTAATTTGTTTTTAACATTTTGCATTTTACACTGAAGTTAACATGTATTAGGTAGTATTCCAAATTACAATAGAAAAAGATAATTGGTAGTAAAGAATTTGAGTATTGCTGAAAAAAGCTTTGTCAAAGTTTTTGGTCATACACTCAACAGAACAACAAGAATCTATTCTTCTTTCTTAAAAATATTCAATGACCATACCTCCATCACCTTCCAAAGTTAGGATTCCTATTTTATGCTATTCCTATCATACTCTCCTGTGTTGGCAGTTCTGAGTGACTGAAAATATCCAAGATAAGGAAGAAAGTATCTTGTGGAGAAGACATAAGGAGAGAAAAACATTCTCCTCATCTCTGCCCTAAAAAAGCAATCCCTAATTATAAAACAGGGCCCCATAGTTCTGGACTGAGCCATGAGAGGAAACATCCTTTATACATCCACGTTGTCAAGACCATTCAGGATCTTGTACACTTCAATCTCATCATCGCTCATTCTTCTGAACTCTATTGGAAACAAGCCCAGTCTGTTCAACCTATCCTCATAAGTTAACCTGCTCATTCCAAATATCAATCTAGTAAAACTTCAATGAGTCATCTCCAATGCATTTACATTCTGCCTTAAATAAGGAGACCAAAACTGCACACAATGTACTCAACAACTAAAGCATAACATCCTTACCGTTAGATTCAGCTCCTCTCATGTTGTGCAATTTTGGAAAGGGATAGAGTTGCAATCATTGAATATTTGTAAGAAAGAGGTGAATAGATTGAAGTTGTCCTGATGAGTGCGCGACAATAATACAGGATAGCATCCCATTTGCCCTTTTGATTACTAGCTGCATACTAACTTTTTGCAACTCATGTACCAGAACAATTAAATCCCTCTGCATCTTCTATTCTGTACTCATTCCCAGTTTAAGTAACACTGTGCTTTTTTAATTCTTCTGCCAAAGTGAACAACTTTACATTTTCCCATATTTTATTCTATCTGCCTGAATTGTGCTCATTCAACCTATCCATATCCATCTGCAACCTCTTTATGTTTCTTCCTTATCTTGGATATTTTCAGTCACTCAGAATTGCCAACACAGGAGACTATGATAGGAATAGGATAAAATAGGAATGCTAACTGCCCTACAAATTGAAAACCAGAAAAAAAAACTTGTTAGCTGAATGAATCAGAACCCTGCGGTCCTGCTGTTTCTTTCTGTTGAACAGCTATGTGGAAAGTGAATACCAATAGAAGGCAAATGGAAAGGATTAAAAGCAGAAAATTTTTATTTCAGATCACCAACATCCACAGTACTTTGCTTTAATTTAAACAGAACAAAAGAGTATTATTATTTCAAAACTGTTGGCTCATGGAGCGAGTGCTTTTCCTCTTCATGTTCTTCCAGAAGAAAATGGTACACTGGTGCTTGCTGACAGTAGTACAAACAGATCCATGCCTTCCATGGATTCAGATATAACTTGGATAAAGAGTGTTACCTTGGTTATATAACAAGCCATATAGAGGTAACCACATCACTACACACATTATCCGAAAATTCAACCTGTCAACAACCTCACTTCAAAATATTTCTTTTTAACTCTTCCAGATTTGTTGACAAAATTTTAACAGAATTTGAAAATGCCATATTTTGAATGTTGTGTTTCAAAAACATAGTGTAAGCCTGCAAGTAAAAGAAACAGCTAGGACAAGT